>NC_079437.1:22388521-22702271 GCF_903798145.1 Danio aesculapii
CAGTATATATGATATCTATAACATTGACTTACGACCTATAATTTTCAATAATTCTTCAATACAAAATCTTTTCATCTTTTTCTGAAGGTGAAATATTTGGAGAAAAGTTCTCCTTTCAGCTAGTGTGTCTCTCTAAAGTCTGCTATAAGGAAAAGCATGTCAGAGCAGCAGTGGTGAATAAATGCATTAGTTCCCCCAAGTGGATATTCTGAAGTACTGACAGAGATACCACCGCGAAGCCTGACCTCATTTTCCCGCCTTTTGCTGTATATCACGTTCCACTGCTAAAGTGATCTATAATTAAGTCTCTCACGTACAAATATGATTTGTTATGCAGGTTTAGCGGTGAACATAAGCAGTAGAACGGCTGAATTCGCACACCGCGTTATTGCCTGTGGAAAACAAAAGTTTTATTTTGTGATTCTCTAACTATCAGTTGCGAACGGGTCAATGCCTTGTTTAAGACAGTAAATCCACAGCAAAATGCCAAAAGCTAAAAGAGTGCTGAAATGAGCGCCGCAGCAGGTTTTTTTTTGGTGTAATTTTGAGGCGCTGCTATAAAGAGCGGAGCGGCAGAAGCACTTGGCAGCTTTAGTGCGGCAGAAGGAGACGCTTCTCTTTTGGCAAAGTCACAATTTAACACAAAACCACTGGCGGACACGCTGAAAAAAAATCTGTGTTGTTTACAAAAGCGACTAATAGGGATCATATTTCAAATCTTTTAAGATCTTATGCTCAATTAACAGTCGGGAGAGCAGTATGCACAAGGCATAAGTCATCAATAAGAGCACATGAAAAATGTTAGGTAAAACGTCCACCTTACGGTCATTTAGGTTCAACATTTGAATAGGGAATTAAGACATGCTAATGATTAAATTTTAGCATAAATAGCCACTTTGAGGTATGCCTGTGACTTAACGTGGCATGGTTGTTGGTGCCAGACAGGCTGGTCTCAGTATTTCAGAAAATGCTGATTGGGGTTTTCACGCACAACCATCTCTAGGGTTTACAGAGAATAGTCTGAAAAAGAGAAAATATGCAGTGGGCGGCAGTTCTGTGGGCGCAAATGCCTTTCAGATGAGGAGGAGAATGGCCAGACTGGTTTGAGCTGATAGAAAGAAGAAGAGCATCTCTGAATGCACAACACGTCCAACTTTGAGGCGGATGGGCTACAACAGCAGAAGAACAAACTGGGTGTCACTTGTATTAGCTAAGGACAGGAAACTGAGGCTACAGTTTGCACAGGCTCACCAAAATTAGACAATAGAGGATTGGAAAAATGTTGCCTGGTCTAATGAGTTTTGATTTCTGCTGCGACATTCTGATGGTAGCGTCAGAATTGTGTCAACATGAAAACATGGATCCATCCTGCCTTGTAACAACCGTTCTGGCTGGTGGAGGTGGTGTAATGGTGAGGGAGATATTTTCTTGGCACACTTTGGGCCCATTAGTACCAACTGAGCATTGTGTCAACGCCACAGCCTACCTGAGTATTGTTGCTGACCATGTCCATCCCTTTATGACCACAGTGTACCCCATCTTCTGATGGCTACTTCCATAACTGCAATATGGACCAAAATCTCTGAGGAATATTTTCAGTACCTTGTTGAATCTATGCCACGAAGGATTAAGGCAGTTCTGAAGGCAAAAGGGGGTTCAACTTGGTACTAGTAATGTGTACCTAATAAAGTGGCCGGTGAGTGTATGTAAATATTGATAGGAATGAATATTTCTTAAACGCTAAATTACATAAGTATTTTTAAAGTACAACCAAAATAATCTAAAAGATCATAAGGAAGCACTATTGAACTTAAAACAATCGTGATATCAGTATCATCTCCTAGATTGCAAAACACCATATAAATGACAGAAAATGTGCCATGTAAATAGCAAGAAGCCAAGACAAGTGAAGTGTTATATTCAGTTGTTGTTTAATTTCATCTCCTGACATTGCTCCACAAAACAAAAATGAAACACTTTTAATATTATTCAAACATCTATGAAACATACAAGCCCTCACAGTGTAGTCAGGTCTAATCAAACAAAAACAGATATGTCAAACCAATGTACTCTTTTAAGGCATAGAAAGTAATACAACATCTTCTAATAGTCTTTATGATCCATGTCTCAACAACGCTGGGGACGACAATATCTCAATTATACTGTTAGACTTCTCTTTTCCTCTGAAATAATTATAAAGGGAACGATTGAAAAAGATGCATCCATAGCACTCCCACAATGGGGCAAAGAATAACAGCTCACAGCCAAAGTCGCCATCTACAGTTGCTTTCACAAAGAAATATATCTAGAAAACCATGCATGCCTGTACAGTGTGCCTGAAAGAAAACAAATGCAACCATAACTATTTATATATATATATATATTTATAAAAATGTATAAGGAATAATTGCAAATCATCTTCAGAAATTTAAATTTAAACAGAGGCCTAGGCCAGGTTTCCTAGCAGACTTTGTTCATACTGACAGTAATTCGTAAATGACTAGTTTTAGTATTTTTCATTAAACCACTGGCTTCAATATACTTTAATATGTACACTTAACAACAAAAAAAAGCTAATCAAGCAAGTCACACTGTCAAGTAGGTCAGTATCTGGCAAGGTTAACGCTTCGATAGTATTACAGTATTGAATTTAACACAGTACAATGTCAAAAGATACAAGGGACAGACGGAGAAAGAGGAGGTTTTGAGGGTTCAGCCCCAGCTAAAAGCGGGACAAGCACCATCACGGCAGGTTAAGCAGTCAGAAAAAGAAATACAGCAATCTTAACGTGCTAGAATTTGACCCAAAAAGTCTTCAATTTGTGCATTTGAAGGTTATTAACATGTTCAACGGCTGTCTTTTCCTTCAAAGACTGTTTGTTCTTTTCTGTCCGTCTTTTCACATGCTCAAGTTTGTCGTAGTGCTGCAACGGGTCATTTAAAACTAAACCTAAGGATTCAAAGGTCCAGCAGTCTCTTACAGTTTCAATTATTATGCTCGTAGAGAGATGAAATGGTTAACGAAAATGAGAGATTCTTGCCGTTTAGGACTGCAGATTTTACTTCTAGCTGAGCAGCTGTTAATGGTAAAACACTTTGCTGGTTATTAATGGAAATGCACCAAATAGGATCAATCTGAGATCAAAATATTTGGATGAAGACGGTGAACCTAGACGAGCTAAAAACATCAAAAATAACTATTAAAAAATATTCAAACTAAATTGTGAATGGATTTGTACAAAAGAGGTGCTGGTCCTGACACATGGCCTCCCAGTCTCCTGTCAGCTACGAGCGGATCTCCTCCGCGGCCTTTCTGCTCTGGTCCTGATGGTGGAAAGAGGTCAAACCACAAAACAGCTGTTAATATAATCATATCTGTGAACATAAATGTAATCGGGCTAACTATTTGTTCAAAAAAAGATATTATTTGTTCGACACCTAGTATTAAAGGGATAGTTCACCTGACATTTTTTAACCCTCAAGTGGTTCCAAACTTTAAATTCTTTCCGTTCTGTTAGACATCTTGAAAAGTTAAAAATCTGTACCACAGACTTCCATAGCAGAAAAAGACAAATAGTACAGAAGTCAGTGGTTTCTTTAAAATATATATTTTAAGTGTTCAACAGAAGAAAGAAACTCAAATTGTTTGACCAAATCGAAGGATAAGAAAATGACAGAATTTTCAGTTTTAGATAAACTACCCTTTTAAGAGTTTATCGATCCAATTATGGACTATATTGGAAAAATCGGACATTGCGATATTTAGTTTTTCTGTGATATATATTGCGACTTATTTTAATATACTTGGAAAGAATATTTGGTCACACTTTATTTTAAGGTTCAGTTCTTGCTCTTAGCAAACCATTTTGGCTTCAATAAACTCCTAATTTGCTTCTTATTAATAGTTAAGGTAGTTTTAGGTATTGGGTAGAATTAGGGATGTAAAATAAAATCATACAGAACATGTGCTTTAGAAGTACTAATAAGAAAACCTCAATACCATGCATACTGATGAGCAACTAGTTAAAGGTGCAATATGCAAGTTTGATACCGAGTGGTTGAACTAGGTATTGCACTCCTGGATCAAAATAAACAACCGCAGGTTGCCAGATTGAGGACAGGAGCAAGATTTAAACGGTGTTCTAAATAAAAGCAACGGCATCCAATAGAAGAAATATTTTCCATATTAAAAGGAGTTTTTGTCCTAACAAACTCCTCGAATTGATATATTGGAAACGGCTTCTATTTCTCACAGGTGAACAACAGAAAACTGACAACGATCACCTCAGGTACACCTCATGTACTTCATTAAGTGGTAAATGCTAATAACGCGAGTTTGAATGCTGTTTTACATGCCATTTTTTGCCATATAACTGAATGCAGCAGCAGATAGTTCACCTCAAATCTTGAAAATACAGTAAACCATTTGAAATTGAACTTTAAAACTAAACACATATGAGTGAATCAGCATGTGCATTTAATAATGTTAAAGAGGGTTAATATGCATTTAATAGATTATAAACTTTACCATTTCGTGAGTGGGTGCATATTCTGCATTTCTGAATGGCTGCATTTAAATTTCAGTCGTGTTTCGTCTGGTGCAAACAGCCAAATTGCTTATCACTGCGCATCTCGTCACGTAGCGTGTTGTTAGGACACGGGGTTACAACGTAACCTGCTCACCTAATGTTTACGTTTATAATATTTATATCATTTGCTAATTAATAACCATGTGGAACTGAATCTGCATCTCATTTCAGGACTGTTACTGTCCACCAGAAGTTGCATTTCGGTCACGGATGCATGCTTTCAGAGCCTTTTTGAATGAAATACAGTTTTCTACCAAGGCAACCAGGGTGAAATATAATGAAATATAAAATTCATTAAATATAATTGAATATATAATTGGCTAAACAGGCATTGAGCTGGTTAAAAGACCAAAACAAAGATAGCCATTCTAGTTTTCAAAATAGAATATTTGAAAAAACAATTCAGCATCGTTTCTCAGAGAAACAAGATTGTTCACTTGTTATGTTTCTGAAATATCTGCAAACATATTATGGTATTTTTATGCTTTATAAGAGTCAAAAACTTACATACAGCACCTTTAATAGTGAGAATTTTTCCCTAAAGTGTTACCGAATGAATGTATTAATTTTGATTGAATGGGATGATTCTGTAGGGGAGTGAATCATGCAGAAAATGTAATAAACTACAAGCATAGATAAATGCAATAAAGCAAAGATAACAGTGAAATAAACAGTGCAGGCATTATGGTTTTGTATATGTAAATGTAAAAATTACACTGCAAAGTCAACTCAACATTGCATATCTGTGTGTTGTGATTGCAGATGCACACATTGCAACATTGATGCTGAAACTATATATTGCAAAGCCCTAAATCCAATCACAAGTGAATGACGGTAAATACAGGTGTAAATGGGTTTTGAGTTTGTCCACTCTTGACCACTTCCAGGGGTAGCTGAAACCATATGTGACGATCACTTTCAAAATGTGTACTGAAAATGTATTCAAACAGCCATGGTAGGGATGCACTGATCCAATACTCAGATCAGATATCAAATTAAATACTGCATGTTTTGCTGGATAGGGTATTGACCAGACAAGAAAAATCCAAATCCAGTACTACACATGTACTACTCTGTGATGTTGACAAGCTCAAGAAAAAAAACAAGAAAACATACAGTTTAAGCACTTTATTCCAAATGCTCTGAAACAGGTAAGTATAATAAATTCAAGCTCATGTCAGTGCTTCACTCTGCTGCACCTATCAATTGTTCTAAATTAATTCACCATTCTTAATGTAGATCTTGTTCAGTTATGACATTCAACACAACCAAGATGATTTGTACCTTGGGGATTGGCGATAAATTCTGTCTCGGTATTTATTGACAAAACACCATTGTCAAACGATAAAAAAGCGATATAGTTTTATTAATATGTGGCTTTGAGCGAGCACCTTGGTAGGAAAGCCAATAAGCTTAGGGTGTAAGTTTGTCATTTCCAATGGAAGCTCGTAACTTGGGGCGCAAATAAGAAGCGACGTGCAAATGGTGTGCAAGTGGCGGGAATGTGCACATTTTCCAGGCGCACCTAGTTTATTAAAAAAAAAAAAAAAAAAAAAAGTCTGAACTTTCTAGAATGCCGCAAGCACACCACAATTCATGCAAGTAGAACTAACAAATCTGCTTCAAATATTGTATGGAATAAACACATTTTTGTAATAACAGCAGACTAATTACCTCAGACAAACACAGCATAAAGATGAAGGAAAACATGCGCTCATGCTTTTCACATGCTTTTAAATGCAACATGTGAACAGACTCGTGTTGAGTTGCATCATCGGCATCACAGGTCAAAATAACACGCGAAAATGAGTGCAGTCACAAGCAGCAGTGAGAAGATTGTAGGTATAAAAAAAAATTTTTCAAGAAGGATGCAAGAATATCACCAGAGTGGTTTTTTGGTTTCTTGTGCATCCCAGTCACTAGCACCCCTTCTGGAATACTTTTAAGCATAGGGGTAATGTAAGCATTCAACTTCACAATTTGTTAAGTTGCAATGTTTCTTTGAATAATGATGGTTAGTTTACCTAAAAGCTCAGATTTAATTATAATTTGAGTTGTTTACAGAGTTTGAGGTTTACTGTATCATTATTATTCCCACCTTAAAGTTTTGGTTTTTCAGCATTTACACTTCACCATTGCACATACTTTGTAACATTTTATTTAATCAAGTTTAAGAGTCCATTTAACACTTGTTTATTTTATTATAAAGAGTTTAAATTTTGACTTTTGTTTTTGACTTAAAACGATTTGCCTTAGTAATGTTGGTAAATTAAAAGTAGTAAAAAAACTAATTCCTAAATGGATTGTTAAAACAATACTCAATAATTGTCGAATGATGTGAAACATGATATCGTAATAACTTTTTTTTTTTTTTTACTGTAATCGCCCAGCCCTATTTGTACGCATTATTATAAACGAGTGGACAAGTTTTGCACTAAAGTACTTCATTTAGAAAATGCAATGAGCTAAAGTATAAACGATGTTGCATTCTGCTGTGTCTGTTCGATCACAGCACTGGAGTAAAGAGCAAAAGGAACTGCTCTTTATGCAGAAAGTAAATGAAAAGAAAACTCAATTTTATGTTGGACAGATTCACAACCTATCAATATCTTCCCTTTGTGCAGTGATGTTTGTAGTGTTACTGTGTGAGTTTACTTTACAAATACTGTTCTAATGCTTCAAACACTTCCCTCTTGCAATGGTTGTGCCGACACAGTATGTCCAGCTCCGTATTGAACATTGTAAACTTCTGCACGGTTTAAAAAAAACATCTCGTCCTGACCTCTGATATTCGTTATGTTCAAAAAAGGATCTTTTATATTAAATTCACAGTATATATTTCTTTTTTATTAAGGTTTTTTTTATAATTATAACAAGGCATTGTCTAACATTTGATCAGATTTAGGGATATACTTAATCCTCCACTGTTTTATTTTTTAATCACTTTTGAGCACTTGTAACTATTACTGCTGAAACAGCCATTAAGCTTGTCTTTAATAGCATTGTCATAATTATAATTATTACATATACGCTCACTTCAGAAATCCTCAGAATGTGTGTGTGAAGATTTAGCTCAAAATGCATAATGGATTATTTATTATACCATGCTGTAAATGCCCCTTTTTGTGTGGAAGCAAAAATACAGGGCTTATACAGCCATGTGTAGTGTAATATGAAGGGTTCAGACGCAAAAACCTCTAAAATGCTGTCTGAAATTCTCCTAAAATGAGCATTGTTCTCAGTTTTCTAAGTTAAATGTTCAGTTATTCTACTTTAAAGGCATTGAAAATAACTTGTCACTTTAAAAGTAAAATTACTGAGCCTACACACAAGAGTCAGGGAAAAATACTAATTTTAGAAGAAAATATCAAACAGCAGAGTTTTTGCATCTAAACTCTTCATATACATGTTAAACATCATCTCTTGGACATGACAAGAGTCAACCAATACAACTCAACTTGACTTTAACCTCTATGGATGGAAACTTAGGACATTCCCAGAAAGAACTTCAGGACTACAGTGGAGGCACCCGAAGCATTTCAGAATAAGTGCTTATATACAAGCAACCAATATTATACCAATATTTTGCACATCTCAATCAGAGAATTTTTACAGCCCCTGACTGAGCTTTCCTAGCTAAATGTAGTGAATTGTGTTGGTGTGTATGGTGTGGTTACCTCAGGAGGAGGAGGTCTGACTGTAACAGGATTAGAGGAACGTCGGGGAGGGGAGCGTTTGGGCTGAGCCTGCTGCTGCACCGTGTCGTAGTACGTCACACCACCATAAACCTGTGACTGCGCCTGGAGAGAAACATACAGGAGTCAAGCATGTTGACTTGCTAAAAATCCGAGGCAAAAAACACTCATTTACAAGTTAAACAGGCTCACCTGGGGGTTGGGGTACATTGGTGGTAGAGTAGCTCCAGCGGGGTACGGGTAGTTGGTGTTCCCAAATGTCATGACTCCTGGTGGGGGGTAGAAGGGTGGAGGTAACAGCTGCTGTGGAGGTGGTTGACCAGGTGACAGAGAAACAGGTGGTGCAGCGTAAAGAGCTGGATTGGGCAAAGGACCTCCTGACTGGTGCGGGTGCAGACCTATAAAAAACAAAATATTAAAGTTACATTATTTAATTACATAAGCCTTTTGTGGCATTAAAATCAACACAAATGAGCAACTGTACATAAATGACAATTAATTCATTGGAGTGATTCAAGTGATAATAGCAAACTAAGCTAGCACAGATCCTTTTCCTCAGTATGTACTATTAATGGACATGTGCTTAGGTACAACAGTCTAATGGTTGTGAACAATCATATAGTCGTAACTGACCATGTCTAAATGCCTATGTACAAAGTTAAGTTCAAACACAGCATCTCAATGGAGAATTTTTTTTAATGAACTGAACATAGGGCTGGACAATTCATCAAAAAGTAATCGAAATCGACATTCAGAACCTATAATCGTTTAAAATTTTCCAGGTGAAATTTTTTTTATTACTTTCCCTACTGTGTGTGGAGTCATGTGAGCCCACCATGTTAAGCCTGATTTATACTTCCGCAGCCACATCTGGATCTCGGGTCAAGAAGGATGACAGACCTATTCTTGAGCCTTACTTTGCACAATATTGACGATGGTTGGAAGTTTCGCTATAGACGCCTTGCGACTGCATATTTTCCATTACATTCAAATGATTAATTAAAATAAAATATCTGTTTACAGAAGATGGTGGAAAGCACTGTTTAAAATATCATATATAGGATATAGAAGAGTTATTTTATTTAGAAGAGATTTGGCTTCTCTACTTTTAATATGAAAAACATTGAAAATTATTCGTTTTGTATACAAATGTGCAAGTCATTTATTTTGACTGTTGACTTTAGGCAATGTTTGTTTAATTTCAGCTGTTCAACGTTGATGTTCAATTAATAAACATAGATGGTTCGTTTCCTTCAATTATTTTAAAATAAAAGTAATGCACCCTTCATTCAGAAATCTCTCACTTGTAATATGGCATTTTTACTGTACAAAACCGTGAATTATGAAGGCAAAAAACTTAAATAAAATAATAATTCATTAATCATAATCGAGTTAAAGGGTTCAATTAATCAAGATTTTGATTTTAGGTCAAATCGCCCATCCCTAACTGAACACAGTATGGTTTTTGATGCCACAAGGCCTGATCTCAGTATTTCAGAACCTGCTGCTTTATTAGATTTGACCAGATGACCAGACTTAAAGCTGATAAAAGGTCAAAAGTAACTCAAATAACTTGGGGTGTCAAAATTACTTGTTTCTTCGGTGCACTGCGATGCAGACGCCGAAAATTCAGTATCGGTTCAGTAATAATCATAACCGGTTATTATGTACGGACGTCATTTATCTCATATTTGCTATGTCGCTGCAGCTTACTATGGCGAGGGAGGCGAGCGTGAGTATTTACAGCGCTCCAACTAATTAAAAACACAGAAACGGTGCACAATTTCACTGCGTGTGTGTTTGCTGGATAGTCGTTCACTGACACTTAGAGTAGAAGCTCCTATTTCACTGCGATTGGGATAATGAAAGCAAGCTTTATTTCTCTCTCTCACTGTGGCCCATTTGACCGCTGTGTGACTTTCTCTCCTCTCGCCTGTTACAGCGATAATTCTGGATACAGATACGAGTGCGCAAGCTTTCTCCACCGCATCGATCAAGGATCAGCAGTGATCGCTGCTGCAGTGTTGCCAGATGTAGCTGAAAAACTCCAAAAACTCCACTATCCAAAACCGCCCAATCTGGCAACACTGCGCAGCTGCAGTTTATCAGTGTCACTCATCGGTGATCAGCGCCTGTGAAGTAAAATATTAAATTGTGTTTGGAAAGCATCGTCAATGCACCGAGATATCGAATTAAACTGAAAGGATGGCATGATTATCATAACCCAACCATGAGACCGGTGTAGGTTTACACCTCTACAAATAACCATCGATCCATTGGAGTTGTGACAAATGAAAATATAATTGAATAATTCCTAACAACATGAATTTGGAAACAGAAAAATGGTAAATTTTCCTTTATTTAAGCAGCTCAGTCATGTCTCACCTGGGTGTCCCGGGTGCGTGGGGTGTGGCAGATGCATCTCAGGCTGGACAAGCATGCCTTGAGGGGGCAGGGCTGCTGGGCTCTCCCCATGCGTGTAGATTGGTCCCTGGAAAGTCACTGCATTAAAAAAAAAAGTTATTGTTGCATAAATTAATTAAATTTGAAGTGAATAAAATTAAAGAACTAAAGTAACTCTAGGTTTATATTTTTAATTGGTGAATTTAGGACACACACTCGTGACCCATTTAACTTAAAATTGCCCTCTGTGGGCCAGAAGCAGTATGGCACTCACTGGGTTCATAATAATGGCCCTCCATGACTCCTATATGCATGGGTGCAGGTTCAGGAACAGGCCTCTGGCGCTGCGATGAATACCGCTTAGCCCGGCCACCGCCAACACCCTGATAACAAGAATGAAATGAGTTGCCATCATGATTTTTTTTTTTTTTGTTTAGATTTGTAATTTTTTTTTCTAGGCAGTTAGTTCTGGACCAGCTGACTCACCATATCTTCCATGTTTCCATATTGTGGAGGTGCTCCTGCCATGTGCATAGAGCCGCGGATGCCTGTTACAGAGAAAGATGCAACATTTAAAATCAAATTTAAGATGAGTGATTTGATAACATTTTAAAATAAAAAGGATCAGGATAAATCTGGATTAACCAGCATGTCTGCAATCAAACATGGTGATGACTTTAGCAATTAGGTTATTTAAAGGCCACTGCAAAAATCTAGAAATTTAAAAAGTAATAAAAATGCAGATACATTAAAAAGTAAAAGTCAGATTTAATAATTATGAACAGGGACGAGCATCATCTATAAATCCATGATATTATTGCAATTTTTGTTTTAGCGATACGTAAACTGATCTCTCACTCACTTTGAAACATTGATCATTCGAAAGAAACAAAATCTTAATATTACATTTTACATGAATAACTCTTTTGCCAACATACAGAAAAACATCATTACTGAAGTCTACAGTGTCACACCATCCATCTGAAATATTTAAATATGCTAATTTGATGCTGAAGAAACATTTTATACTATTGTCATCGTTGAAAACAGCTGTGTTGCTTTTTTAATGGAACACAAAGATCACAGAACTTGCTCAGGACGAATACAAAGCTTAGAAGAACAGCATCTCTTAAATATAAATCCCTATTTTTAATCTTCTGGGGGTTTTTTAGGTAAATGACCTAATATTTCATGTAACATCTACATATGTGGTAAATGTATCAGTGTGTGTTCAGGTTTCAAGTTAAATTCAAGACTTTTAAAACCTTTTTAAGACCATTATGAAGACAAATTTAGACTTATACAGAGCTAAAAGCTAAGGATTTTTTTCAAATACCCTAGTTAGAAAAGATTTTCACTTGCTCTATGAAAAAATTATTATAATTTAATACATTTAATAATACAATAACAATAATTTAAGATTATAGGTCAGGTCGGTATCCTCAGCAGTAAATAAATTGAGAACTTTAAAACAAATGTTACTGTAAGTAGCTAAAACATCATGGTAAATGGAGTTAAAAATGACATTTTTTAAATAAAAAGGTTTATTGAGATGGATTGTTGGTGATTATATGAGTGCTAATGGTCAGATTAGGAACCTATATACACAGGAACAAAGGAAAATTAAGACCTGTTAAAAAGAGATTTAAGACCTACAACACTATTTCAGTAGATTAAAGACTTTAAGGCCTAAAATTTACTTTTGAGATTTAAGACATTAAGACCCCGCAGATACCCTAATTCATACATTTTTAAATGCACATTCAACGCACAAATAACAGCACATCAAAACTACATGACATGCATATATAGTATGTATTCATTCATTCATTCATTCATTTTCTTTTCAGCTTAGTCCCTTTATTAATCTGGGGTTGCCACAGCGGAATGAACCGCCAACTTATGTAGCATATGTTTTATGCAGCGGATGCCCTTCAAGCCGCAACCCTTCATTGGGAAACATATTGCACAACATCAATTTGTGTGCTGTACTGCTTGGCCAAGGATAGAAAGAAACATCTAGGGTTAGTTACCCATTACCCTTTAACATCATTTATACACAAAAATCAGAATTTAAATAATGATGACAGAAAAATTACTTTTAAAAAAATTATAGAACTAAATGACTTGTAAAAATGCAGCAATTCATTAAAAATAACAAATAAAACATGTCATTACATCATACCTCATTACATTAAAAAAAACACACTAAATTTTACTCATACATAAACAATGGAAGGAGGATATATAATAGAAGTAACTATTTTCTTAAAGAAATTCTTCACACTAGGCAAAACAAAATACAAAGTATTGTTTACTTAAATCTGACTAGCAATTTTAGTGTCATTTAAAGTTTTTTTTTTAATTAATAGTGTTTAAATCCATAGGTTAACTGCTTTATGCTGATATTATTAATATGATTAACAAATGGCATCACCTCACTACTTTACATCAGCTATAATTACTTCCACTAGTACAATCTGCTAGATACCTCCACTCACTCATGCAGCACTGTTAGCTATAACACTGATGTGAGAATCATTTTAGAAAAACGATGGATTTGGCATTGTTTTGTAAGACATTTTCTTATAAGTTATGTATATACAGCAAATAACCCAAAGTGATTTCTGCTGAGGGAAAGTGTCATTGACAAATATTTTCTCTTGTAAAATTTATGTTAAGTAAACAAAAAGCCAGCTATTTCTAAAGGTTACATATATAGATCATTTACATATTCTGCTTCAATACATAAAAATCTAAAAATGAGGTGACCGTCCTGAAGTAGGTCTACATAAATGCATTTGCCACATGAAAAGCTAGCTGCTAGACTGCTGTCTGTCTGAATATTTTAGAAATGTTGGCCAAAAAAAAAAAAAAAAAGTACAAATTAGCTTTTCACACCAACAGAATCTTACTGCTGTCGTTATTAGTCATGGTTTCTGGACACAACACAGAAAATGTAGCTTAAATTATGATGAATGAGAGTTAAGAGAGGCGTAGCTGAAAGAGCGAGTTGCGTTTTTACCCCATATCTCATGAAGAAACAGCATGCACTAGTCCATTTCAAATTTAACTAATATTATCATTTTAAAAGTACTCAAGTAGACATATCGAAACAAATTTCCATGACTTCAAAACTGAGGGCTTATTTGTTTTTCCCAAAATTTTCAAGGCCTCTCCATGACTTTTCTATTTTTCCCCGATGTCCGACAACAAAAGTCTATACATGTGGTGTCAAATTCAGTTCCTAAAGGGCTGCAGATTTTAGTTTCCACACACTTACCTGTAGGTTTAAAACAACCCTAAAGGACTCAATTAATTTGATCGTGTGTGTTTAATTAGTATTAAAGATATCTGCAGAGATTGACACCTGTGGTCTATACGGTCACTTTTGAACAAAGTAATGATTACCTCTCATTTCCGCCTGCAGGTAAGATGGTGGATTCTGGGCCCAGTTCTGCCCCGTCAGGCTGAGGCGAGCCAGATCCTGGTCGAGTCCCGTTAATCCACTTTGTGTTCCTGCCTCGCTCTGCTCCTGCCAAGACTCACTCTTTGCCACCACTGGGGCTTGTTGGACGGTAGACGAGGAGTCATCTAAAGATGCCTGCTTACTCAAATCAGACGGCCGAGTCCGCGTTGCCCTCCGTGCACGCGAGTAAGATTTCTTCTCCACCTGCCTTTCTTGAGGTGGTGATAACTCTCGCACCTGACCTGCTGCGTTGCCCCCCTCCATCACCATGCCCGAATCTTGTTTGCGTGGTGAAGGAACCCGTTCTTTTTCACTCTTGTAGTGGTGAGCTGTGTATGTAGTTGTGGCTGTAGGAATCTCACCCTCCTCCTCTTCCTCCTCACTGCAGATGTCCTCCACCACCAAGGATGGGCTACGGTCAGCATGCACTGTATGAGAGCCACGGCCCCTTAGCCTCGGGCCCCTCTCACCCTCCACAGGCTGAGACCGTGGGCCCCGAGGTGGTGCTCCATCTAAACTGGGCTTCGGGGGTCCTCTGCCTTCTGTCCGATGAGGAGCCGATGGGGCTCGACTGCCCTGGAAGCTGCGCTGGGGAGGCTGAGTCAAGGGCCGGCCGGATGGTTTAGGTGCTGAAAGAGGAGCAAGGGGTTGACCTGACTGTACAGTAACAGACTGAGGGGCATTGCGGTGGCCAGGTGGAGGGCCCTGCCAAGATGAACGCACAGATTTATCACCTTCACGATAGCGCCTGGGCTCTCGACTGGGTGAACCAGCATGTCTAGAATGAAACAAGGAGAAATTACAGGCAAATGATCAATTATTTATAGGCTAATGCAAATACAGTGCTCAGCATAATTGAGTACACCCCATTTTGAAAATGAATATTTGTATCCAATTCTCAGTGAATATCGGCCAGTGGTTCCCAAAGTGGGGATCCGGACCACCCGAGGGGTCGTGGGACAATGAGGGGGGTCTCTTGGCGATTTCCAAAAATCAAATTCATTTTATTAAACTATTAGAATTACCATAAATTTTATCCATAACCTACTAAAGAATAAAATCGTAGTTAATCGTAACATTGTTAACATGGTAATAATAAACATTAAAAAATAACATGCCAATAAAAAGCCTTTAGATATTTTTTTTTGTGACCCCTGGGGTGATTTTGTTATATTAAAAGACACAGCAATAGCATCAGATGCAGCAAATTGATTCTATGGCACCAGGTTAAACTTTCTGAAACCTTTATGGCACTCACATACAATAAAAATAAATACAGGCCACAACTGAACAGAGGATAGTCTCCAAGTGGCGTTCTCCAAAGTTTAACAATGAATAGACTTGGGCCTATTGGTATGTGTGCGCCGTTGTGTGCAAAGTATATACACATTTATAAATCACCTCAGAGAATATTGGGGGTCGCGTGTCACTAGCATTGTTATTTTGGGGTCGCAGGCTGAAAAGTTTGGGAACACCTGATATAGGCAATGTATTTTGGTGCATTTAAACAAAACAGATTTATTAAACAGATATATTTATTCAAATAATATTCTAGTCACCAAACTTTAGAAATTGAAAGAATTCAAATCAAGCTGAATATTGCAAAAATAAATTACAACCTACAAAATGTTTCCAATTTATTTGCTTTCCTTGATTTTTCCCTCTTTTTTAAATTTGTATTTAATATTTTTCTATAACATATAAATTTGGGTGTACTCATTTTTGGACTGTTATCGTAAGTTATTTTGTTAGATAAGCTCCAGATTTGGTTTCAGTACTGACTAATCCAATGTATATGCACAAATATAATATAGTACAGCTTCCTATTAAAAATATGAATTTAAAAGAAATTTGTGAGGGGTGTACTCATGTATGCCGAGCAATGCATCTAGGCAAAAGGCAAAAGTATCAGGTCCAATAAACAATGTTATAACCATTTTAAAATACATGAGTAAACATTTTAATTTGTTGAATTCTTACGAAAAAAAAAAAAAGTTCTTAATATGCTTTATTTGATCAAAATCAGTTTTCATTTAAGAAAACATTTACATTTCAAAATATATTTTTAAAAATGTATAATTAGTCTTTGATGAAGTAAAAAAAAAAGTTTGGATTTTATTTAAAAAATGTAAATAACATCAGCATCATCCTGAAAGATTACGAATTTATTTAAATGTATAAATTACATTGTAAAATGCGTTCTGAGGGAACCTATATGTGAAATACAGTTTCACGTCTCTTATTTGTCAGTTCAAAACACATCTGTGTCTATTGTCTAACAAATGGCTAGGTAACACTTTCAAGCTGGTCAAGTGGCATGACAGGTTCTGACCCCAATACTTCATATGACCACAGCATGCTTTGTTATTATATGAGATAAGGGCTGATACCGTTTACCTAGCTGGCTGCAGAACTTCATTTGCATGCTTTGTTTAGGCTGTCTGTAAAAAATGTATTAAAAACTGAGTGCTTGGCTGTACTAGTAGAGATCTTTTGATGAACGCCACAGCAACGGCGAGTTCTTATAAATGGATTCTGCTTTGAAGATACCCGCAAGTCTCCCTGGTTTTGTCTCTTCTTTGAATTCAATTTTGAAATACCATTATTTTGATCATTTTAGTAGTATAATTAGGAAGAGAGAAGACAAACAAACATTAAGCACAACAACTTTTATACACATGACATGACCATGAGCTCACCTGGGTTTTCGGGAGCGATATGATCGTCCGTCACTCGGCCCTGTGCCATTGCGGATGTCATAACCGTAAAAAGCAATAAGCTCATCACGCGATTTTGGTGCCTGCTCCTCTTCACGGAACTTGTCATGTTCCCATCGGCCTTCGTCCTTCCACAACTTCCTGTTTCTGCCTTTAGGCCTGAAGACAAATGGACAAACAGAATGGAGACACCAATGTGAGAATTGTGTAGCACAGTACTGATGCAATACTTGAAACTTATCTTCAAATCATTTACATATATTAATTATATGAATATGTGCCTGAAAGAAAACCCCCTCACCTCTCCTCCTCAGTTGCCTGGCCTCTCACGTCATGCTCGAAGAAAAGGCCTTTTCGAGGGATGTACGCTGGATTTTTTCTATCCTCATCATCGTCCAGCTTCTGGCCTTTACTGCCCTTATTTTCTGGGTCCTCTGTGCTTTCCTGTAAACATTTGAGTGAAAAGTATTTGCAATCAATAACACCAGTAGTCTCACAGAGTGATTTAACAGTCTCAGTCCAGACTGTGGCGTCTTTAAATCTGTTAAAGGACTGTTTTAATTATTTGCCAAAATGTTCCTGCTAAAACACTTGCTAAGGGTTTACATGGGGTGTGAGTGTGAAAACTGGGATTTTACTAATAAGAAACTGCACAGTTTTTGTGTTGACATTTTAACCGGTTTGGTCTGTCATGGATAAATAAATGATATTTAGGCCAGTTTCACATCATGAGCAGTGTATTTGTCCCAGTGTGCATGTTATCAGATTAGTGCATTCACACTTGAAGCAGCAGTAACACTTGTGTGTCAAGCAGGAGCTTTGTTGAGGTAATGGTTTCAGCTCAAAGTCTATATAGACTACAGAAGATAACCATGTTTTTAACTATTCAGTTTGGATTCAAGTTTAGTCAGGGTTTCTGCAGGATTACAAAGTTAAATAAGATATTTAAGACCATTATGAATGAAATTTTAGACTTACACAGGGCTAAATGCTAAGGATTTTTTTAAATATCCCAGTTGGAAAAGATTTTCACTTGACCTATCAAATCATTATTATTAATACTTAAGTGATAACTTAATACAATAATAATAATAATAATCTAATAATAAAACATAGGTCAGGTCAGTATCCTTTGTAGTAAATGAATGGAGAGGTTTTAAACATGTTACTGTAAGGAAAGTAATTAAATGCTATTTTTAAATAAGTTAAAAGTTTAATTGAGATTGGGATTGTTGGTGATTACATGAGTGTTAATGGCCAGATTGGGTAGCTATACATTAACAAAGAAAAATGTAGACCTGTTAAAAAAAGATTTAAGACTTACAACACAACATTTCAGTAGATTTAAGGTCTAAAATTTATCCTTTGAGATTTAAGACATTTTAGGACTTTAAGACCCCACGGATACCCTGATAGTTTATTAAAAATAGCCCAAATAAATGAGACACGCACTGCTTTTTGGTCATATCTTTTGCATTCTCTCAGTTGCAGTGTAACACCAATGAAGAAAAATAAAGAGTAAAGTCCTGTGAAATTTTAGCAACTATTTGGTCATCTGAAACAAATTTGGGAAATCCTAGAAAAGATTCCTGAAATGCTAGGCTAAAATTTGTTATCTTTGTTTGTTGGTTTGACATGTTCACCGACAGACGCTTAAATGGCTGTTGCGTTCAGATTTATACCTCCAATGAATTTCTGGCAGTGTCAGAAGATTTCGGTCACTGTCCTGCAGCGTGACAAGCGTCATACCAAGAACCAATAGGAGCACCGAATCTGATGTCGCAAGTTGCACAAAAACTTAAAACCAAGGCAAGGAATTGTCAAATCAGCTTTTTTCTTCCTGGTTTTATTATTGAGGCATGCTGTCTGCAAAATTGCCACTGCAGATTTTATACGTTTACTGTGAGGTTTCATTTCAGAACGCGAGATAGCAAAAGGGTCCCGGATGGATGACATCAAACTCTGGGTGAGTTTTCGTCAGTGTTTGGCATGTCTTTGTCACTCAGTCTAACATTATGACAGCTGAGATCTTAAGGCTGATTTATACTTGACGCGTTCACTTGAGTGCATGCAGCGAATGTGACATCATCGTCAGAAGTTCGCTTTGTGTGCACGCGACATGATTTTGGCTGGCGGAGTGCATGAAATTTGAGACTCGAGCTAACAGTTCGCACAGCACGTTTCGTTTAAATTAAATATGAAAAACATTGAAAAGATTTTGTCTGACACAGGTACGACTGCACAGACATCTATATGATGCATAAATGCGTAATCAGGGATGATGATGACCAATAATTCTTGGCTAGAAATTGCAACAGCCATGGAAAAAGAGTTTGTTAAAAAGCTTGAAAAAGTCGGTGCCTATGGCATAGTGGAAAGTGCACAGACACATGCACCCCGGTGTTCGCGGCGACCTGGGTTCGATTACCGCCTCGAGGTCCTATGCCGATCCTTACCCTCTCTCTGCTTCCCACACTTTCCTGTCAATTCTCTCTACTGTCCTGTCAAAATAATTCCCTAAAAAAAAAATAATTCCCTAAAAAAATATTGAAACAGAAATAAAAAATAAAAAAAAGTTTTAAAAAACTTGAGGGATAAGTTTGTTAACACCAAAATAAGGTCATTGCAAAAGTGGAGACCCATTTGGTTTTAATAAACCATTCATAAGTTTTACACTTATGTATACATTACAATTTTGAATTTATAACCATTTCATAGTTACAAAACTAAAATGAAGTAAATTATTTCTTTGATAACTGGATAGAATATGATTCTTTTTTATTTTTTAATATAAAAAGTCAGTATTTTTTAGTAAGTGTACTTTTTTACTTTTATTCCTGCCATAATAAAAAAAATATATGTAGAGTAACCCATGTTATGTTGTCATTGATATTTAACTTTAATGGGTAGAACTGTCTGAGATATGAACAGAAGCAAGGGATGCATTAAAGACAGATAAAAAAAAACAAATAAATCTTCAAAGGTTATAAAAATCTTTATAATCATTATAAAAATAAAAAATTGTTTAAAAATCTTGAACGGTATTAATGATATGACGTAGTTCTGGAAACTTCCCACTTCTGTTTATCAGTCTGATTTTACGGTTGTTGTTGTTTTTTTTAACCGCCCCCTGTCATTTTAAAGAATATCACTACAGTGAACGACACAAGTATAAAAGCCTGGTCCGAAAGTAAGACAAAAATTATTAAAGAATAATAAATGTATCTATATCCACTTCATGTTAGCAGAACAGCAAATTTTATATTGCTCTGTGAAATGTATTAATCTGTATTGTGTCATGTTGTCCAAACATCAAAACAAAAACCCAAACAGGAATCATTCTGCTTAAAATTTTAATTTTAAGAGCTACTAACTACTAAATTCTAATCGCCTTTCACACAGTCAATATTTGGGATGGTGTGGTGTCAGATTCCATAATGTCAATAATCATCACATAAATATTGCACACCCTTACTCCTTCCACACAAAAAAAATAGAACCTGAATCCTGCCAGGAATTTAGCATAGCAAAAGACTGAATGTTCTGTACTTCCTTACCTGGCCGTCTCCACTCTGTCGCTCGCCGGCTAGATTGCCCTTCTCATCTGCTTTAACTTCTTTCACACTTTCATCTCTCTCCTCTCCTTCAACAAGCTCTTCTGTTGGAGCATCTGCAACAGGCTTCGATTCTGCAGCAGGACGTGAGGCCTCTTCTTCACTGAAATGTTCTCCCTCCTCCTCATCCTCTCCTCCCTAAAACAATTGACAAATGACATCAGATTGAATAAAATAAACAAAGTGTAGCTGAACAAATACATATCAGCAAATATAAGCCAGAAAAAAAAAACAACATAAAAAAGGTTTTCCCCTTAACAAAACAGTGTCACTGTCACCAACTGTGAGGTAAAACTCACATTTAAATCAAAGGCCATGGTTTAAGCTGAAAGGGGGAAAAATATATTCACCAACATTTTGGATAGTCTCAGAGTAAATTAACAGCAAATTTTCAGCTTCCCCGTCACAAGTTGGGCATGGCTAAAATCAGAGAATGTGCTCAGTCTGACAAGCAACAGTAGAAAAGGACAATTATAAATTGCGCAATGGTCCTCATTAGGACTGCACAATACGCCATTGAATATTTTATATATATATTGAATATTTTAATGATCATTAATGCAAATGTGTTAAATTTCACTCTCTGATTTATCACACATTAAGACCTTTTTTTGAGACTATTCATACATTTTAAAACTTATCACCCCTTTAGGTTAACCATTAACATTGGCGACATTAAATAACAATCAGTATTTAGTAAATATACTGTAAGAAACTAATCCTAAACTAAAACATTATTAATATACTGAATAAAAATGCTAATTTAGCAGGTAGTGCCCATAGAACAGCAGAAAATAATGGTGTTGCCTTGGTTACTGCAGTAAACAAAGCAGCGTGGTCTCAAATCTAGCAGGATTTTATTAATTTCATAAACTACGTAGCATCCAACTATTCGCAGATTAAATGCTAGCATACAACTATACATTGTATAATCAAAAATGATACAATATTTGATACCTTGCAACTCACCATTTAAGACTTTAATACTTTTTAAGGGTCCTAAATTTCTCTAAATACATTTCTCAACTTTGAATACTTAAGACCCCGCAGACACCGTCAATTACATTTATTATATGAATTGCTTGTTTATCTGAATTTGACCAATCAGATAAGGTGGACCAATGAGTAGACATGGGATGATAACAATTTAAGGTATACCGCGGTTTGGAAAAGTCAAGGTTTTAAAACCAGCTAAATTTTCTGTAATACCGTTCTTAAGGTATGTGTATGACTTTTTTTTTGTATTTACACTTATTTGTTTGTTTTTTTAGGACAACAGTATCTTCAGCAGAAAAATATCCAAAGATGCTGTTTTAAATTGTGAAGAAATCTGCTGTCTTCGTTGGTTTCAAAAACACAAAGGTCAATTAATCTTTTGAGTTATTTAGCCTGACATGTTTACTGCTCCAAACTATTAGAAATCTTTAAAAAAAAATAGAATATATTGTTTTTAAAAGGGGAAAAAAGTTTTAGTTTTTTTACCCAGACATTTAAAATGAACTTATTTTACAGCAGTAAACAATACTGTGATACTTTTAGCCAAGGTTATCATACCGTCAGAATCTTATCCCGGCATATGCCTACTAATGAGTGGCCCAAAGGTAAACCCAGAGCTGAAAAAAAAGCTTATGGGGAAACGAGAGGAAAACGATAACAGCTAATCAAAGTCAGAATGTCTGCTGAAGTTCAACTCATTTATAGTGTTTTAAAGAATAAATGTTCGTACATTGACAGTTTTTTTTTTTATCTAAAAAAAGTGTTTGACCCGTTTATTTTAATATCACTCAATAAATTAATTATTTAAAAACATAGCTAATAGCACTTTTCTAGGGAAATGTTATATCGTAATAAATTCAATTCAATTCACCTTTATTTGTATAGTGCTTATACAATGTAGATTGTGTCAAAGCAGCTTCACATAAAAGGTCACAGTAAATAGGAACAGTGTAGTTCAGTTTGTAGTGTTTAAGTTCAGTTCAGTTGAGCTCAGTTCAGTGTGGTTTAATAATCACTACTGAGAGTCCAAATATTGAAGGGCAAATCCAACGATGCGCAGCTCTATAGATCCCGAACCATGCAAGCCAGTGGCGACAGCGGAGAGGGAAAAAAAAAAAACTTCACTAATGGCGGAAGTGAAGAAAAAAAACCTTGAGAGAAACCAGGCTCAGTTGGACAAACGTCCGCTGGCCAAACGTCTTGTTCAGAGCTGCAGTCTCAGTGGCGGAGGCTGGAAGCTGGCCTCAGCGAAGTCTCGTCGGTCTCTGGAGCGTCACAGGAATCAGTCTCATGTTCTCCACTCTTCCATGACCACCACAGTAGTAATAGTATAGTAAATATAGTAATGTATTTTTTTATTTAATGCCATGTCAGCAACCAAGGCTATTTTCATGGCAGGAACATTTCAATAATAAATATACAATTAAAAATCAACAAACAAATTAAAACAAATAAAATAAGATTTTATTTTCATGCATTATATTTCATGTATTAACATAAAAACCTTTTCTGGTGTCACTTCGTTAAAAATGTCCTTAAGAAAGTTTATTTCATGAAAGTCTTCTGGAATCATTAAAAGCAGGACAGTGCAGTAAAATGTGTTTTCGTAATAAATACAGTTATTGCTAGTTATTATAACTAGGGATGCTCCGATTGATCAGCCAGAGATCGGTATCGGCCGATAATCACATTTCATGACTCGATCGGTGCTCGCCAATCTGATGAAACGTTTTTAAGTGTTTGTTTACGAGTTTACACACAGAGCAAGATGCATGTGTGCTCATCAGCAGTGCTACAACACGTGCAGAGGTAAACAGTTAATTGGCACGACTCATGTGAGTGATGGTCTCTGTTGCAAGTGCAACCATCTTATGTCCAGTGTTTTGAACTGCTAAGATGAGAGCGGAGCGATCGCCGCTATCTAGTGTCTCATCCGACTGTATAGCCTCTCCCAGATGCTTTGCGATTCTACTGCATATTCATAGTGACGCTCACAAATAAGAAAATACCCTGCAAATCATTGCGACAAAACTGAAAGAGCAATGAACAGATCGCAAGGGGAACAGTGATGCTCTAAGCATTATTTTTGTGAGGTTAAACGAACAGTGCAGTATAGAAAATCCCTGCTCTCATATCGAGCTGCTGTGAGACTGTCCGGAGCTGCGATCATTGAGCTGCTATTAAGAGTTGGAAATGAGCAAAATATTTTAATGGTCTTGCATGCATTTATGCCTTTATCACTTATCAAAACTGTGTTTGATAAGTTTGATAAGTTCACCAATAAAACTAGCTGGAAATATTAATGAAATAAATTGTTTTTACTCATTTAATAATATAACTTTTTGTAATATATGCTTAGTTATAGCAATAAACAGTAGTTTACAGGCCTATTTCCTTTTAGTAAAGTAATGTATTAATAGGTGTGCATTTTAAATTCTTATCCATCAAATACAGCCTACGCTCCATATTTTTTCTTCATTAAGACATGGTGAACTCTTCTATCATTTGCAGTGTTTTTAAATTGCATTGTTAATCATTTCTAAACTATTTTTTAACATGTTTTATTATTTTCTGACCATGACATGTCCAAACTAATTGGTAATAAGAGACGTTTTAAGGGATTATATGCAACATCCTTCATTTATTCTCTTACATAAGGAGAGATCTCCTCTAAAGTATCATACTTGGAGGGAAAATGTGCTTTAGGCATAATAAAGCTTGAAGAATCAGAATCGGTACTCTGTATCAGAAAATCCCCATGACTAAGAATCGGTACTCGGCATCAGCTGCAAAAATCCTGTTCGGAGCATCCCTAATTATAACATTCAACAACTATATTGCATATTTTTCCAGCAATGTGTAGCCCTAGTCCTCATGTAACACATTTCTGAACGCAATCAGCTTTAAATGAAAACAAAAACTATTCCTGGGGTGAAAATCTCTTTTAAACATAACATTTCAATAGTCAGAGCAGACTATACTTGTCTACAGTAAACTAAAGTCTGCTTAACATATCTCTGAATGGTAAAGATGGCAAAGAAAGGGTTGCTAGGACACCAAACAAAGTAAAACATCATCAGCCAAGACTGAAGCTGATAAGCAAAGAACTACAGCCTTATTCAGTGCCGTGAAATGACAACCAATGAACCATAGCACTCACTAATATGCCTAAATTACCTGAAAATGAGACCTGCAATCATCAAAATGCTACTTGCATGGAGGAAAAGCAGCAAAAAATGTGGATGGTGTCATACCATGTATACTAAAATTAGATGAGGACTACAGATGCACTAACAGCATGGGGCTCGGCATTGGCAGTACTCATAACGCCACAAGAGACAAGCAAAAATACTCCTGACACGATTTCAGCAAAAACCACATTAAACTCCCTTGCCAAACATCTCTCTCTGTGTGCATCTTTTATAATGCCATTTATTAGAATAATCAATTTCAAGCTGAAATGGTTAAATTAGGCCACAAACACATGCTCACATTCAGATTTTCCACAAAGAAACTACAGCACTTGACGGAGCAAAACAGATCGGCCACAAACCAAGACATTTTGTTCTCTCTACACACCAGCAAGCAGTCTGACAGCCCAGTCTGGACATATACAGATTCATCACACCATTGTCTTGTACAGAACTGATTGATTTCGCAACAAGACCGCTAAATGGAGTTGCCATAGAGACTTGCCTCTGTGTGCGATCCATTCTCCTCCAGATCAGCGCTGTCATAGTCGGATAACACTGCTGAAGAACAAAAATCAGCCATTTTAGCAAATCTGTGCACAATTTTGAGTTCAAACAACATGAAACTAGTAATTCATAACTACTAAACCTGTTAGCATGTAAATTAAATATCATTTGTTTATTTAATTGTTTAACCAGGAATGTCCCATTGAGACACAATCTCTCTTCTACCAGGGAGTCCTGGTCAAGACAGGCAGCATAGGACAAACTTACAAATTTTTTTTAAATAATAATAAATACATACATACATCTCACAACACAGACACACACACAAAAATAGCATAAACCGTAATCAATTGTTAAAACATGTGGACTGTTTTAAATTGACAGTCTTTAAAATATTTTTTAAATACAGCGATAGATGGTATGGATTTCATATGTAGTATATCTTGAAGCTCATTCCATACAAATCGAGCATACTTAAAGAATGCAGATCGACCTAACTCTGCGTGAAGAAGATGGCATCTTAAGTAAGAGTATATCTATTATCTATTGTAAGTATTTGAACAGTACTCCAACAAATTAGATATATACTGTGGTAATTAACCAACTAAAGCTTTAAAAATGAAAACTAAAATGTGTTGTTTTCTCATTGACTGTAATGAGGTCCATTCTGTCTTTTTATATAAATTACAGTGATGTGTGCTTGCACTTGAACCACTGACAAATCTTAAGGCACTATGATAAACAATACCCAATTTTTTCAAAACATTCACATGTACACTAAAACGTCTGCATTTCATTAATCATTAGACTACAGTATACGTTTGGGTTCTTTTAAAGGGCAGATTTAATTGACATCATTTTTGACGAGCTCACAAATAAAAACAGGGAAAAAAAGACTATTTAAAATAAACTCACCTTCACCAACGCCATCTTCACTCACCTAAACAGATAGAGATCAGTATCAGATATTCTGACAAGCAAGCACACTTAAGAAACATTTATGCTCAACCTATAAATTAATGATCTAACCCACATAAATCATCCACTTGCCTATCAATACCTACCCTAAACATCTTGAATAACATACGTCAGCTAATCTGCTGTTTTCTGCCACAACACATTTTCATCCAAGTATTAATGTTTAATGATCAATATTTCTCACTTCTCTTCCTAGAAGTCTTACAAATGACACTAGACATTTAATTTCACTAGTTTTTATTTTACTGAAACACAAATATTTCAAAACAGCCTCTACTAAGTACTATAAAGTACTGGTGAGCTAAGTAAACCAAATAAAGAGTATAACATAAAAGGAGACATGCAAAAACTGCAGGACAGGGGCCCTCCATGATCAGGATGAAAAATCACCAAGTTAGAAGATGGTCAACAAAACATTTGAGGTCAACCACATATTTACGGTCAAGCAGAACCACAGATCCATGAGGAACTGTAACGTTTATCTGGTAGGAATAAACGACTGTTAACATTTTACCTCAATGGCTAGATATAAAAACACCGCATCGCATGAACCGTCTACGTTCGCTTTATGTCTTAACCCGTTCTTAAACGACACTAACTCCGAGTTGAATCCGTGTGAAACAGAACACATCGCACGGACTCAGATCGCCCCTGATTATAAAAGCAGATTTATGGCCACACACTTACACACTCCGACTCATCGTCGCTTTTGGCTGCGACGCGCTCCGCTGGCGATTCCACCGGCTCTGGTTCTCTTCCGCGGGTCTTCCGGCTAGCCGAGAAAGATCTCCCGCTCTCGGAGCCCGAGGCGGACTCGTCCTCCTCCTCGCTGTCCTGAGAGGCGCGCCGTCTCCGTCGCCGCCGGTCCGCCATCTTAACTCTCAAGGAAGGGAGAGCGGATCTGCGCGGGGAATTGTGGGGGCTCGTGAGTTCGTCATATCCTCTTGTTCTATGCCGCGTCAGAGGAGGGCGCGCGAGCGAGTTGGTACTTCACTGAATTTTCGTTGTGGCCCAAATTTTGGAAATTACCTCATAAATACTTATAACAAATAAAGTTAAAGAAATTTCATTCAAACTTATTTATAAATACTATCCCAGTAATTACTTTCTTGCAAGCAGGTTTAATTTTGAAATTGATACATGCTGCACGTTTTGTGGTCTACATACAGAAATATATTATCATTTGTTTTGAAGTTGCCCATATGTCGTTAATTATTAGTTGGATTTCTGCTCTTTTATTAGAATCAATCTTTTGCCCAGTTTTCCACTTTGTTTTAAAAATGTTTTATTTGGTTTCCTTAACAGATCATTACACAAAGAGTACTTTTTAATCAATTTATTACTTCTGTTGGCAAAATTCAGTATACACAAAAGTAAGTTCAGTGATTGCAAGCCATTATTTATTATTTTGAAGTCAGAATTAAAGCTGTATATAAAAATTCTGTAATATGCGAAATAAGAAAGCTGTTAAGTGTATTAATGTATGCAAACATTTACATGTTTTTATTTTATTTTTTCTCCTTGTCTTCTTTTTTCCTTGTTTGTTGTCATCCCCTGAAGTTTTCTAATTGTTTTTAATTTTGAATTGTTCAATAAAAAAGTACTTCACTGAATTTTGAGGTATTCATTATTATTCATCGTTTTGTATCTGACTGGATTCAAGAGCTGAGTTGATAAAAACAGCACAGTGCAGTTGTCAATAAGTCTCAAACCACGTTACATCACCTTTTCCCATTCATTGGTCAAAATGCATTCATTTAGTCTTCTTTTCTGAGGTAAATACATGTTAACAGTCATGTTTTTTTTTAAATGTTATTGCATTATAACACAAATACATTCATTCATTCATTCATTCATTCTCTTTTCAGCTTAGTCCCTTTATTAATCTGGGGTCACCATTGCGGAATGAACCGCCAACTTATATGTTTTATGCAGCAGATGCCCTTCTAGCTGCAACCCATCACTGGGAAACATCCATACACTCATTTACACACACACACTATGGACAATTTAGCCTACCCAATTCAACTATCCCACATGTCTTTGGACTTGTATGGGAAACCCACGCCAACACACAGCACACAAAATTTGATAAACAACTTTAATGTACAATTATAGAACAGAGCATAAATAATAATAAGTCTTCTTTCTAAATTTGATTTTACCAACTTTAAAGATTTACAGTGTACCCAGTATAACTTTTGTTTTAAGGCACTTGCATTTTCGAATATAACATTTCTCCAAAATTAAAATATCGTTCAATACAAATTGAATATTACCATCTTCCCCTAAAAAACAAATAAAATATAATTTTTAGAAAATTGGGAGGACAACTTGAGAGAAACTTTTAATCACTCGAATGAATCAGACCAGAAGGTTCTGCTAAATAAACGGTCAAAGAATAAATGTGCAGTCGTTTAAATGTCAACCTCACAGAATGTACAATTGTTGTGACTAAAATTAAATCTATGTCTAAGAAACTCTAAAGATGAGTAAATATTGAATATTTTAAAGTGTACTTCTTTTGCTTTGGAAGGTATGGGGAAGAAAAGAAACATAGTTAATTCAATATCAGAGCACTTGAAAAAAAAAGAACAAACACATTATTTCAAGTAGCTTGTATTGGAAATTTATCTAGGGTAAATATTGATCTTATTATTTTATTAGGCATTTCACTCTGAATAAAAACTTGGTCATTTATCAACAAATAAGGCAGATGAAGCATGTCATTTATATTGATGATTATATAGAAATGCCTTCGGAGTAGATTTTGATACTCTGTTGTAATGTTTATGATCACATTCAAAGTTATTATTTTCACAAAAATGTCTGTGAACAGTCATGGTATTATTCACCTTGTAACGTCATGGAGGTGGTTCATTCCGCTGTGGCGATCCCTGATAAATGAAGTACTAGGCCGAAGGAGAATGAAAGAATAATGCCATTGATCTGGTGATTGGTGCAGTAATTTCGTGACTGAGGAAAACAAATAAAAGAAACACTAAAAATTACACCACGGTATAATGTCATGCTGAATCTAATGCAGGGGTGCCCCCAACCTTGTTCCTGGAGATCTACCTTCCCTTCCTGCATAGTTTAGCTGAAACATTGATCAAATGCGCCTGTCTTTAAGTGGTATGGTACGATACGGTTCCGTACACTTTTATGGCCGTTTCCACTGTCAAAAGGTACCTAAAAGCGAACCATACTCCTTCACTTTTTGGGTACCCTTTTGAAAGGGTACCTAGCACAACAAAAGGGCACCAAAAGGTAGAGCAAGACGTGCAGCTGAACACTACTGGTTTACAGAAATACGTCACTAGCTTGTGCACAAGCCAGGAGAATGAAAACAAAGGATGCAACATTTTTAAATACACAGCCGAGACATTACACCATAATAATATATACATATAATAACAAGCCATGGTCGACCTGAGTTCAAACAAACCTTGTCGTCGTCTTGAACAACCACAAAGCCAGGAAGAAGAGCAGAATCTGGCCCCAACCCTATTCCTGGAGATCTACCTTTCTGCAGAGTTTAGCTGCAACATTGATCATATTCGCTTGTCTTTAAGCTACCAAGTGCTCCTTCAGATCCTACTTAGTTGGTTTAGTTGTGTTTGATCAGGGTTGGAGCAGAACTCTGCAGGAATGTAGATGTCCAGGAACAGTGTTGAGCATACCTCCTCTAGCATATAACCAATGTATTTATAATAAAACTATGATTATACTATGATCAAATAATGGTCCATTTATGTAAGGGCTGGGTTTTGGACATAATATTAGTCCAGCATCTATTATTTCTTGTATATAAAACTGTAGCGAAAAAATTGTTTGGTACTGCTATGGTATGTAGGTGCTATTGATATTGCTATTGTACATTTAAAACAGTTTTACTTTTTGTGAAAAACACTAATAAAAAGTAGCATCTATTCTGATCACAGTGCTCCAATGCTATATAACATGTACAGATTTTTTTCAGTTTCTCACACATGCTAAAAACATATGGTGGAGAATGAATTGATTCATTTGTATTAGTAGAGGCATCAAAACGGAGTAATTTGATTTGTGAAAAAAAATATTGCAGTGTTTTTACTTTAATGTTTATTGCATTTTAAAAAATAGCTTGTCCAAAATACCTGAACTCACTCACCTCTTCTGAACTCACTCCACTGGCTCTCAGCTGCATCCCATTCCAAAACACTTTTTTGCTGTTTAATGCAATTATCAAATCATCAAGACTGCAATTTAGTGCAGAGATGCACTTTGTGCTTTTAACACACAAGGTCATGATCTTGTATTTTAGATCTGGGTTCTCAATAAATGCAACTCAACACAAACTTCTCTTCATCCACTCAGAGATTTGAGATGCATGAGAGAACACAGCTAAAATACAACAAAAGTTCTTTCTGTGCTTTTATAGCCCAAAATGAAACTTTAATGATTTGCTGTATATAGCAGGACAAATGTCAATTTAATTGTGCAATTCAGCATTTAAAAAAAAACAGACATGAAAGTACAGCACATTTATAATAATATAACCTGTTTTTATTATTCGAAATAAATTTCTTTAGCAATAAGTATCTTACACATCTTCTTTAAACAAAGCTGTATGATACAGCAAGGCTTCTGTAACTGCAACCTTCTATTTTTCCTTTATGTGACTGAAAAAAACTCAGAATGCAGCATGTACAGTTGTAATATTTTGTGGCAGCTCTTGATGTATTAGGGTAGAAGCTTTGGTTGTAAATGTGTACAACTGAAGTGTTACATTCAGCACTGTGGGCATGATTGTATGCTTGGAAAAGCTTGTTTTTCAGACATTACTGAGCAACACAGTTTCTCGTGGATACCACGCAGGGAATTTTAGGGAGATTAAAAATGTTCACCCTTAAATCTGCTTCAGTAGATACAAAGTGCAATCTAGGTGAGTTAAAGCGGAGAGATGAGACCACAAGGCCAAAATTTTGCTTTAGCTCACAGGTCGGCACAAACAGTCGGCAGATTCCTTGTGACGGTTTCATTTGCGGCATCTCCGGTGAGGCGTCCGTTTCTTGGTCACCTCTGGTTGACAGCGACTGCGTTCATCCAACCAGGGCAAGTCAAAGTCTCTGTTGAAATACAAATAAATAATGTACGGTTAAGGTCAGAATTATTAGCCCCCCTTTGATTTCTTTTTCTTTTTTTAAATATTTCCCAAATGATGTTAAACAGAGCAAGGAAATTTTCACAGTATGTCTGATAATATTTTTTCTTCAAGAGAAAGTCTTATTTGTTTTATTTCAGCTAGAATAAAAGCAGTTTTTAATTTTTTAAAAACCATTCTAAGGTCAAAATTATGAGCCCCTTTAAGCTCTATTTTTTTCGATAGTCGACAGAACAAACCATCATTATACAATAACTTGCCTAATTACCCTAACCTGCCTACTTAACTTAATTAACCTAGTTAAGCCTTTAAATGTCACTTTAAGCTGTATAGAAGTGTCTTGAAAAATATCTAGTCAAATATTATTTACTGTCATCATGGCAAAAATAAAAATAAATCAGTTATTAGAAATGAGTTACTAAAACTATTATGTTTAGAAATGTGCTGAAAAAATCTCTCCGTTAAACAGAAATTGTGGGAAAAAATATACAGGGGGCTAATAATTATGACTTCAACTCTATATCAAATTTATGTCAAAATAAACATTAGAATTATGCAAAATTGACTAAACTTACTGTTGTTTTAGGTTGGGTAGAGGTCTTCCAAAAGCCACCACAGGTAGGAAGGGTGTCACCATGATATACTCCACTGACAATAGACACAGAAACAAGCACTTTAAAAGGGTAAAACATACACTTAAAAACACATGGATGAGGAATTCATCTACTGACATACCATCTTCAGGTTCTGGATAGAAGGACAGCAGCTCTGGTTCACTCTCCTGAATGACTTTCCTCCTGTTCATTCTCTGCTGCAGGCGCTGAAACGTCCTCTGCTCACGAATGCGCTGAATATCCCACCTAAATGTAAAAATGAGATTAGGGGATAAAGAAATGTTGCCAATCTACTAGAGGTGACATTAAAACACACACACAAAAAAAACACATCACCTTTTCCTCCTCTTCTCATCCAGTTCAAGCTTTGAATGCCTCTTCACAAATACACTATCATCCAGACACTGCACAGAAGTACAAATAATACATTTAGACTCATCAATAAGGCTGAAAAACAAACAACACATCCGCACACACACACACACACACACACACACGTATATAAAACTGCACAAATATATACTCGATTTACATAAAAGATTTTTACTGCTCGCACCATTGAAACCAACATCTGGCATTGGCATAAGTGACCAAAACTTTGGCTACAGCAGTCCGCCCATGTATATTGACCCTGTGGAGCTCCCAACAAACAGTTTTGGTGGAAACAGAAGAGTTGAGGTGCTCATTTTATTCTGTTGGCTCTTGATACATAACTACGGCAAGCTGTATTGGTGACAGATGCATTAGCGAGATGCACACCAACAATTTGTCCTCTTTTGAACTCTGATATGTCACCCATAATGTTGTGTTCATTGCAATATTTTAAAGGTGCAGTTGGTGATTGTCTTGAGAAACATTTTTTGTTGTGCTGATTGAAAGTTTCTTCACATTCCAATAGTAATGATTAAGTAAATGATTAAGTAAATTCCAAAAGTAAATGATCTAAATGTGTTTCAATGTATTTTTATATTCCGAGTAAGGCATAAGACTAAAATATGTAAAATAAAACAATGCAAATTGAATATTGTTGGACCGACATCTCCATATTCCGATAAGAAGCCCGAACTGTTAGTCAACAAATGTAGATTTGGGCTTCTGCGTATCTCTGCTCACGCAGATCCCTGGATGCGTGCCGTGCGTTCATGTGCATACAAGACACATGAGATCACAGCGGTAAAATCAAATCCTCAATCAAAACTTCTTCAAATCCTGAATCAATATTGGAGTTACTTTTGCACGCTGGAGTAAGGACGATAGCATGGCTGACATATTTCTTTTAGATTAGATTAGATTCAACTTTATTGTCATTACACATGTACAAGGACAAGGCAACGAAATGCAGTTTCGGTCTAACCAGCAGTGCAATAGCAGCAAGTGCAGGATACAGGTATAAGTTATAAAGTGCAGTTATAGAAAAACTATGGTAATATTTACAGATGGATGTACTATCAACATTATATACAGGTTGTATTAGCTATGAACAGATTTACAATAAATGAATATATGTACAGAATGCTATTAATAATCAGGAGTGGCAGATAGATAAACATAATTACAAATGTCCATGTGCAGTGGGTATGTCCAGTTCAAATAAGTGAATCAGTGCAATGAATGTGCAAACTTTAAATGTGCAAATGTTAAATAGTGCAGTGATTGTGAGGAGTATAAGTTAGAGGAGTGTGGGGGGTGTATTGGGGGGGGCAAACGAGTCAGTGAGGGGCAGAGTTCAAAAGGGAGACAGCTCTGGGGAAAAAGCTGTTCCTCAGTCTGCTGGTTTTTGTCCGGGGGAGCCTGAAGCGCCTGCCGGAAGGCAGGAGAGAAAACAGTCTGTGAGCAGGGTGAGAAGTGTCCTTAAGAATACTGCATGCTCAGCGCAGACAGTGTTTCTTCTGGATGTCCTCAATGGCTGGCAGTGTAGTCCCTGTGATGCGTTGGGCAGTTTTCACCACCCGCCGCAGTAGACAGGTAATGTTCTGCTTCAAAACTATTTTAGTCAAGCAAAGCTGATGTAGATTGTGTTGTTATGAATGGGTTATATGCACAGAAGTGTTGTTCAGCCACTGAAATATTCCAGCTATAGTTTAACAACAAAACATCAGTAAACAGCGCTATTGCCATAAGCCTGCTTTACTGAGGTTAGGTTGGTTTTATTTTCACATTGGTTCATTTTTGAACAATGACAACCTGTGACGCGCTCCCTATATTGTTTACCATGCTACTCTGAATATTCGCTCTGAAATAGCATGTAAGTATGGCTTAGTAATAAGTGTAATTCTTGCATGCCTATATTGCAAGATATGCAAGGCAATGCAAGATATTGCAAGGCATGCAAGAATTACACTTATTACTAAGCCATACTTACATGCTATTTGTAAACAATATAGGGAGCGCGTCACAGGTTGTCATTGTTCAAAAATGAACCAACCACTACTACATTTCTAACTGGCGAATGACATGAACTAGTGGGTTGTCTGCTGTCGTGCGTGCATTCGTGTTTCAGGAGGTGTGGCTTTGGACGGCAGGGGTGGAACTGTGTTTAGAAGATATTATGCTAGCTGGTTAGCATTTTTTGCAGATCACCTACTGCAAAACTGTGCTATTACTCAACCAATTAAACATTCACATTCTGCTCTGGTGAAATGTTTAACCAATGAAGACCATGGATTAGCCATGAAACCTCCATCACTAATTGGTCCAACCTAGGGCTGAGCGATATTGCAAAAAGATTTATCACTATATCATGTTTCATATTATTCGATATCGATAATTATTGAATATTTTTTTAACAATCCATTTAGGAATATTAGGATTTTTTAACCTCTTTATTTTAATAGTCAAAAACAAAAATATTTAGAGAAAGTATCTGATCTCCTTATAATAAAATAAACAGAAGTGTTAAAGAGACTCTTAAATAAAATGTTACAAAGTGTGTGCAATGTCAAAGGTAGATCAACACCTTTAAGGTATCAATAATTATGATACAGTAAACCTTCAAATGTAAATAAAACAAATTATGATAATCAGATCTGAGCTTTCAAGTAAAGAAACCAGCCATCATTATTCATATACATACTGCAATATTACAAATTGTGAAGTTTAATGATTACATTACCCCCTATGCTAAAAAAAATCGTTCAGATGGGGTGCTAGGGGCTGGGATGCACAAAAAACAAAAAACAAAAAAAAAAGCCATATTCTTACATCCTTTTTTATTTACAATAAATAAAAAAACTGCTGCTATACGGCACTCATTTTCACACATGTTGTTATTCTGGCCTAAGGTGACAAGCGTGAGTTTCCTTGACCATGAGCTTTGCACTGCAGTGTTTGAGTGCGCTGTGTTCGTCTCAGGTAATTTAGTCTGCCATTATTACTGAAATGTGTATATTCCATAAAGTGTGAAGCAGATTGGTTAGTTTTACTTGCATGAATCGCGGTGCACAGTCACATGTGTATGTGTGTGCCACTTGCACAACATGTGCATGTTGCTCAAATGTGTGTGTCCTGCAAGTTGTGCGACTCCATTAAAATGACAAACAGCCTAAGCTTATTGGCGTTGGTTCCAAGGCGCGCGCTCAGCAGCCAAATTTTATTAAAACTATAGCCTTCATATGAAACTTCATACCGTATCTTTTATTAACGATACTGACAATGGTGTTCAGCCAATAAACAGATATCGATTTCATCGCCCAGCCCAAGTCCAACCCCTCTTTGCATGTATGTTTATATGTGTGTAATTATATAAAAACAAACAAAAAATCTTGGGGAAGCCTGCAAATCTTACTTCAGGGATGTCCGATGCCTCTTTCTGCCCCAAGGGCTCTAAGACACTCTCCCGCCAGGAAGGAACTGTGCAGTAAATAATGATAAATTTGAGTATTTTACATGAGTCAGCATATAAGTAAAATAATTCACAATTTACATAAACTTCACATTACCTGCAACTGTGTCCTTATGGACAGGTGAGGGGTCTCGCTGAGGTGATGGTGGTGACTGCCAATGGGAAAGGTACATCTTTGTTGACGTGAGATATGGCAACTCCTCTGAATGAGACTGGATATCTTCCTTCAAAGCTGGGCCCTCCTGTGGTGGTGTTGGTAGTGACCTGGGCTGTCCACGTCGTAACCGATCTGTCCATGAGTCCTGAAATAGGAACTTCCTTTTACAGGAGGAAAAAAATCAGATTGCATTTAGTTTTATCAATGAAATGTTCATTAGTTGATTTCAATTGAAGTTAAAGTTGACACAAAATAAATGAATCCGTCATTTACTCACCCTCATGTAAAAGAAAATATTTTGAGAAATATCTCAGTGGAGTTTTAGGTCCATACAATGGAAGTCAATGTTAACCAAAACTGGCTAGCAATATTCCTTAAAATATCGCCTTTAGTGCTCTGCAGAATGAAAGAAAGTCATACAAGTTTGAAATAACACAAGGGTGAGTAAATGATCACAGAATAAACATTTTAATTGTAAATATTGCAATGAAAAAATGTATACCCTTTGGAGCTTTTTTCTCCTCTTCCACGTTGTGTTTGCTTTGGGCTTTGAACTCGTTCCTCAGAATGCTGGTCATCTTCACAGGTAGTGGTCTCTGCCTCTGGCTCCTTACGACGAGATGTCTGAGAAGGACGGGACACTACTCCATCTTTTTTCACCATCTGTAGTCGGTGCTCCATGCGTTCAATTCGTGCCATTAGCTACAAACAGGTTAGGAAAGTTATTAAGTATTGGGTTTAAGTTAACAAGAAATGAGTTACAAAATGAGAAAAGTGGGAAACTGTGAATGCATCCACTTTGACATTTAAATGAGCTCATTACTACATTTTATTTCATAAAAGATGTACAAAACTATTATATACCATCTCTTTTTCAGCTTTCAGGTCATCAATTTCTTTGTTCTTGTTGTGCAGTTGTTTCTGCTGCTGTTCAATCATTTCCAGTTGAAGCAGCAGGATCTGTCGGACACAGCTGGTTTGTGTGTCCACTAGGCCTGACCCTTTCCTCACATTCTGACGCTTCCCATCGGGACTGTCCTTCGATGAGGGAACCCCTACCATTGCCCCCACTTGCCCTCCTTCTCTCTGCTGATTGCCGTCATTTGATACCATTGGATCCATATTGCCCAAGTGGTTGTGATTTGTCTGACAAAACAGGGATTTGCTCTTAACCGGGGAACCTTCGGCCCCCATCTGCTTGGTTGACGGGAGTATCAAGGCCCCCGCCGGCTCCCAGTTCTTGTAACCGAGGCCCCCTGCTGAAGATTGGTCAGGGCAACTCAACACGTTCTGACAGCGGATCTTTGCTTTGCTTTGTAGCTGATGCTTTTGAATTATACTGTTGCGGATCGTACAGAGCACATGGGCAGCCAAGTTACAACTTTCCTTTTTCAGGCTAACCAAATGTTCATTGGTTTCTGCTGGCTTCTTGATAAAGCTGGTGTCCAGTCTGTGTCCTCCACTCTTGAAAACAATGGATCGCAATGTCATTGCAACTTGCTACAGCTAGAGAGGTTCTACCAACACCCACCTCCATAGATGAGATTTGTGACAGACTAAATGTGAGTCTTTGATGTCTCTTTTCTATAGGCATTCTGGGGAAAATAAAATGACATTTTATTCCATGCATTTTTCAGCAATAAGTTAAAACATCTTATATTTGATCAAAAAACAAGTTGCAAAGCAAAGTTTACTTAAGTAACTTATTGATTGTGCTCTGAGCACATGAAAGCACATAAGAGAATATACAGGTAGAAACATGACTTAAGGCTAAGCTGAGTTTCTGTAACATCTCCTGTGTATTGATCTCTGTGTTTGGTAAACACAGCGTCCCGCCACCGCTTTTTAATTTTCAGTGAAACATGTCACGCACGACCTGATTTAGGTACAGTTTCCACCATTTTAGATCTACAGCGAAAACTATAACAATCCTTTTAGCAGTTTCCTTAGTCTGCTCTTGAGGAACGCTGACGCCATTTTAAGTCACGCAGTTGCATAATTTAATTCAGAAGAGATCATTTCGCATCCCCCCGACCAACTCGTTACTCATCAATTTGCATACATAGCCTATGATCTAAATTTTCTGAACCCCATCCAAACTCACCTATCGTCTTCTTTGGGGCTCACTTCCCGATTCAGTTTGAAAGTGCGCAGATAGCACACATGCGCGGTGCTTTTGTAATCTGATTGGATGCGTCCAGAACAACATTTCGTGATGCACGCATCGGGCATGAGGTATGTGTTATGACATCATGCAGATATGAGTTCAACTATTTTTCAGTCTATGATTAAATTATTTCATGCATGCTTTCAAAAGCGTTGCAAGATTGCAGTTGAAATGAGCAGGCATAAACTTAAAATGTAATTCACAGAAAATGCAACGTTTATTTATCTCGTAATAACTTATTCGATTCGTAGAGTAGTTCATGCAGTCTTAAATACATTACGGTACAAATATACAGTACATGGGTAAACCATGACGCCTAATGGTGGCTGATTTACTGCCACCATTATGTTACAGAGTTCGGACAACTGTCGAACATAATACAAACAGTTCTTTTGTAAAACTTATGAACTGTTATAAAACATACTGACACATTCAAAACTAAAACACACAGTGATGAACATATAAGTTTCATATTTATAAGTTTCTCAAATGTCTTGAATGTCAACACATCTTTGTTAAATACTGGTCATTTTATCAGTTGAGACAGTGTTAAATACAGCATTGCGAATTGTGACTGGTCTGTAAATGTGAACAGATCATTTGGTGTCACTTCTGCTGTCACAGCTGAGATTGTTCTGTTGTTTGATCAGTTGCTAAAGGGGGAAAAAGAGAAATCAAATAAATATACACATTTACTTCATAAAAATAGCATTAAACAGATCTGAACTGATAGCAAGACAAACCTGAAGCTGGTGTATAGCTGACCTGTAGATGCAGAAATTCAATTAGGATTATTGGGCAGCAGTGTTTATACCTAATAAATAGAAGTTTATTGGTGAAACAGTGTAAGTGTTTGTGTACCTGCTCAGGCTGTTTATATTTCCTCCGCCAGGTAAGAAATCCAGCAAGAGCTCCAAACACACACAGCAAAAGTAGTACAGAGGGAAAGACAATAACTGGATTGAGACCAGGTTCTGCTCAAAACAAATGAATAGATGAAAATTATATACATGTATATTTATATATGTAGAAATAAGCTTGCCAGTTTGATATGAGATACCTATACTGATGTCAAGTTTGTTATCCAAGCTGAGGTGATTGACAGTGCATGTGTATGTATGTCTTTCTCTTTGCTCATCAGCACTGAGTTCCACACTCTTCCTCATCTGGTATGTTCCATCAGCATTCGGCAGTAGTTCTCCACCCATGACCCTCTCCTCATTGAATGGCTGGCCATCTTGAAGTAGAGTCAGATTAATGTGACGTGGGTAGAAACCAGTTGCGAGGCAGGCCATCTGAACTATTCCAGTCTTACTACAGGTGCGATGAATCACTCTCACTCTAGGCTTTACTGTAAGGAAAAGTGAACACCTTAAGCGATAAACACATCATCAATGTTTTCCAAACCAGCGAGTAACTTAAACCAGTAGCTACCTCTTGCCATAACACGCTTCTTCTCCTTATTTAGATATTTACGAAGCTGGCTAATGCACAAAGGTCGGTAAAAGTGTGCATACAGCCATGCATCGTACTCCAGCTGTGCTCTACTCTTAATGACAGGCCATTTCCAGTGAGTTTGTTGGTCTCCCTGAATGTCATAGCGTCTTTCAAAACCACTCTCACCATTGAAGGCCTCTAGTGTCATCATTTGGCCGGGCTCATTTTGAAGAAGTTCACATCCAACCAGCCTCTGCTGCACATGTAGACCTTGAGAAGAAATAGAGCCTCAGATGTACAAATGAAAAGAAATCAGCAACCCTGGTGGAACATTAATACAGAGCAGAACTAGTTTTGCTGACGACTTAGAAATACTGACACACAACAGATCACTAAAACAATGTACAATTCAAACGTTAGGGTCAGTAGAGCTATACTTATTTTTAAAGAAGTATCTTAAGCTTACGAAAGTGACATAATATTGCTACAATGTGAAATACAATTTACATTTTAATGCTTTATAATGTAATTTAGTGATAGCTCTGAAAGCTTTTCAGAAGTTGGCAGCTAGTTCTCTGCAACTCTCACATGGTTGCCCACTGAAGCCAAGCAGGGCTGTGTTAGTACCTGCATGGGAGACCACATGAGAAAGCAAGGTTGCTGCCGTAAGTGAGGTTAGTGAGACCAGCAGCGGGTGCTCAACCTGCGGTCTTTGTGGGTCCTAATGCTCCAGTATATTGATGGGGACACTCTACTGCTCAGTGAGCACCGTCTTTCGGCTGAGACGTTAAACCGAGATTGTTAAAAATTCCAGGATGTCCTTCACATCCTGGTGAAATTTGCCCACCGGTCTCCTAACTATCCCCATGTTATAATTGGCTTCATCACTCTGTCTCCTCTCCCCCGATCAGCTGGTGTGCGGTCTGATGCTATATGGCTGCTGTCACGTCATCCAGGTGGACGCTGCACACTGGTGGTGGATGGTAAAGTGTAGATCAGATACGCGGCTGGCTTGATATGCACATCAATATATCAGCAATATTTAATATTTTTACAGTACTACAATTTATTGGGTTATTTAATAAATAGCATAAATAATACTGGGTACAGCTATTGTTTTTACATTACTGTGACGGTTGGGTATAGAGTTGGGGTGGAGGTAGACGTTAATAAAAATACAATAAATGGAAAAATTAATAAATAATACTCCTTAACTTCCCACCGCAACCAAATCCAATCTAGCAACAACCATGGTGGATAAGGAGATGCTATATAAATGTAAGGAATTATTATTATAGAAGACATTACTCTGGACTTTAGAGTTACAGCCTTCAAAAATAATTCTAATATGCTGATTTGCTTTTCAATAAACTATTAATTATAAAATCATACTGACCTTAAACGTTTGAATGCCAACGTGTTGGCTACTTTTTGCACAACATTATAATTACATAACAGAATAATTACCTTTAGTATGGTTTAAGTAATCGATTAAGTAGTACGCTTTGGTTTTCATGCCTTCATGTATGCCTTTACAGACTGTTGATATAGTAATTTGCTCGGTGATATTAACAGACTCTTGCACCGTCAACGGCTCAAAACTTCTGTCATCTGCGTTATAGTGGCCGATCACAATATCATCCAGCATTACAACTGCAGTGAACTCTGGGAATTGGACGGAACTCTCTCCTGTCAAAAATGTAGCGAAGACCCATAGCGAATGTGACCCTGTGAGAAAGTAAGTTAAGAGCAAGCTAATAAGGTGAAGATAATTATTTTACTTTATTTAAAAAAGAAATAAAAAGCGAAATAGAAATAGTGCTGTGAAACTTACCTGAGTGAGATAACACTGGGGCTGGCAGTATGCACATTGCAAAGATTGCATACAACATGCTTTTACGAGGTATTAAAAAAGATTAACGATTTCTCGATTCCAACATTAAAACTATTAAATATATTTCCAGTTTAGGCATAACACTTTTCTTGTTTATGCTTGCCATGCAGCATTTCAGCACCGTCCCATTACACTTCCGCTTTCTGTTCTGGACGAAGTTGTACTGTAGTTCATTCAGTAAATGTGTGGTTTTAACACGTGTGTCCACTAGAGGACGCGAACACACTGCGCCAAAACTTAATGTGAAACCTTCACAAAGTTTATCCCACAAAAATATTTCTACAAAATTTTAAAATTGATATTGAGTTAGAATGCTGTTTATGGGAAAGCTTTAATTGAAACAATTTCACATTTATTTTGATCTTAACAATACACTAAACTTTTTTTGGATTGATGTTGAAGCTTTTAAAGTCATTTTCCTTCTCTTATAAACATGTAATTTTGGGATTTTATGTTAAGGAGCGCTCTTTAAAAGATGCTGATTTTAATATAAACATTTTTATTATTATGTAAATTTCACTTATATAAATTCAAGATGGCCAAAGGTAAAACTCTTAATGGTGCTAGAAAAAGAGATTCAAATGTATATGAAAGTGATTTCGAAGTCTAAAAGTAGAAAAGCAATTAAAACAGTTAATATATGCTCCTCCTTTAACATTTTTGCATAAAGATGTTTGTAAATATGCATTTCATAAAGGAAAAGTGCATTTAAGAACTAAAATTGGAAAAATGTGTAATATATGTATATGTAATGTTATAATTATGTGTTCTCTCCTCTGTTTACGTTTTATTTCTTTTATTTTTTATTATTTAATTTAATCTTTTCTTGTTTAATCCTTTTTGTTAAGGCATGTGAAGGGATTTTGTTGTATAATAAAACGGTACATGCTGGTTCTCAATAAAAACACCAGAAAGCCTCATTTTGTAAAGGTTTCCATTGGAATGGCCATTCCACTGCTTTTTGTCAAAAGAACATTTGTGTAGGTAAATATTCCATAGATCTTAAAAAATCCACAACCAGTGATCCCAATAAACCTTTACTTTTAGCAGGGGCGGATTTAACCAACAAGCAAGGTAAGCAGCTGCTTAGAGCCCCAGGAAATATGGGGGCCCCTAATAAGTACCTAGAAGATTCTATACATACTAACAAAGTTTTCTATCATGTTTTCTATGGTGAAGGTCTAACAGATAAAATTCTGTAATTATTACATCTGTACAACTCTGTCAAATCAAATTTACTAACAAAACATCCTAAATCACTAAATCCACCCCTGCTTTTTAGTATTGTTGAAAACAAAAAAAAATATATAAAGCTGTAATTATCCTTTCTCACCACTAGAGAGTGCACTTTTGCCAGGTTTATGCTATTCTCATTTACACAACTACATAAAACTGAACAAGCATGGTTCTCAGCAGGACTCTTTGTGAATGCTATATTATGACTTGTTGTGTATATCTGTAAATTAATTATTGTAGGACATTGTTAATGTTTTACTTCTCATATACATATCATACAAATATTGGAGGCATATAAACAAAGTTCATAGAAATATGGGAGTGGATGAGATTTCAAGAATAGCAGCTATGCCACATCCTGATAGGACTTATCAATTTTATAATGCTGTATCATCCAAAACATGCTAGTTCAAGGCCATTTATGTCCATGTGATAGAAGCAATCTCTGTGAACTAACAGAGTCAGATCTATCAATACATTACAATGCAGAATTTCATGTAGAAATGCAAAAAACAGTTCTCATCTTTCTCCTCATCACTTTTCTTGTATCTTTAGCATTACGAGCCCTTTTTACAAATTTCATGTCCTTCATTACTGGAACAGGTTGTTTTTGTTTGTATTTATTTATTTTTGTTCTATTGCTTCAGCTGTCTTTCCAGTCTCTCTAACTCACAATGGTGGGTTAGTTGGCTATCCGAAATCCCCTGGGATATGTGAACAGCTTTGTGAAGAAGGCATTTGAGTCACTTCAATGCGAAGAACAGGTACATGGTTATTATTACACTAAGATACCCAGACCAAAAGCTGAACAAGAGAAAAAAATTAATGACCATGTTTACTTTAAACGTAATCTTCACATAATATTATTATGTTAGCAATATAATAAATTGGCTGCATGTATCAACACCTTGAGTGTGCATTATTTTTTTAATAATTCAGTGGCAAATTAAGTCAATTGTTCCTTACTTTTGGGGTGATAAAGCTTGATTCCAATTGGCAGATGAACACCTAATAATTTAAGTTATTTCACACCTTCAAATGTCAAATAATCAAAACAAAATGCTTAGGGTGTGATGTATAAGAAAGTGTCTAATAATGCAAAGGCTGTTCAGCATGTTGTTAGGCCCACAGTAATCCACAGATTTAGCCCATCATTGGGTCTATTTATTTACTAATGCCAATGTATATATATTTTACATTTTTTATATTGAGGTTTTTTTTTTTTACTTAATTTTTTGATGGCAATTGTGATCACAACTGATTTTAGTTAATCTTTAAATGTTAATTGTGTGACTGAGTATTACTGCAAGTGGTTGGAGCCATTGTTTTAGCTGTAAGGTGAGCAAATTCATGGCTACAAGACTCTTGGTCAGTTGTAACATTGAGACCACTGATTAGTTCAATGAAACAATGAAAGTTGTGTCAATGTAACATGTTACCACCAACCCCAATTAAATTTAATTGTTTTTATTTCAGTGACCTTGGAAAAGAAAGACCTCAAAGCCAACTGAAGTTTTCGTTTACAGTGGGCCCATGAAGAATGGACACAAAGTAGTGTTCCAGGCCAATAGCCAACCTATTGAAAGTGTTGGTTTGTCAAAAAGTGGAGCTTTTTGCAATTGTTCTCTTCAATTACCATTAAATTATGAGGTTTAAATACTTTGTTTTAACGACATTTTAAGCAATAATCTTGCATCTTGCATTCGCTTGTCAGATGGTGATCATAACCACACTTTTTGATGCAACAAAAATATTTCCTACAATTGTCAAAGTGCTTACCATAGTATTTTACCACAGTTATTTACAACTTTAAATTATTGCTGTTTTATAAATTCTGTTATGAGATTAGTATTTTAAATAAAAAAAATGAATAAAAAAACACTTTTTTTAATACAAATATATTATCATCAATCAATTAGGAAGAAAAACAAATAGCCACACAAGAATATTAAAAAATATTAAAAAACCACCGAAGGCACATTAAAAACTGTAGCCTGTAGATAATTAACAATCTGGCCAGCTCATTTCCTCAGTCAGAATTTGTAAATTTGAATATTTAAAGATTAAATGTGTCTTAAAGCCTTCTTCTATCAGTTATTTTCACAATTTATGATGGAATACAGTGAAAATGGGACAAATGAGCTCATACAGGGGCCAAATTCTGGACTTTGTTGAGGGAGCTGATGCATAGTCTATTTGTGCACTTTTAATTTAACTTTGTAACACAAAGACAGATACTGAATAGCATAATGAACCTTTCAGCATAATGAAAAGCTTTCAAATCATTTTGTAACTATTATTTTATAATGTTACAACTCACACCGGTGGGAATAATAATGTTACATCTTAACTTACATTGTAATATTTTACTTTTCCAGTTTGAAACTACTTAATGTTTGTGATGAAAAGACTGCATTTCAATATGGCGACATCATTTGTCCATGAACAATTCCTGCTTGTCCTAAAACTTTTTTAGAACTGTAACAAGAGGCGATTCAGTCATAACTAATGTTAATACGGCTGTCAAAGTATCAACGTGAAGCTTTCTGGATTCTCAGAAGCTTTGGAAATGAAAGATCTAAAACTGAAAATACATTAGGACCATTGTTAAAAAAAAGTTTGCCCAAAAAAGTTGCAACACTCCCCGGTGTCCCTACCAACTAAAACGTGTCTGTCAGAATGAATCCACGTTTAAATAGAGCAACAACCTAATTACAGTGCTTTTGTTTCGCTCAGACCGCTGGGGTGTTTACATTAGAGGATGACCGAGACTACCCGCTTTCCACGAAAATAGAGCGCCGGGTCGACGCCCACTTTACTGCTCCACTTCAGAGCTGAAGTCGTAACAGCACGTGGACGAGCCTGGTGACCGCGCGCATCCGCAGCAGTACATTCTGCGATGACACACCCCTATCACGCTCCTGTGCGTGCGGCGCTGTCCTGGGTGCGGGAACACTCACATGGCGCACGGGGACCCTGCGACTGCAGAGAACAGCTAAACAAGGAAGCATGTCTCTCTGTGCCGCATCCACAGCTTTCCGACATCGTTTATTAGGCTATTATATTTGCTTTGTAGACTGAATGGTTCAGCGAGAGCATTTCCATCGCAAAGCTTAGACACTTGAATCAAGAAGCATGCATTACCGAAGACTCTCTTATGGCTTTCTCAATGCTATACGTCGTTTTTTAAGAGATTAAAATGTGTTTATATTGCTAAATCAACGTGGTGCGTTGATCACAGAACACCAGCCTTATGATCCTCGTGAGAAAAGGATTAAGTCGACCACCAGATCGCCCGAAGTGAACTGATTATTTAAGAAAATGTGATTAAAGCAGCGGCACAGCGAGAATGAAAGAAAGAGCGCCCCGTTGCTTATTGAGTCACGCGGACAGTAGGTTAGCAGGCGGCTCAAGTGACCTAGATTCATAATGTTGAAGAAGTTTAGTCTTCACATTTGAAAACTTATTTTATTTTAATGACGTGGCCTTTTCTCGATTTCTACGGTGCCTGTTTGCAGTGGATGTCCATTTTTTAGATCCACATGAAATGTTTAGGGCGTGATCTGTTGATATTCATCTCGAATTATTATTATTTTCAAAAATATATATTGTATATGTCTTATTATTTCAGATCATGCATACAATACTGACATTATGTCTGTTAATACGTACATTTCCACCATGTCCTGTGAGAAGCACTAAGCAGCCGCGTACTTATGCTCACCTCCTCACATGAACCTTATCGCAAACGTCTGTTTATAAACACTCTCTCTTTTTGTTTACTTTGTGGTTAATGAAACGTTTGTATATCCTGGCAAAACATAATTAATATTAGCTGTGAATGAATAATTCGTGTCGCTAGCATGTTAGCAAAGACCAGCCTACTATAACGTCGGAGTAAAATCCGAATAATTATGTGCCTCAATGTTTTACCAACAGTTTTCGGTGGTCTTGGCTCTCCTGTCGCTTTTAGTGTTCCAATAGAGGAAAACCGCAATGATAAGAGGCTAATGAGTGCTCGACATGCAAAGACTTCCTCACGTTGTCGAGCACGGGCGCTGTTGCGCCAGACAACACAAAGAGGACAAATAACAGGGATAAAACAGAACTGTTCAGATACATAGAGCTGCTACTGCTGTGAGTCAGATGCTGTAAATTCATTATTGATCATCGTTACTAAAAATATGCACGGCAGGAAAGGTGTGGTGCAACCAGGAGAGTTTAGATAATTAAGGTTAAATGATTGACATTATTTACAAATGATGACAAATCTTTTACAGTTAAGCATAGGCTGGTAAATAAATAAGGGAAGGTGCACTATTCAACACCACAAGGCTTTACAATTTAGAAGTAGCCTACTGTTCTTATATTATTAGACCACCTGTCATTAAGAGAAAGACCATCCAGCATTATTTAGTATTTTATTTATTTAGTGAAAAGGAATTGTAAGAACTTTTCACTAAAATATTATTTTATTTTTACGAGTGTAAGTGCAAATTTCTTAAGTTACAGTGCTCAGAATAAAGGAGTACACCCCTCAAAGATCTATTAAATTAATATTTTCTATAGGAGGCTATACAATATTATATTTGTGCATATATATATATATATATATATATATATATATATATATATATATATATATATATATATATATATATATATATATATATATATGTATATATATATATATATATATATATATATATATATATATATATATTAGTCAGTACTGAAGACAAGAAGAACTAGTCCAAAAACTAGTACACCCAAATTTATATGTTTAGAAAAATATTAAACACAAACAAAAAAAATCTAATTTAGTTGAAATTCTGTATTTTTTTGTAATACTTTACATGAAATTAAATGTATTATCTTTCTATTTGTAAAGATGTTTGGTGAGTAAAAATATGATTTTAATAAACATATCCGTTTAATAAATCAGATTTGTTCAAATGCACCAAAATACATTGCCTATAATCACTGAGAAATAGATAAAAAATATTCATTTTTAAAATGGAGTGTACTCATTTATGCTGAGCACTGTATATGTTAGCATTGTAAACGCTTTGACTGAAGACCTTACATGTACTGGTGGATTAACCAATTAAATATTTTGGTCAATACTGTTGGCGGCCGGCATTATTTGTGAGTTACTTGACGTCAAGTGGTTGCGCTTGGTGAGCTCACGGCATTAACTGCTGCTATTTTTATCGCAACACAACTTGAAATACAAAGAACTATGCCACATTGCGTGCCTTTAGGCTCTCAGGGAATAAGCTTGAACCTTCTTCTTCAGTGGCTGTGGCATCATGAAAAGCATACACATCGTGCCAGGATGCAGTCTATCTTTTCTTGCTTGTGCCATTTCTCAGTTCTAATTTCACTTAATAGCAGGAAGAGTTCAGACTCCTAGTGGGGGAAAATAAATAGTATGGCACTTGGCTTAAGCCTAAGCTTATGTCCACCACTACCTGTAAACTATTTCAGTATCTGTGATAGAGGTCTTCTCTAGTCCTAAAATAGAACAGGATCAATGGCTTTGATTTGTGTTAGCAGTCTGCAATCCTGAAGTCAGTCTGGAAAAATCAGTGTCCTGCAGATTGATTTGGCTGCTTGTTGATTTCTTTTACGCATTTAACATTTGTTTACAGTTTTTCTCAGTCACTTTGGTACATTTCTCACATTCAATTCTCAAAACGACCTGTTCAATATTCAGATCATTAACAATTGAGCGCATCAAAAAAGCAGTTTTTCAATTCTTTGAATAAGTTGCAAATGCTTTGGTTCATCTATGCAAAGATTATGTATGATTATTAATCAAAGTGCATTCTAATGGTCTCTGTTGAATAGTCAACATTAAACTCAACATTGCACTTCCTGCAATGGGACAATTGCGGATTCGCACATTGCGATATTGATGCTGAAATTAAATATTGTGCAGCCCTACTATGCAGTGCTGTTTTATTTCTTTCTGTATCGCAATGACATGGTCTGTCGACAAATTACAGTACAAACAGTAGAACCAATCTAGACCTATCTAACGCTCACATATACTAACCTACAGTTTACAATAAAACTGTATCCGAAATCAAAATGGTAATCAAAACTGAAGCCATAATTTACATCAGAACATCCCTCCAGGGTACACTGCTATTTTGACAACATGGCTAAGCAATTTGACTGTCTTATCTATACACACTTACACATAGACTTGTCATTATGATGGAACTGACATGTTCATTGACAGATATATATTTTTGAGAGATGAACTAAGGATTTTGAACAAGAGACTGGCTTTCGCAGGTAATATCCATGGTATTTTGTACGTGTTGTTTTGAGAAATGCAATTACAGTATTGCAAATTTCAATTCTGATCTGAGAAATGTCCAAAGCAACTTAGAAAAATACTTCATTTATTATTACTTTATATTAGCCTGTCTGATACCAGTTATTTATGAGTTTGATTGTCAAGTGTGACCACAGGATATGGAAAATAAACATGATGATTAAACTTACAGGCTGAACCATTAAAATCAATCATTAGTGAAAAGATTCAGCACACAAAAAAAACGAAAAGCCTTTTCCCTTTCTATAGGATGGATTTCTTTGTGCAATTGTACACTTGCTTTACTACATACACTTTTCAAAATTAATTCAACACCAAATACGAAGCATGAACTGAATTTTTAAAATGTAATCACTTATCAGAGATGATAATTAAAACTTCAATACATTCTCTGCCAACAAGGTGGGCAAATTCTTTAGACAGTCTCAGGATTGGGTCTGATCTGGTCTCTTTGGAAAAAGTACATTATCTTAAAATTACCCGAGGCAATGAAGGCAGACCCAATCCATGTTCAAGGTAAGGCTCAAAGTTTTGGACTCAAAGCCGCTCTGGTTTCAGGTTGGACCTCTAATTTTTGGATTCAATTGGAAATGTGAAGACATCTAGTAGATGCTAAAAGTCTCAAATTTGTCCACAAGCCTATTCCCAATGTTTTCTCTAAATTTAGTCTTTATAGAGATATATATGAAAGCGCTCAAAAGCTGCAAAACGTGGCATATTATCAGTATCAGTTATGTTAAGGTAAAAATGGCAACATGCAGTGCCAATCAGGTTTCCCAACAGTTTTCACTACTAAACTAGCCCAATGGTCAGTCAAAACGAGCCAGTGGTCACTTGAATGTTTTTGTTTTAGTTAAATATTTTTTACTTGCTCTAAAAATACTACAAATTTTTACTTGTTCAAACTACCTAATTAAAATGAGCTGAAACAACACAATTCTTAGGATTTTGTTGGGACAACTTAAATTTATGTTCAATCCACATAAAGTTGTTAAAAGTGTTAAGTTCACTTAATTGGATTTGTGTTGGAACAACATGAATGAATTGTGTGAAATCCTGTATTTTTACAGTGTATCAGAACTATCCCAATAATATCAAAAGTCAAAACCTGTCACTTTTCATTATTAAATACATATTTTGCATCACTATGCATTATGGTTCATTGAAAATAACTAATTATAGATATGAATCTACAAAGATTATGATGGCTGTAAATAATCCAGTTAAAAACATAATGGATGCAGGTAAATGCAGAACAACTCCGGCAGAAGTGAACCCAAACCCCATTTTAAATTAAATGAATTTTTAAAAAATCTAGAATAAACTTTAAAGATGTTAATTAAATTGTAAATCGACAGAATTTCTTCTTTATGTTTGCAGATGTTATTATTTAAAAACAATCATGGAGTGCCCTGCCAGTCTGTTATCATAGAAATGAAAATACTGTAGCCGCACTCACAGTCTCTCCTTTAGTGCCCCTGTCCCCCAAAAGTGTGCTTACACAGTTTCATCATTCTAGTACAGTTTTTATCATTGGTATATTGTAAACATCGTAGAGTAAACTCTTTTAATGCAACCATATAAATACAACTGATGCAATGTCTTATAAATGTAACCAGTGGAATAAACCAAAAAATATGTGGTGAAACAAGGTAAAAGAAGTGATTAAAAATAGTCCAACTTGGCAACCCTTGTGCCAGTAGTTCACCTAATGCAACAATTTGATTCGACATCATGCACTGCACACCTAAAACAACCGTGACCCCCACAGTCCAAAATGAATGAGGATTTTTTTCAAACAGCAAATATTTCATTTTATTTCTACACATTTCAGTAACAACATCAATTACATTATGTTAATACAACATCCTAAGAATAATACATTATCTTAATAGATTATCTTACATTATCTTAGGACGTATTAGAGCCTGCTCGGCTAGACTACTCAACAGCTTCTTCCTACAGGCTTTTAGAGCCCTCAACTCCAGTCAATTTACCCCTTCCTGAAATATCATTCACCACCCACCCCGTGCATTCCTGAGTATATCCCATACAAGTGAGTGGGCTTTACAAACCACCTGTAGAAAAGATACCATCTCATCTCTCTGACTCTTGCACCAGGTTGCACATTTCCACTATAGACACTTTCTTAATCACGCCATGTCTCTTGGAAACATTGTGCATTTTAAATTGTGCTTCATACAGGTGAGTGGGCCTGACAAACCACCTGTAAAAACCCTCTTCTGTCTTATACACCTGATACTTTATCTAAATTCCATCTTACAAGAACTCAATAATGAAAACAATGTTTACTATAAATGTACCACAATCATGTTGCACTGATTGCTTCAACCTTAAAAAACTCTTGCACAATATTAAACCTTAAATAGCTCTTTTGCACAATATTCACCTTTAATATCTCTCTTGCACAATATCCTGCACAACATTGTCCAGTCTCATGTAAAACTACTTGTATAGCCTGTCTTATGTGTATAATTAAGTATCTTATAGTATATGTTAGTTATAGTTATATCTTATGTCTAGGGCCAGACGGAATCTGCGGACATTTTTTGCTATTTCTGCTGGGAATTTTGCTAAAAATCTGCGGATTTCTGTGGAATTATTTTGGGAGTATCATAATTAAAACCCTAATGTGAGAAATAAAAAATAATATCTTTTTAACTTTTATTTAATGTTTAAAATGCAAATCCAATTAGATCCACTTTATTTGGTAAACAAAGCAAGTCTCTCATATAATATATCTACTAAGAGACAGAAAATATTACTTTACAAACTGCATTGTACATAAATCAGATGAACATTGTCATATTAGTCAATACTATTCCTGTAATTAATTTAAAAACTGAATAAATATAGATTTACACACATTTACACAAGTAAATAAACAGAATTAATGATGGGCTAAAAATCTGCTGAATTCTGAGCGCGCAGATTCCGTGTGGGTCTACTTATGTCCAGTGTTGTGTTTATGGTTAATTTGTGTAGCACAGTTGTCCTGCGAGACAAGACATTTTGTTCCTATGTACGTCCACACGTAGCGGAATGACAATAAAGCTCGACTTGACTTGACTAATAACCAGAAAGGGCAGGAACGTGTACACACTTGAAAGACAAATCCTTGTTAAGTGCTGGCTCTTTCCATATGAGGAATAAAGATGGCTTATACCTAAAGCAGAGTAGTTGATTATTATGATTCATGTACTCATCAACAAGAGGATTGATTGTTTTTGCCATCTGCAGCAGTTTGTTGATGTTATTGTTCAGTCTTTTTGACTGGTAAACAGCGTCCCAGTTCCGTGTTTAAACCTAATGGATATAACTAGGACAGCAATGTTTGAAAGTGAATGTACACTGTACACTCACTTTATCCCAACTTCCCCTTTTATGCATACAGGTCCACATACAGTGAGCATAATGCAAATTTAATTACCAGAATAGTATGAGTCTACTGTACTGTTTAACTAAATTTGGATGTCCATAATGTATCAACGCTGAAGCATTATGGTTTCATAGTCAAAAAAGAGATTGAAGAGAAGAAACAACAATATGGCAAAAGCAGTAGATGTTCATACTGACTAGTGCTTTGTGAAGGGATTAACAGACACCTGCAACTTTATATTAAACAAGCATATAACTTTTGGGAGGGTGACGCGGTAGCTCAGTGGTTAGCACTGTCGCTTCACAGCAAGAAGGTCACTGGTTCGAGTCCCAGATGAGCCAGTTGGTATTTCTGTGTGGAGTTTGCATGTTCTGATGTTCACGTGCGTTTCCTCTGGGTGCTCCCGTTTCCCCTACAGTCCAAAGACATGCGGTGTAGGTGAATTGAATAAACTAAATTGTCCATAGTATATCTGTGTGTGTGTGTGTGTGTGTGTGTGTGTGTGTGTGTGTGTGTGTGTGTGTGAAGGAGTGTATATGGGTGTTTTCCAGTGCTGGGTTGCAGCTGGAAGGGCATCTGCTGTGTAAAACATATGCTGGATAAGTTGGTGGTTCAATCTGCTGTGGCAACACCTGATTAATAGAGACTATGCCTAAGGAAAATGAATGACTGCACTTTTTCATAAATTAACCTTTCCATTTGAAAGCTACGTGCTTTTTGCTAACATAAATGTAAAGAAAAAGTATACATCAAGCTTTCAATAAAATTGGACAATATATAAGCATACTCTATGCTTAACAGTTTGGATGCCAAAATCAATCTCTCACATGATATACCCTGACATGTTATTCATTCAGCACTCAATGCATTTATCTTTCACTCATCAGAATACAAAGTTAATGCTGTTTGATACAAATATTATACCATTAACCACCCTGAAACTTTTTTTTGTAAACACAGTAACATACACACATATTGCCTTAAAACAAGTGTAACAGTGTTGTTAGATAACTGAAAATTTATAAATTAAATTATTAAAATTTAATTAATAATAAATTAAACTTCAAAAACTTTTCTGCATTGTTCAAAATAAAAGTTCTTTATCTGCATAGTTCCACTAAGAAAAAAATAAATCCACAAACAGTTCTGGTCACACTTTGCTTTTTACAGCATAACTATTTTTAACTACTGAATAACAATAATTAATTGCATGTAATTACTATATGGTTAGGGTTAGTTGGTGTAAATATGCATAATAATTATAATTAGTAAGTACAGAGAACGTATGTAAGATGAATAAATTATAATAAAGTGTTAATAAAGTTCTTTGTTGAAATATTCTTTAGATCACCAAAATGTTCATCACTCTGAAATTTTCATCAACTCTGAGATTTTACTATTAACTGAAAAATCTTCAGTGCATTACTGCAATAACTCTCTTGGTAACTTTAAGAATTAGAATATCCAGAGTGTTCATTACCGCTAATTACTAAGCAATAATGCAATCCGAAGTTCACAATAATATTTACAGAATTATCAGCAAACAGCTCTGATCAAAATGACAGGCGTCTCGTAAACAAAACAGACCTGCTGGCTGGATTATGGTACACCACTGCGCTCCATGTGAGAGGTTCTATTTGTGTACACGCACAGAGGGCAGTGTGTGTGTGTGTGTGTGTGTGTGTGTGTGTGTGTGTATAACGCGGACGTAGAGTTTTTGCATGTGACCGCTCAGCGATGTGTCAAAAAGCGGTCGTGCCTTCGCTACAAGCCGCGGGAGTCAAGCGTGAGCAGTTTTAAGTCCGCTCAAGCGATTACGTGGGGTGCGCTCGCTTGGTCTCATGGTGTTTTGTCCAGGTAACGTGATGTGCAAACGTGACGAAAACTTTCCCACCTTGCTTATGAAGTGGCACAGTTATTACCCATGCCCATGACAGTCTAAACAAGCGGCTTAATGTTTTAGAAACTTACCATAAAGATATGGTCTGAAATAGAAACAACAGGCGTGATCAATTCACAACATCAAACAACAAACATTCTTCGCCGCGCCAGTGAATCAGCTGTGTTTATGTTTTCCACCCGCTGGGCTGCTTCTCACGTGCAGTGTCACGCACTGTTGTTATACAGGTGAGAAAGATTAATCATACCTGCTAAAAGGCGCCCGAGTGCTTTCACGTGAGTGCAACAAGTGGCTTGTGCATCGCCATGGTCGGAATAAGTGATGTACGGATGTGACTCCTCTTGTTGCTGCGGGATGGTCTATTTTTTAAGTAGCACGGTTTTGTTCACATGCACGTGTTTGCCGGAGACACGAAAAGGGATAATGGTCTTCGGAAAGCTGGTCGGTTTTTCTCTAAGGGAGGCGAGCTATCTGGGACACAGTGGAAACTTATTTTGGGGTGAATAGCTGTTTTCGAAAATAGCCTCAACGGCGCAGAGAGTGCCAAAATAACTGTCAAACATGACTATAGAAAGCGGGAAATGAATTTGTGCATTGTAAGTGCACTATATAAAGGGTATTTTAAATTTAGGCTATTTGTAACTGCCCCATCTAAACCTCAGTGGTTTAAAGCCATAATTGTCTTGTATAAATATCCCTAAAGGGGCTCCAGTTCATGTTATGTGTGCCACTTTATTCCCCAGCGTACCAATAAAACATCAATACACGCATTATTTGATGTGGATAACTAATATTCGAAACATTTAAAAGTTCGTGTTTTTACAATTATATAAATACATGCATATAGCATGGTAATACTGGGTGCATTTTCCGACATTTCAGTGTGTGAATACACTGACTTGACTTTTACAAAGACCTTTATAAGACAAATTAAAGCGAATTTAATGAATGTTCCAAATAGATTAATCAACTAAGTTTACATTTATTTCAGAAGCAAATGTCCTCAGAAAGTTTTGTTTGTTCAAAAAGTCAGTTTAGACGGCATCCATTAAATGTCTGGAGGATAAAAATCAGCCAAAATCAAAAAACAAACGACACTGAATGGACAAATATTTGTACAATACTTATATCAATACTTATAATTTCTTCGTTTTGCATGTCAAGTAAATGTATCTTTATTGAAGAATGTTTAGATATTTTCACAGGAAAGCAAAAATACTGAAGAAATATCCATTATTATTTATTTAACACGTTTTGCCTCCTAATTAAGAACTATTTAAGATGAACACCACCACATATACCTCTTTTGATATTTATCTGACTTTTTGTAGTTACCAAGTTTTGATTATTCAAAAAGTCAGTTTAGACGGCTTTCAACAAATGTTTGGAGGATAAAATCAGCCAAAACCAAATAACAAACGACACTGAATGGACAAATATTTGTGCATTTGAAAACAATACTTAATTTCTTCATTTTGCATCTCAAGTAAATCTATCTTTATTAAAGAATGTTTAGATATTTGCACCGGAAAGCAGATATCCATTATTATTTATTTAAACATTTAACACGTTTTGCTCTTAATATAGAACTGTTTATTAGGTAAATATCACCACATCCTTTGATATTTAGCTTTAGCTGACTTTTTTGTTGCACTTTCTATATTCAGTTTGATGAAAAAGTGTGTCTCAAATTTACTGCGCGCTAATTCACTCTGGCCCGTAACTTTTTATTTTTATTTATTTATTTATTTTTTGCTGCACGTGCAATACACGTTGCTTTGGTGAAAATACACCTGAAATTTTATTACCAAGTATTATCCATGCATTTAATATCAAGACTGAGAAACTAAACAAGATTAAGTGAGTTTTGCCCAAAATAAGAGCAAATATCTGTCAAAGTGATATGAAGATTAATTTAATTTACTTTTTATAGTGTGATCAGCAGGTATGGAAACGTTATTGCAGTATTTTAGTGTTGGAAAGTTATTAAACTATTTAATTTTTATTTTATTTATTTAAATTTTTTAATATTGGATTAATGAAAACGTAATGTACAATAGTATTATTTTTAAACTTTGAGGTATTGCCAATTTAAATCTTAAATTTCCACCTAAAGAGCAATTTTTCCTAGTCTTAAACATGTCTTAAAGAAGTCTTACATTCACCAAAATAACACACAAATAATCAGACACCTAAACCTACATCCTTTTTTGTTTGAAATCGAATATTACATCTGATTAAAGCTGTAAGTTGTTTCGCATTTACTGCGTCGGACATTCCCTGCGCTCAGAGCGCACTGAAAACTTCCCCTTTGTCCAAACAACTATTTTTTCTCGCTCATAAACCTAATGCTGTGATTCATACAATTCCTCTCGATTTCAAACTCTTAGACTTCGACTACATTTCCCAATAGTCAGGCGGCCACGTGCGCGGGGGTTTTTAAAACTCGCAATGAGAAGTGTTCTGGAGAAAGTGTGTCACTGGGCCACGAGTCGGGTCACATGGACACATTTCGAGCCTCGTGCAGCAGCAGTGAAGTGTGGTGCGCCTGCGCTCATCTCCTCCATCCATGCTCAGAACGACGCAGCAAAGCAAAACCGGGCCGATTTGACAGAACAGTTCAGAGCGATACAGATTGGGCGAGTGACAGGACAAGCGCACTGGTGTATGATTGGCTTTCACTGAATGAACTATATTTCACTGGCGTCTTTGCGCAGATCTTACCATCTTATAAGAGCAGATGCGCACGTATTTGATGCGACTTTAGGAAACCAATTGCCTAGCAGCTATGGCTTTATCGTAAGAGACAGATTTGTAGTACATCTATAGAGAATCAGCTTTGAGTGTTACATTGGAGATTCTGTCAAAACCCTGCATGACTTTACTGGGGCTCAACATGACGACCGCAGCAGACACGAACAACACAGGTAAGACGCTTTTAGAAACTGTCTTGATCATTCTGGTTTGCCAAAATGTGTTAGATTGCATGCAGAAATTTGCTGAATTACGCACTACAACTGTTTGACAAACAAAGTAAATGTTTAATTGCGTGGTGCGGTGTGTTTTCTTGCTAGACTAAGCTATCTGTTATGAGTCCGCCAACATTTAACAAGAATTATTCTGAACACTAATGAGTGTTTTTAATAACGTACAAAAAATATTTCATTGAAAGCCTACGTGCTTCTTATGCCATTACACAAGTGCCTTTACATGAGTGAAAAGAAAATGTCTGTTCAAGTATGCATAATTTGCAAATATACATCGTATTTGGCTTAGGAAATGGTTGCGGTATGCATAAAATGTAAATAAGGAACGAAGGCAGACATCACGGGTTAAGACACAGTGTTCTCATGAATTTCGGGGAACTAGGTCATAACTGAAAAGTCAGGTGTACGGACATCCCTGTGATGCAGTCGAGCGTCGAAGGTTCTCACTCGATTCACATGTACCGCCGAGTCTAGCCATGTGCTTTTTGTTTTCATTCTCCGCTCTCCGCCTACAGCCATTGGTAAACGCAGGCGCTCATTACATAATTCCGCCTTGCGATGAGTCTGTCCTCCCAGCGCGAACCCGTGTGTGACGCTGCAGTCTGAGCCATGTGCGCGCTGCGATTGGACCGAATAGTGAGACTCGGGGCTGGACATCACGTTAACCCGTGTTCACTTCGAAAGTGGGACATGAAATTGATCCAGTTTAACGTAACAGTTTCCCCCCTTTCCCTGTGACATGAACAAAACGTCACAAAATATCCCGTCTTGCCGTTAAGATTATTTTTATGTTGTTAAATTAAAATAAGTAAGTATCGGTTTTCAATGCACAAAACGTTCTTTATAATGAAAAAAAAACATTTTATTATTATTAATAATAATAATAGTAACAAAGTGTTATTTAGGAAACCACATTTTATCCTTTGTCATCGTTGTGTTTTGTTGGTAGCTTTATTTTTAAGAGTAAACAGTTGTTTGTTTTAATTTCACTTGATGCAAGATTTAAATTTTAAAATCGAATAATTAGCATATAGAGTCTTATGTCTTTATGAATGGAATGTTTTCGAATCTAAGTTAGAATTGTCGCATTCGAAATCGTTTGATAAACATGACGACAAATTCTTAACAGGCTTATTACTCAGCTCTATGGAATGCTTGATTGTGATTGGTTAGTCTTTCATTCAAAAGTAAAATATTGAATATCGACTGTTGCCCATAGCAACACCATGTATGTTTAGTGTCTATACAGTCACAATAACTCGCAGCTATGAATTATTTCAGTAATAGTTATATTTACACACACACACACGCACACACACGTGTATCTCACTCTGTCTACACACACGCATTCACACACAGAGATAGAGATGGAAAAAGAGGTGGGTCATCTATTCACATTAAGATATATATTATTATTATTATTATTATTAATGGGTGACAACCTAAAAGCCCTACTATAATGTGTTCAGGTGTCCTGACATTTTATCATACCCATCAGATTATGCTACCAACATTGTATCTGAATGGTTCTGGGGTTAGAGTTTAGGTAGGTTAGGGCGATATTAGAGCTTCATATCACACTACTCCACATTAAAATTTAAACTGGTAGCAAAATCTGATGGGTAGCCTATTGTTTCATCAAAATGTGCTACCTACTTTTTGAATGGGAGGTAGGAAATCTGACAAGGTAGAACAAATCAATAGAACTCCTGTTCTTGCCTTATTTTAAGCACATTCTTTACCTGTTGTAAATTCACTGTAACGCCCAGTGATATCCACATATAATAAAGTCTGACGGAGTATACCAATACAGATTGTAAAGGTTTGCTCACTGCCTGTAGGTGAAATGAATGGTGTAGCTTTTTAAAAAGGTGGGTGTGTTTTGAGAGGCGTGTCTAATGGAGTGAGTCTCGTTGAAAGGCCGTCCTTTGTGTGGCACACGTGGAGAGGAGGCGTGCTCCTACAGCTCACACGCGCCCCTGTCCTGCTTACACAAGTATTTCCTCTGACAATGTTTTTGAGCACAAGATCCGAAGTCACTGTTGCCATGTAAAAATAACAAAAACATTCTCAATGAACTGTTTAAAACAGCCAGTCTAGTGGACAAACACTGATACACTTAACGCACGACAGATGCTGTTCAGGAGCATTTGAGGCAGAACAGGAGAGATAAACCTATAACACGTTTTTCTGCTGTGGCTCCACCTGACACAGTGACTTTCTGACCTTTTGTGCAAGTATACAGTTATTATGTAACATCTAAAGCAGTTTGCCATTGACATTTAAAGAGCGTGTAAATATTGCACCTGCAAAACAATAAAATTGCCCCCCAATAATATTTTTTTCCAAATAAAGAAAGATTAATTAAAGAAATAGGAAAGAAATGCATTTTAAACATGCTTACTGGTGCTGTTCACATGGTGATGGAATTAATTAACCATACTTTTATTGTTATTAAATTATTTAGTAATTTGAGCGATTTTAAGGAATCAATTTTTATATGTATTTATATAATTAAAAATTCAGTAAACCTTGAATGAATTTTTGCTCCCTTTTAATGCACTATATATAGGAATATAAGTATGTAGAACAAGAGGAAAGTGTTTAACTTTACAAGACCAAAAGTTAGTAAAGGCAGAAGTATCAGGCACTAGGGAGTGATATACATGCTATGGTCAATGCCAAATTGTAAACTCTAGCACACTCTGCACTTCCTCAAGAGTAAAGTTGAATAGTCTTATCTGATTTGGGGTGATTGTATACACCAAAGAGCAAGATCAAATTCAGATGAAAACAAACAGAGTTGTAAATGTCACATGTCTAAGCATGTGCTGTGCAAAGTCGTGTATCTTATACACGGAAATAACATGAGGCACATGCGGCTTGCTCACATGGCTTACCAGTGACAGTGAAACTGTGAACCAAAAAGTTAAACCCCACTAAGGCACACACTCAGAAAAAAAAGGAGTGGTTTTTGTAACTTTTTTTTTTTTAATGTCTCTTAACACTTCCTAGAAAGTGTCTCTATTTTCCAGCAGGACTGGTTCTCTAGTTTCCCAAGCTTGCTTGTTTCCATAGCACCATCTGTTTTAGTGCATAGTGGAGGGAAGTACTTGTGGGAAGATTTTAAGGAGGATGTACCCACAAGAGGGAGGAATAAAAACATCTGAGAACATTTTAAACTCCCTCATGTTGAGTCTTACTAGAAGAACAATATTGTAAATATACCTTTTCTTTCACCACCAGGTGGGGTGATATCATACATTGGATCATGTGGAGGCTCTCCCAACCGTACCAGCCCTGTGTCTATGTACAGTGAGAATTCTAACAGCAGTATGCAGTCCCTTACACAACCCTGCTTCGGATCATCATTCCCACCATCCCCTAATGGATCTCATGATTCCTCACGGATGTACACCAGTAGCAGCAGCAGCAGCTCGAGTTCAGGATCAGGAGAGGACGGAAACTCATCATGCTCTGGTGGATCGCCGAGAGGCCGTGATGATGGTGGAAGCGCACGCAATTCACCCAACAAATCAGTTGCCACCCTTACTAGTAAGTGATAAGAAGCAGAGTTTACCTGATTAACATTGAGTACAATGTCCAGAAGCACGATTATAACGTCTGACTTTCTATCCAGAGCTGAACGGAATGGTGTTGCTGTGCAAGGTGTGTGGCGATGTGGCTTCTGGATTTCACTACGGTGTCCATGCCTGTGAGGGCTGCAAGGTAAGAATGAAGAATTGATTAGCATGTATATACACCATTAAAAAAGTGAATCTCATTAAAAAATATTTACATGATCTTTGTGGTCCATAGGGTTTCTTTCGACGCAGCATCCAGCAGAACATCCAGTACAAAAAGTGCCTCAAGAATGAAACTTGTACCATTATGCGGATCAACCGGAATCGGTGTCAGCAGTGCCGTTTCAAAAAGTGTCTGTCAGTGGGCATGTCCCGAGATGGTATGTGTCTACAGAATCCACTCCACACCACCGTCATTTTTGTTGTGTTTTTTGTTATCGAGAGGAAATCATGCAGCAAAAAGCCTATTCATCTAAACCAATGGTCTCAAACTCAATTCCTGGAGGGCAGCAGCTCTGCATAGTTTAGCTCCAACCACCTCCAAATTAACATGCTTAATAGTCTTCAGTAGTCTTGAACACCTTGATTAGTTGGATCAGCTGTGTTTGATAAAAGTTGGAGCAAAACTGCAGAGCTGCGGCCCTCCAGGAATGGAGTTTGAGACCTACGATCTAAACATTGCTTTATTTTTTATATTTGTAACACCTTGTATTTCAAGCAAAGATTGAAAAAACAGCATTGCCAATAGTGCACTGGGGGGGGGGGGGGGGGAATCATATTTATTCTGTTTTGCGATACTTAAGCAAGAAGTTGCGGTCTGCAGCTCACAAAGTCTACTGGTGTTGCTGTTGACAAGAGTTTATGAATACCGCATATTGTCCCTTCAAGTAAAAGATGGCTAAATTAAATGTAAAATTAACAAACTACTACATTATCAATATCAGAATATTTGTTCAAATCAAAACTTTGACCAATGTCCTACGAGTGTGTGACATATTCATCTTTTTTTTAACCCACAGCTGTTCGTTTTGGCCGCATCCCAAAGCGTGAGAAGCAGCGGATGCTTGCGGAGATGCAGAACGCCATGAACAACATGGTGAACAACCAGCTGCAGAATGAATTCCAGCTGGCGAGCATTACCTCCAACACCCCCTGCTCTTCTTCTTCTTCATCATCATCCAACACCTCCTCTTCTTCCTCATCTCCGTGTCCAGGCCTTACAGTGGGGCCACAGCCCCAGCCCCCAGCAGTGCCCATAGCACAATCCCCATCCTCACCGGCTCCAACCTCCCCAACAGTCCAACTGGCTCAAAGTCCTCCACCTCTTACCTCTACTCCACCACCATGCACTAGTCCAGGGGTAGACAAAACCATTGCCGCGATAACCAGAGCACACCGTGAGACCTTCATCTATGCTCATGATAAACTAGGTTCACCACTCCTGCCTCACAATGGCGAATTAGACAACCGAAGCAACAACCGCTGCATGGCTGGATATCATCTCAACGGCCATAACACAATCTACCACCATGACAACAACGTTGCTCATCACTGCAACAACTTTGAGGTGCAACAAGACAACAGCCTCCATTTTCAAGCATCCCACACACCTGAAAAACATCAGCAGCACAACAACAACAGCCAGCGACCTCCAAACAGTAACTTTTATAGCATTCACCATGGACAAGAGATGAACAGCGCATCCCAGGGTCAGAACTGTCCGTGGAAAAAACGCAAGGAGATTCTTCTGGTAAGAATTCTGGTATTCTAATGATAGGTTCTTTCTTGTTCTCGTCTTTGAGGCAAATGTTTGATTGAAACCAATTCTCTTTCAATTTTTTCAGGCTTGTCCCATGAACATGCACCCTTACTCAGACCCAAATAAAACACCCCAGGAAATTTGGGAAGACTTCTCTCTTAGCTTCACTCCAGCGGTACGAGAAGTGGTTGAGTTTGCCAAACACATCCCAGGGTTTAGCACGCTATCCCAGAATGACCAAGTCACTTTGCTAAAGGCTGGAACATTTGAGGTAAGCAAGTGACATTTTACTGAAAACACAAGACTTTCATTAAGGCCACAATGCCAATTAAGACTTTTTTTTGTTGAATCGGTTCTGCAGGTCCTCATGGTACGCTTCTCCTCTCTGTTCAACGTAAAAGAGAAGACCGTCACATTCATCTCAGGCGCCACCTATAGCCTGGAAGCCCTGAAAAGCATGGGCATGGGCGATCTGCTGGGAACCATGTTTGACTTCAGCGAAAAACTCAATGCATTAGAGCTCTCAGCAGAAGAACTGGGTCTCTTTACTGCGGTCGTTCTGGTGTCTGCAGGTATGTTGCATATTAGAGATTTCTGTTGTTTCCCACCCTTGTGTCTTTCCAACAAACTGGCATACAATTGAAGAACAATTTCATTAGAAAGTCAATTTTCAAGGAAAGTCAAGTTAACCAAATCTTTAAAGGTTCAAAAATACAGAACTGAGTGGTTAGATCCAAGTATTTTTTGGAAAACTTTCAAAGGAGAATTCAATTTGAAGATCAAATAAAGTATCCCTTACCTGCTTGTCTCTGTATAGTCAGCATCTTAATGTAATCCTCAAAATTAATTTAACCTCTTTCTTTTTCTGTTGTACAGATCGTTCTGGCATTGAAAATGTAAATTCAGTCGAGATGCTTCAGGAGAGTCTAATCCGGGCTCTCCGAACCCTCGTCAGCAAGAGCGCCCCTACTGACGCTTCTCGATTCACCAAGCTGCTGCTCAAACTTCCTGACCTGCGCACTCTTAACAACATGCACTCAGAAAAGCTGCTGTCTTTCCGCATTGATGCCTGAGGTTGCAAACTGTGAAAACCCAGTGAAAGTGGGTCATCGCTGTTTGAAATATAAAAGGGTACAGACATTAGAACCCTTTTAGCAAAGCAAACTGATGCCTTTGGCAGTGTAAAGCACTTGATGACACATTTGAAGAGACACTTCGGTGCATATTGGTCAGCCAGTGGCCTTTATGAGTAAAATAACCATATAAAAGGGTCTTTGAGCCACTCTTCATGTCAGTACTTGAAATTGGTGGCAAAGACAAAGCTAATAATAAAGCAGGCAAAAACATTTGGACTGCATCTGCATAGGGAACACGTGCAAAATGCCTTTTGTGAAGAGTCACAAACAGGCCAGGGGGGTCTCCAAGCCACTTCCAGAGCAGAAACGACTAAAGCAGAATGTCAAATGTCTCCTTAAACCCAGTCTGGCCTGGGTTTCTGCAGAGTCAGAGATTAAACAGTCATTTCAACTATAATGCAGATGACAATATACATGGTATATTCTCATCCCTTGGACTTTGTAAATTGTGTAAATATGATATATACATTAAATGTTTTAAAATGTATAATATATATATATTTTTTTGTAAAGTTCACATTCAATACAAAGTATATCGATAAATATATATATATATATATATATATATATATATATATATATATATATATATATATATATATATATATATATATATATATATATATATATATATATATATATTATGAGCACAGACGTATAAGTAGAGTGTATGCATATAATAGAATAATACTCAGACATGTATTTCAGGTGACTTTTACTTCATAAAGGAATTTTATGAAACAAAACCGTAGTGTGTTGTCTTTTTTTACATGTAGACATCTGAAAAGGCTTATCTCTGCAATGTTTTTAATACTTGTCTTGAATAAATCTTGGTTTATCTGTGTATATGTTTATTGTGAAAGAACTAAAAATGCATAAAAGCAAAAGAAATTACATAATAGCCTGTATAATATTCATACTGAAAATGTTTGTTTGTTTTAAGACAACAGGCAAAATTGATCATTGTTGTCCTTGATAATAAGGTTGCATCCTCTAGATCAGAGATGCCCAAACTAGGGCCCGTGGGCCAAAGTTGGCCCATGGTAACATTTGATTTGGCCCACCATCCCATCTGAGAAGAGAAGAGGAATGATGGGGATGTTTCGAAATTGTTCAATTTAAATTTAATGAAACTGTTTTTTTTTGTGAAATTAAGTGTTTCAATTAAATTGTGTAAATTAAGCAGATTTTTTTTTTAAATGTACCTGACAATGCAGAGACTTTAGTGAGCAAATCCAGTAAATTCTGCTTGACTAGTGTATTCAGCATTGAACTACACTGTTATAATGTGATAGTTAGTTTTTAATGCAGTTAATTCTCATTTAAAATGTTAAACTGCATTAGTTAATACGGTTAAAAGTAATGTTTTCTATTTTTTATTATTATGAAATAAATTAGGAAATTACCCGTGGCAACTTTAATGTAATATAGTTCAGTATATTTTCCTTCAGCCGACGGCTCTCAATGGTATTTGGTTTTTGGCCCATTATACAAAAAAGTTTGGGCACGATTGAGCATAGATCTCAAACTCAATTCCTGGAGAGCCGCAGCTCTGCATAGTTTTGCTCCAAACTTAATCAAACACAGCTGATCCAATTAATCAAGGTGTTCAAGACAACTAGAGACTATAAAGCAGGTGCGAGTTGGAGGTGGGTGGAGCTAAACTGTGCAGAACTGTGGCCCTCCAGGAATTGAGTTTGAGACCATTGCTTCAGAGGGACTTGACATGCACCAAGCATATAAGACAGGAAATGGTCTACCATTGAATATGAATGCAGTGAATTAACTGACTGTTAGAAAGTTAAAGTTGAGGTCATGTTTAAAAAAAAAAAAAAAAAAGAGAACAGAAAATTGCAAAACCTACTCAGCACACATTAAAAAATATATATATATTATTAAATAAATGCCTCTTTTTTGACTCTTCACTGTTAAAGAATGATTGACAAAATGCACCAGCATCACCTCAAACACTAATCAGTCAATCACAGAAGCATTAAGGCATGTATACATGGTCAAGAAAATCTGCTGAAGTACAAATTAGGCTTCAGAATGGAAAAGAAAGGTGGTTTAAGTGACTTAAAACATGGCATCATCATTGGCGTGAGACCAACTGATCTGAATATTTAAAAATATGCCAGAAATTGAGAAAATATGACATTTCTATTGATAAAAAGTGCCTTGATGATGCCAGAGGTCAGATGAGAGTGATCAGACTCATTTAGCAGATAGAGTTACAACTGAGGACTGCAGAAGAGCATCTCTAAACACAAGTCCAGCATCTAGAAAATGAGCTACATCATTTGGCAACATGAAAGCATGTATTCATCTAGCCTTGAATTAATGGTTCAGAATGGTGGTGGAGTAATGGTGTAGGGAAATATTTTCTTGGTAGACTTTTGGACCTATCATATTACCATGTCAATATGGACAAAAAAAATACACAAGATATTTTTTTTCAGCACTTAATTAAGAGTGAAGGCTGTTCTCAAGGCAAAAGGGGTTCGTTTTGGTATTATTAATGCACCTAATAAAGTGGTTGATGAAATTAAATCCCCTTAAGCAACCCTACACCACCCACCCAAAAAATAGAGCAATATTGGAAACATCAAAATATTAATTAACGTAAAATCACAAGAAAAACTGTGACATTAAAAATTAATGACATCAAAATAATCCATTTCATTTTGCAAATGGTAACAGACGGTAAATAAACTTCAATAATCTGGCTGTAGACACTACGAAAGTGGTGAAAAAGCAAGCCATAGCTTCATATAATTAATAAATCAACTCCCTAACTTAGGTAATTATTAACAGTAAATAAACATTTGCAAATAATAGCAATGCAGAAAAATGTAATCAGGCTCTTAAAACATAAAACATTATGCTTTTCAAGACAAAGAATGACATTATATTCTGGGATTATCAAGATAATAAAAATGAGTTTTTTTATTTTTCTACCAAACAATATTTTTGTCATTATTTGCCAGTCTTAATTTCCCCCACAGCACATGGAATCTGATGATGATCTCTGCAAAGATAGCTGCGGTAGTCCAGGCCCCTTCTCATTACAGACAGCAGAGTGAGCACAGAATATGTAGAGTGCTCTCCACACACATGGACCCAGAAGTGGGTCATTGTGCCCTCATAATCAGAGTTTAACAGCTCCCTATTGGCTAAATCCAGAGCAGACCTCACATCCTATTTGGCCAATGAGAGCAGCTCCTGTAGTGCAGTGACATGAGGAGGGATAACTGGTACAGAAAGTGGAGTCATGCTTCAAGTGCCAAGTAGAGTATGTCAGAACAACCATGAGAAGAAGAAAAGACACCGAATTTGATCTCTTCTTTCATAACAAGCACAAGGATTGCCCGAAGCCAACGTGACAGGAGCTTTTCGTGTCTGAGGTGGAAACCCGAGGACATTTAAGAAGAGAAAAATGGTGAAAAATGAACTTGTTGTGTAGCAAAAAAGAAAAGGAGGATTAAATATCCAGGCATCAGAAGAAGCTTGAGTCTCCAGACACGGTCTAAATGGTTACCTAACCTGTTATGTCAGCAGATGGAACAATGTGCGTGCGGCACTACTCAGAGAAAGTGCTGCCCTCTAGTGTGGAATAACAAGAGTTCACTGTAAAAACTAGAATTGTTTTATTTACCCTATTGCTTTTGAATAGACACAAACATGACATTTACACTTTAACTATATTGCTGTAATTACCACTGAACAATGTAGAGCTCTTTGTGACTTAAAACATGTAATGAGCATCAATTTGAAATGATGAAGTGCTCAATCTTTCCATGCAATTTATAATTATCAAAATAATAACAGGCTGGGTTGGTTATATAAAATCTAAAGGAACTAATGATGAACTCAGAAACAATACAAACATTAATTTACATTTTAAAATTCATACACTGTACAATGCAGATGGTTAATGTGTAATATCTAATAGAGTCTGACTCAGGAGGTGACATACGTGATGACTGGAGTCTTCTGAGAAGCGGAGTAAACTTTGTGATGTCAGATGTTGGGATTGGAGGACAGAAACTCAAGCCACTCTGTCAGGACAGGATGCTGAACTGGGGGCTGAAAACAGAATGAACTCAGAAATTACCTACAAAAACATGTTGTAAGGAGCTGAGAACACTTTGACATTTACCAATTACTCTGCCTAGGGAAGACTTTCAGCAGATACTGGGTCACCATGCTCAGTGCAAGGCAAGAGAAGTTCAGTTTGTAAAATGTCAAGAAGTATGTCTTCTCTAAAGTGCAATGAAGTAATAATTCAAGGCGAATGATTCAACTTTTAAATGATTAAAAACATTAAAATAAATATGTCATAATAGATTGTGTACACTTACATGCACTCAGATAAATAGCAAAATGGGAGTGTAATTGACGAAAAAAAATAGCTGGGATTTTTATAACTACTTTTCTTTAGTGTATCTTTGTGCTTTGGCTGATTAAGATCTGTCTGTATGCTTGAATGAATAAATACATATGACATGTTATTTAGGGCAGCGCAGTGGGTAGCACTGTCGCCTCACAGCAAGAAGGTCGCTGGCTTAAGCCTCAGCTGGGTTAGTTGGCATTTCTGTGTGAAATTAGCATGTTCTCCCCATATTGGGTTTCCCCCACAAGTCCAAAGACGTGCTATACAGTAAGTGAATTGGGTAAGCTAAATTGTCCGTAGTGTATGTGTGTGTGTGAATGAGTATGTATGTATGGGTGTTTCCCAATGATGGGCTGCCGCTGCGTAAAACATGCTGGATAAGTTTGCGGTTCATTCCGCTGTGGCAACCCCTGATTAATAAATAGACTAAGCCGAAAAGAAAATGAATGAATGAATGACATTTTATTTAGAAATTAAGCATTAAAGCTTGACTGAATCATTTTCTAACACCAGTTGAAACATATGGATTCAGTGTTTCTCTGAGAAACACAAACGCTGTGTTGAAATTGTCTGGAATTATTTTTGATGGTGAAGCAGAAAAAACAAATAATAATGTGTCAAAAACATATCTCCTTCAATAATAAGCTCTTGTTTAACTGAAACTGAACTCAAAGTTACAAAAGATTTGTTTAGCTCTTATCATCTGATTGTGGTTGCTGAATCTGATACCACCTATCACATCATTCATCAATTTGTAGTAATAAAAAAGTATCACAAGTTCAGTATGGAGTAGCCAAAGTCTTAAAAAAACATTAAAATAAATATATTTTGAAAGATTGTGTACACTTGCAATTGGAAAAAGAGCAAAATGACACTGTAATTGACAAAAACGATATGGCTGAGACTTTTTTTTCTTAAGGATAATTAAACTACTTTTCTTTAGTGTATCTTTGTGCTTTGGCTGATTAAGATCTGTCCGCATGGCCGAATGAATAAATATATATATGACATTTTATTCATAAGCAACTCTCTTCATTAAAGCTTGACTGAATCATTCTCTAACACCAATCAAAACAGATGGATTCAGTGTTTCTCTGAGAAACACAAATGCTGTGTTGAAATTGTCTGGAATTGTCTGGTGTTGGCGAACAGAAAAAACAGACAATAATGTGTCAAAAACATATCTCTTTCAAAAATAATCTCTTGTTTAACTGAAACTGAACTCAAAGTTACAAAAGATTTGTTTAGCTCTTATCATCTGATTGTAATTGCTGAATCTGATACCACCTATCACAACATTCTCTTGGACAAGCTCGAAAATAATGTTGCCACTGCATTGACACGATTTAAATTGTACTTATCTAACCATTATCAATTTGTAGCAATAAAAAAGTATCACAAGTTCAGTATGGAGTAACGCAAGTCTTAAAAATTTTTTAAATAATATATTTAAAATCTTCTTTAATAATAAAAAAGATTGTGTACACCTGCACTTGTATAAAGAGCAAAACTGTAATTGACCAAAATACACTAACTACTTTTCTTCAGTGTATCTTTGTACTTTGCCCGATAAAGCTCTCTCTGTATGTCCGAAATGAAATAGTAGTATCACAAGTTCAGTATGGAGTACAGCAAGTCTTAGTAATTGGACTGCTGCTCTATATACTACTAAGTATAAGTATATGCTACTCTTAATATCATCAAGAAACAGTGGTAGTTGTGACTGTTAAGCTGTTGATATCAGACACTATAATTGAGATTTAAAAAATGGATGACTTACCAACCTTTACTACATGCAGACATAATTACTAGACCAAAAACCTTTCCTCACAAAAACTTTTTATACTGCCAAACTCTCAGTGGATGCTCTATAAGGTCTGCAACAGCCAAGAATTAGGGTGTGTTAATTTATAGCAACCCGTCAAGGCCACATGACCAAAATTTGTAAAATGCCTTTCCTTCCATCTTAAATATATCTGTAAATATCTCTGTATTCATATCTCCAATGCTTACATGCATGACCTCAAGGCTAGATAACAGTAATATGCAGCATGCAGCATTAACAGTAATTACGCAGCAGTGCTTACTAAAACCAACGATGATAATATTAACCTGGTTCTGTCAACATTACACTGGCTCCCTGTTAAAGAATTCTTTGCAATACGGCTGATTCTATATAAACCTTGAAATCAGTTCATCTGTATTTGTGTGTACTTCTGGCACATTATTACAGCCTATCATATCCATTACATTTGCAATGATAACATCTAGAATTTAAAATGGCTGTAGGATATATTTCACTTTCTTAACTTTAATTATAGAACAATTCCAACTTCATTCTAAAAGGCATCATTACGCAGTTGATTTTTCTGGACTCTTGAAACACTGAAACACTGCCATATAATGCCAGCTTGTGCAAAGCTAAAATAATTACGATATTGCCAAATATCACACACCCCAAATAACAAAATGTTTAAATGCTTTTTACTTGAAGGTGACGGAATTTAAAAGTTTTTCAAAACCATATCAAGCCAACACACTGTGAACATATTTAGTGTATTTCTAACACATAGTTAAAATATAAAGCCACAGTGCAACAATCAGAAAAAAAAATCTAAACGAAAACCTGCATTTCTTGTCATTTTCGCTCATGATTATAAGAAGATTAAATTTAAAAAATCATTTTCACATGTCTTACCTGTAGATTGGTGATGTCAAGGAGATTGCCATCCTTTCTCACAGACAGGAGGATAGCTCGGCCATGTGACGGATATCCCTCCTCAACCCTCAGATGACATACTTTGGTTGCAGTCTTCAAAAAGATTAGAAGCTTTTCAGCAGGACACCAATCGATTGCATACCTGATGAAACAAAGCAAAAGTTATAGTAAAGTATAGTTAGTATAGTAAAGTATAGTTTACTATAGTATAGTATCAAATTTAAAATAATAATAATACTACTGGGAATACTTCATTCATTTATTTTCTTTTCAGCTTAGTCCCTTTATTAATGTGGGGGTCACCACAGCGGAATGAACCACCAACTTATCCAGCATATGTTTTATGCAGCAGATGCCCTTCCAGCCACAATCCATTTCTGGGAAACATCCATACATTCTCATACACACGCATATACTATGGACAATTTTAGCTTACCCAATTCACCTACCACATGTCTTTGGACTTGTGGGAGAAACCGCAGCACCTGGAGGAAACCCACGCCAACGCAGAACAAGCAAACTCCACACAGAAATACCAACTTACCCAGCTGAGGCTCGGACCTGCAACCTTCTAGCTGTAAGGCGACAGTACTACCTACTGCGCCACCGCGTCGCTCCGGGAGTACGTTATTCACAATAAAAAAGGTTTTCTCTTTTCCTCAGCAAAGTATAGAGTTATGATGTGTCACAGATGTCTTAGCTTAAATTAGGAGATTCCTCATCCCAAACCAAGATGCAATAAAACCCACAATAAAGGTAATAAAATTCATGTGGTTGCTTTAATGGCATATTAGTCTATTGTAACTTTTCATGAAACAGTGTGATCCAACCTTTTTAGTATTAATAGTCAAATATTGAAACAAATATTCCCTGTTTGACATGAGAAGTAATTTTATACAAGTTGTCAAAACATGTTAAATAACATAATATGCTTTTTGTCAGAACATTTCACGTTACCAAAATCAGATTGGACTTCAGAGTGGTATGATGACTTTGGGTTTTTAAACAATTGAATCTATTACAATTCAGATGTTTACATTGCAAATAATTAGAAATGTTGTGAATTAAAGTGTATTCTGTTATGTATTCAGTCACCAATCACTTGCTATATAAAAACATGTATGAGTTGGTATCTTGTTGAAGATAAACAACAATATTTTGAACAACATGAACCAGCTACCAATACTCTTCAAAATAACTTTGTATTCAACATGAAAAAAAAAGCCATTATGATTTGGATCCACTTGATGGTGAGTAAAATTGTATTTTTGATTGTACCACAGTTTAAACTAAATAGTTCTACTAAAAATGTTTGCAAATAATCAAAGAAAATGTACCTGGCACGCAGAGACTGAATCTCAGACAGCATTTCTCCTTGACTTATGTACTTCTCCATCACTTCCTCAAGGGCAACGCTCACTTGCCTAAGAGGGCCATTCATCCCCTCCTCTACAAGACCAGCAGTTCCCTGAAGCACCTAAAGGGATAAAACGATAAATGCCAGATAAACACAAAAGGAAATATAATATTAGCACTAAGCACTCACAAAAACAAAACATATTGGAATTATATGATAACATTGTTACAATATTAAAGGCAAAAATTATCAACAGGACCAAAACCATTAAATTTACTGACTTTTATTTTTAATTATAATAATCAGCATGCATTTAAAAAAAACATTCAAACATGTATTTTGCACATAAGTCATACGTCTTTACATGAACAAATAAATAAAATATGTGTTATACGCCAGCTCATCATTGAAATATATTAATTTACACAATGACTTTCATAACTCATTTTGATGGCAGATTTATTTAAACATACATTTAAAAAAGACATCACTAAGACATTAAATATAATAATATACAGGCAAATTTAGGGCAGAGTTAATTTTTCTGAATTAAAATGTAATACAATGTGACATTGTTTCTAAGCTTTTTAAACTTTTTTTCTGCTGTTTAAGCACTGATTGAGTGTTTACATGAGAAGTTCATTCGTGGTTTTTCTGCTAAAACAAGCAGCAAAGATGAACAGGTGATGCTGTTCACTCATGCTCATTTACAGTTTTTCTCAGTGGCTTTGGTGCATTTCTCACAACACTATTTACATTCGCACAACAGTTAATGCATTACTCAAAACAATTAGTCATTTGTGCACATCATAGTAGCAGTTTCTCATTCCTTCCAAAAAAATTGCAAATGCTTTTGAACATTCATCAATTGCTTTCATACAACTCTCTGCTGTTTTATAACATTATCATTTGCTTATGTCATGTCAGTCAAAATTAACTAAACTTGTGAAAGCTGAATAGTCATTCCATATAAAACTAAGATTCCTCATTTCATTACTTGAGTCATTACATACAAAAATGCTGAACTAGTTATCAAAATTTGTCAAGCAAATTTTATAAAACAATTTTAAAAAATGTTTCCTGAAAATGTCTTCTAAAATGAACAATTTCATGATTGATTTACAGACCTATGAATGTTGGTTCAGTTCCAATATGTACTGCAATATTGTACACAGCTCTACCCAAAGGGAGTTTATGTTTGTTGTAAATAAGGGTGTATTTATTCTTTTGCACAATGCTGTGAATAAATTAGAATTGTAAAGAGCATGTGCTATTAAAATGTGAAACATAGATATTCAGTGTCTTGTACTCAGATACCTCACTAAATGCAGTGATCTCTAACTTTACTGTAGTTATATAGTGCTGTCTTGAGCCTTTTCAGGACATGTCACCAAAATCTGACTTTTTATTGGAAAAAAATGTACAGAGTAAACTGTCATGATGAAATCATGACAAAGCCATTTGACTATCTTGATCATAAACAATGTTGTCAGGACTTTTCATAATGAAGACACTGACACTTTCATTGACATCAATACTTGCTTTTGAGGAATGAGCTATCCGTTTTGAGAAAGTGACACGCTTTTGCAGGTTATCAACTAGGTTTTGCAGTTTGTACTAATTGTTTTGAGAAATGCATTAACTGTTGTGCAAATGTAAATAGTGTTGTGAGAAATGCACCAAAGCGACTGAGAAAAACTGTAAATGAGGTGTCTATACAGTGATCTGCCACACCACATCAAAACAGCATTTTTTGTTGTGCAGACTTTTATTATGGAACAAAATATTAAAAAGGTAATGTTTCTCACTCAAGATAACAAAACAAAACTTCTTATAAATGGTAGATGGGAGGGGTTTTTAGACAGACAGACAAATAGATAAATAGAAGGATAGATGGATATAGGGACTTATTTCATAATGTCTAGTAAAGTTTTATTCACACTACAACTAAAATAGTGGTTCTCAACCACATTCCTGCAGAACAAGAATGTTTTCCATATCTCCTTAACCAAACACACCTGATTCAGATTATCAGCAGAAACTGCAAGACAAATGTTGTATGCCAAATCCCCCCATACCCTCATTCATTATTCCCTACATTGATCCACTATCATTGTCCACTTAAAGGAGTGAATGAAACGAGTGAGTAAATTGGAGCACTCCAGAATGAATGTTGCCGTGTTTATGCTTAGCTGCTTGATAAATCCCTCAAAAAGATTGGATTTTACTTCCTTGTCAGACCCTGTGATAGCTAACTTTCAGCGGGTTGTCAATTAGTAATGAAACAAAGACTTGTAAACATTACTTTAAATATTTCATTTGAAAACTTAGATAGGATTGCGCTTTAGATGCCATCTAGTGGTCAGATACAGAAGTTAATTTGGCACACAAACTTTCACAGTGCATGATGGGGGATTTTCTATCCTTAAGTGTACATGGGTCGTACACAAGTTTTTCAGGGTTTTATTAAGTCAAATTTAAGACATATTAAGACGTTTTTAAGACCATTTTAAGACCATAATGAATTAAATTTCAGACTCTCACAAGACCAAATGCTAAAGATTTTTTAATGGCCAAGTTAAAACTTAACTTAAGTTAAAAAAAAAAAAAACTTAAAAAATAATTGTTAGTGTAAGGAAGACAATCAAACCATTTTAATAAGCAAATATAGTTAATAAATAAACGCTTCTTAAAACTTTTATTGAAATATATTTTTTGTAACTGGATGGGTGTTGGCCTGATTGGGTAGCTTTGCACGGACAGGAAAATTAAGATATGTTTAAAATGATTAAAGACCTACAACACAATATTTCTGTGGATTTATGGAAATTTAAGACATTTTAAGACCCTGCAGATAGCCTGTTATTGCTGTACATTGTGGGATTTACTCTGTGCACTTCTTAACATCCATTATGATTTTGGGCACCACTAAAAATGGCTGCTATAGTGCATGATTGGGGGGAGATTTTGGATACAGCCAGCAAGTTTCCTATACATGGAGATGAAAATGCCTGTATAACTTACCATTGGAAGACCTGTAATGCTAACTTTATCACAAAAAGCATGTCTTAACCAATCAAATGTCGTCTTTAAGTCTCCTTCCCTGTATACTGACATAGAGGCAGTGTTAGCCACAATGCTTTTTACACAGATTATTTTAGGCTTTGCTCCAAAACCTGAAAAGGAGACCTGTCTGTATGCAAGATGCATAGTGCTGGTGGTTCAGCCGGAACGTGGTTGAGAACCACTGAACAAATTCACTGTACCAGGGCTTCTACAGGTTTCTAAGAGTCAAATTTAAGACTTTTTCAGACTATTTTTGAATGAAGTTTCAGATTTACACAAGGTTAAATGCTTTTTTAAGGGCCCAGCTAAAACATTTGGAAAAACTTTTAAAAGCAAATGTTACTGTAAAGAAAGTAAAGAAAAAAAAATTCTAAAGAAAGATAATTAAACCATATTGGTAAATAATTAAATTTGGTATTTGGTAGAAAAATACTTTTGTTAAAACTTTTACTGAGATGGAATGTTAGCGATTGGATGGGTGTTTGCCCGATTGAGTATAGCTTTACATGGACATAGGAAAATTAAGACCCGTTTAAAATGATTTAAGACCTACAACACAATATTTCAATGAATTTAAAACTTTTAAAGACTTTAAGACCCCGCGGATACCCTGCATACACGCAATATTGATTCTTTAAAATAAAAGTGTTTAATTGCACATTTACTCATCTGTCATGCATCACAGCTCTCCACCTCTCAATACACACTGACACACAGTACCTGAAGATGGAATTCGTCTTTGGTTGTCATGGTGATGGTGACACGCAGCGGTTCAAGTGGTTTTTCGCCAGCATGAGTCAAAAGCTCAAGGCAGAGCTCAGAGGGGCTGACTGACAGCAGCCTGTACTGCATACCTCCGTGAGTCACTGTGACCAGCGACTGCAGCCTGACAGACAAACACATTCTTCAGAATAACGAAACACAGTCACTAAGGCATTTAAAATCATCTGGAAACTACTACACCCACACAATCACATTTCTAAACTTTTCAGGTCACATTCATTCAACATCTAATAAATGGTTTTAAAATCGAATTGTTAACTTGTATACAACATTCAAGGGCTGCACTATATGTCGTTTGAGCATCGATCTAGCAATGTGTTCATAAACAAAAGTCACATCGCAACATATGCAATGTTAAGTCGGCGTTATAGATGACCATAACAGAGTGAAAGTTTATCATCTGCATGTGTTTTTAGTATTTTAAGATAGATTAAAGCATTTTAACGTTGCATAAAGAAGTTTAATAAAAGTTAATAGAATTTTTAATGAACTTATTGATTTATTTATATGATGAAGTTCATGGAGTGCTATTTTACATTTGATTATTATATTTCTGTACCTGAATACTGTTGCTCTCTCCAGACAACCATAAAGCATGGTTTGTTTCACTTTGATACGCTCCATTGTGTTTATTTATGACTGTAGTTTGTTTATTATATGCATAAAATAAATTACATAAATATATTTCTTCCCTACAGAATCATCCCACTCAATTTAAAGTAATGACTAAAGAGCATATAGAGCTATTTAAGTCATCTGGTGAAATTGTGTTTATTACAATGTATATCGCACAGATTTAAAATATTGCAATGTAAAATCTTTCTAATTTCGTGCAGCCCTATTACACTCTGTATAATCTCTTATCTATAATGTATATTCTAGCGCTGCAAAAAATCCAAAAGACTGTAGCAACATCCTGTTTTTTTTGGCATGAGACCCAACACAATTACAACTCTGCCACAGTAAATGATTACTGATAAATCTCTGTCCGCCAATAGAATATAAGATTATATAACAACTGGAGGTTAATTTCCACTGATATTTCAGTAGTCATTTGTGGAATGCTATCAGCAACAAAGAATGACTTATTCACAAATAAATCCCCTTTTTAATCTAAAGACAATACAAAAAGATCTCAACTGATCAGTGACTCCATTCAATCAACTGTATGCTGTGGTGTCTCTCTGTGAAATAAATAAATACACCATAAAACAAAAACAGGTAGACATTTGTCTACAACTCGTTAACAAAACTTAGAAATGTTTTCTAGAATTTGTCAGAAATTAAGCACATCTTTATTACACCTACAGCTTTTAAACAACTCTATACTGCAGAATGCAGATAAAAACTCTTTATACTAATAAAGACCTGTATAAAAAATGTAAAAATAAGAGTAAAAATTTAAATAAAAAACGTAAACCATCAACAAAATTCACCAGTGAACTTCAAATATTATTTTCATTATATTTAAATAATGTCTTTGTGACCATAACATGCAAAAGAACAAAAACAATGCACCAGAAAGCCCAAATCTTTACAATAATTTTTCTTTTAATTAAAAATTCAAATTATTTCAGAAAATTGAATAGGTGGAGGAAAGGTATGATTTGCTTTCTTGTTCCTATTTATTCAGACTAAACATTGATTCATTCACCTTCCTTCGACTTAGTCCCTTTTTTTTTAATGAGTCAACACAATAGAATGAACCACCAACTATTCAAGCATATGTTTTACACAGCAGATGCCTTTCCAGGCGCAACCAAGTGCTGGAAAACACCATATTACGGCCAATATAGTTTATTCACTTCACCTGTACCGCATGTCTTTGGACTGTGGGGGAAACCAGAGTACCCGGAGGAAACCCATGCAAACACGGGGAGAACAAACTCCACACATAAATGCCAACTGACCCAGCTGGGACGTGAAACAGCAACCTTCTTGCTGTGAACCACTGTGCTGCCTTATTCAGACTAAACAGATTATACAAAAGTTACTAAAAATGAAATGCTTAGCAAAGGCAACTTATAATATTATCAGGGTTTCCACTGTGACATTTACTAGTCATTTTTCAGGCGATATTTGACATTCTCTTTTCTGTAATCTTTAGTAAGCCAATCGAATTATTCCAAACTGACTATGAATAGCCAATCTAGTATTACTCTTATCTTCAATTTTTGACAAATCTCCACATCCTTTACCAAGGGGAGTTCCCGAGAAGTACCTGATCTTGTACCCCCTTACATGCTCACTGACCAGGCAGAAGCCCTGGGCTCAAGTATCTCCAAGCTCAGGGTTCTCTCCCGGGACAGCATGCCAAACTTGCTATTATTATCAAGCAATATCTAAGTGTGAACTCTTGAAACCCTTATTGGCACAAGATCTATACTTTTATAAACTACACAGGGCCCCTGCATTATTATTAATGTTGAAAAAACTTGTGCTGCTTGATTTTTACGTGGCATGTAATGCAATATTGTAAATTACTTTTCTGTCACTTTTAATCAACTTAATCCATCTTTGCTGAATAAAAGTATTCCTTCAATACTACTTTAAAAAATATCAACACATTTTTTTTGCAGTAGTGCATGTACAGACTCACCCATCTCTTAATAGTGTCCAGTCACTAATTCGAGCCTGCCGTTTCTCAACCTCATCCTTGAGCTTAGAAAGCTGCACATCGCATAAATGCATGGCATTTTGGGCTGCCTGTAGCGAATCTTCCAACTGAAAGCTGAATTGTTTCTGTGTGTGGGAGAATGGAGCTTTAATTAAAACAATTTGATAGAACCTGTTCATCCAGCCGCTGTTGTAATATCATTTTGGGGAAGAAAAGTGGAACCTAAATTATCAGTTAACTAGACAAACCTCTAAAGTGGGACTTACCTCAGCTCTCTGATTTTGTTTAGCTGTGATCCTCTCCTTCTCTTTGCATTCCTCCTTCTAAACAAGAACAGCATTTCATGTACAATACAACAGTAAGAATATGCAAAAAAATTATAATAATAATAAAAAATAAATAAATAAATAAAAAAACTACCTTACTCTATCACTGCTTGTTTCCTTAGGGTCACACAACTATCAGCAAAAACTAGCCTTTTATCCTGTTCATTCAATATATAAATGAAGGTTTGTGCTTTTACAGAGAGATTGCAGGAGTTTAAGCACTATTTCTTTAGTTTTCTACAGTCAGAGACAATCTCTGATTCTGCCTTTTTTTGAAAATTCATGCAGTGCTCAGTTTTTTCAGTCTCACTGGATTTTTTATTCTAACTAGATAATAAACTAGAATTGAGAAAGTGTATTAACTTGCAATTGCCAAAATAAAGTTGTAATTCTATTTAAAAAGTGACAATAGTGGAATAGATAACAACGCAGAACTGCTAAAACAGATTCAAAATGGCAAGATATACATTCGAAATTGCAAGAACAAAAAGGCAGAAGCGCAAGATGTAAACTAAAAATTGCAAGAAATTAATTCAGAATCCACAAAAAGAAACTCAAAATCCCCAAAAAAGGTCAAATGTGAATTCTAAGACTTCACATTTCTCAGAAAACTGGGAAAAACAAACTTTTAATTGCAAGAATAAAAAAACAGAAAAAAGATGAGCACAGAAATGCAAGATATCAACAAAAATACAGGTAAAAAATGAAAAACAAGATGTTAACAATTCATTTATTTTCTTTTTGGCTTAGTTCCTTTAATGATCTGGTGTCGCCACAACGTAATGAACGGCTAACTTATCCAGCATATGTTTTACGCAGTGGATGCCCTTCCAGCTGCAACCCATCACTGAGAAACATCCATACACTATGTTAACAATTTGAATAAATAAAAACAAAAAGGTCTGACTTAAGATTCATAAACCTCAAATGGAGAACAAGGTCAATTCTAATATTAAATTAAAGTCAGAAAACTCAAATGAAGGACAAAAAGTCAGAATTATTGTAGCATACGTATGAAAGACAATAGTAAAGGTAGAAATGCGTGTGTGTGTGTGTGTGTATATATAAATAAAGTTGCAATTTATTAAAAATCTGTATCAGAACCAAGATTTTACAAAAGGGTAAGGGCTTTACTTATTACTGTAGTTGTGTTGTATTAAAAATTCAATGATCCTCTATCAATATATATGTTTTTTAATATATACGGCTGCAATCAGAATTATTAGCCCCCCTGAATTATTAGCCCCCGTTTATTTTTTCCCCCCAATTTTTAAGGGAGAGAAGACTTTTTCAACACATTTATAAACATAATAGTTTAAATAACTCATCTCTAATAACTGATTTATTTTTATCTTTGTCATGATGACAGTAAATAATATTTTTTTTCAAGACACTTCTATACAGATTAAAGTGACATTTAAAGGCTTAACTGGGTTAATTAGGTTAACTAGGGGGGTTAGGGTTATTAGGCAAATTATTGTATAACAATGGTTTGTTCTGTATAATATCAAAAAATATATAGCTTAAAGGGGCTAATAATTTTGACCTTAAAATGTTTTTTTTTTATTACAAACTGCTTTTATTCTAGCCAAAATAAAACAAATAAGACTTTCTCCAGAAGAAAAAACATTATCAGACATACTGTGAAAATGTCCTTGCTCTGTTAAACATCATTTGGGAAATATTTAAAAAAAGAAAAAATAATTCAAAGGGGGGCTAATAATTCTGACTTCAACTGTATATTTTTAATTTACCTGACATAAGAGAGATAAATAGACAAATACATTCTAACTTACCTTCATCTCCAAAGTGGAAAGTAGAGAGTTCAGTGTTTGGCGTTTAGTCTGCAGCTTCTCCATGCGAATCTGAAGAGTGCTGATCAGCCCCTCCATCTCCTCAACTTTCTCCTGATAGTCTGCTTTTAAAGCCTTCCATGCAGAACGAGCTCCATTACCTGTGTGCCAAAACACACAAAATTAAGGCACAATGGGTTATATGCACAGCTAGTGTTTTTCAGCCAATGATAAACTACTGGAGAAAGCTTAATATGACTATTTTCAATTTCATAAGGTTCCTCTTACAGTGTCGATGTTGTAATGTAAATAAAATACATTCAGTTAAATAGACTTAAGCTTTCATTTAGCTGAAAAAAGTGAATCAAGCGTAAATATAGATGAAAGACTGTAAGAGCTAGAGCCGTCAGGATCAGCAGGCGAGTGCAGAAACGCCATTGAAAATACTGGGGCGAAATAAACTGTAATTTTTTTTAAAGACATGGCCGGGAAAAATTGTCTGGTGTGAGACCCACTTTATATCGTATCTATATCAGGCACTGATTTTTAAAGAAGTCAGACCTTAAATGTGAAAATTTTATAATAAAAAAAGACAGTTCACCGGAAGCGCTGAGACTGGCTGGCTAAAATTAAAAGTCTGTGTACATATACCCCACTTTCTACAAATGTAGCAGTCACATATAACAGCCAATGATGAGTGTGTTACCTGGGTTTTGAGGACATGGCTCATTCAACAGCTGATCCACTGACTCCAGACCTGCTAGGAGCTGGATCATGTCGTCCACCACAAACAGCTGCCTGAATACCTGCTTCTGTTTTCGACGGCAGTCCTAGACAAAAAAACAAAATGCTTTAAATTTAAAACATCAAACATTCATTTGTTAAATCTTGACTGTATTTCATATCACTATAGTACTGTTACAAAAATAAAACTGTGATAACTGAGTATTAGACATCAATTTAAACCCAATTAAAACTGAAATGATAACAAGCAAAAGAAAACAAAAAGAAACTCATATTATTGTTCCATAGTAGGGAGTTTAAGTTACATATTACAAGACTCTTATTTACCATCAGATAAGGAACCATCATTTCTCCTTCTCCTGTTTCCTGCAATTCGGTCGTGTTGCATGATTTGGACGAGGACAAGTCAGTCCTTTCCAGCAGTCTGAAATTACAGAATATTACTTAAAACTTAACTAGATCCTTTAAAAAAACAAATAAAAACAGACCCTGAATATTAAAGGGATGGTTCATCTGAACATTAAATATCCTCACAGTTTATTACTCACAATAAAGTCGTTCTATACTAAGATATTCTGAAGAATGTTACAAAAAAAATAAGCCATTGACATAGGAAAAAAAAAAAAAAAAAAGTCGAAGACATTGCATTACAGTCTTATACAGAAAAAAAAAGTAAAACAGGTTTGGAACAAGTGGAGGATGAGTAAATAACAACAGGATTTTGATTCTCTGTCGAACTACTTTAAGATCATTTACAGACTTTGTATTTAGATTTTTAATCATTCTTAAACTTCAAATCAGTAAGAAAAGACTGCAACTATACAACAATCTGTAAACAGTTAACGTTACAGTGAACTCACATGCATACATTATTACTTTCACGTCTACAAAATATAACAACTGAAGATGAAGAGTCAGAACAGTTTACATGAAATGACCTTGTAAAAGTCTACCAGTGTGTTGTTTTAAATAGCGACGGGCCAAGTGGCTTTCACACATAGAAATGACAGTTATGAGTTATGAGGAGGAGGATTAAATGTAACAACACCAAATGGTCAATAATGTAACAGAGGGTAAATTAATGTTATTACGACAATTGCAAGTGGTCAAAAATCATCGAAAACGACTCTACTGGTGGTATTTGAGAGGAATTCATAATGGTCACTTTGTACAATTGACTCGTTGCATCCCGTTGTACGTTATAAACTAAAGACAAATATCACAGATATTTATTGCATCGGTACATAGTTAAACGATTTGAGCACTACAGCAGTATCTCTTATATTTCATCATTTCTAGAAATGCAGATTTCTCTACAGTTTGTGACAGAATACTCACGCTTCGACCCTTTCCGTCGCCATTTCTGTTTTGAAACTCACACGCCTAGCGCGGATTGGTCAGGACACTGAGGCATACGTCACAAACAGGCTGCGTCTCAATTCGCCTACTTGTACTACGACCCCTAATCAGTGACTACGACCTAAAAGTACATAATTTTTTACTGTGTAGTGTACAACAACGTTTCGGTTCTTAATTACCTGCTAATGACATCTTTCACAATTATTTTATAATTAATTTCTTGCCGTATTAAACGCAAATCGCGGGTCGTTATACAGATAAATCTCATCTTGTGTTAACAGTGCTTTCTGAAAATAATAATGACCACAAGCGTCTTTACAAAATTTTCCATATAACGCTGAAAGCATTAAGATAGGGGAGATAGGGGACGACTGCAACAAGACGTATTCCTCTATTCAGGAATGAGCTAGAGTGATGATACTACATATTCTCAGTTAGACCCTCCTTCAATCTTTTGTATTTTTCTTCAATCAAGTATTTTTTAATGTTTAGAAAATGTCTCATACTGTTTAATTCGTTTTTGTGAAGCATTATTCATTCGCTTAATTTAAATCCATGTTTTCTTGGTTTTAAATAGGCATAGCTATAATCGTTAAGATAAAATCCAGACAGTTTAATCAGGGTTGACGTGCTGTTGCAACTGTCCCCAATTACAAAATTCATTTTAATGCTTATATTAACAATGCATAATTTTAATTTTATCAGCTTCAATGTAATTTAATTTGAAAAACAAAAAATAATTCTCTGATTAATTAATTCATTTCGAAGTTCAAAGTAGTAAAGGATTTAGTAGTTTAGATTTTGAGGTTTTGTTCAGTTTTTTAATTCTGATAATTGACTGTTGTTTGTTCTTTTAATAGTCTGTATTATATGGCCAATTTAACACATTTAACCAATTTACAAATAGTCTGTTTACAAAAAACATAAATAAATAAAATCCAAATTGATGTTTTAGAAAATTGAATATTATTACATTTTAATGAATGTTGCAACAGTCTCCTTGCTCAGGGTCAGTTGCAATGTTTGACCTTGTTCAAGTTTAAATTCTGCACATATTATCATACAATAAAATGACGTTTGTTGTTTGTTCAAACTACTTTTTCAAAATGACCTGAAACAACACTATTCTTACTTTGTTTTGGGACAACATGATTGTGTTACGTTCAATCTAGTTAAATTAGTAAAAAAGTTTACTTAATATTTTCATGTTGCCCCAAATCGATTGTGTGGAACCCAGCATTTTTACAGTGTTTGTACACATATTATAGCAGTGTGGGTGGATGTTTAATAGATGTGGGTGTATTATATTAATATTTTGTGTTTCCACAAAATCTATCTCTGAGAAACTGAAGGAAAAGCAAGAAGTGTTGCAGCTGTCCCCACTCTCCCCTACATATTTCACTTGTATTGATATATAAATAATAAATTGATATATTAATTGTTGGGTAAAAATAGATATGCTTCAAATGTAAAGAAAATAAACTAGTTTGCAACTCACATCTTAAGTAACTGCAAACTGTTTATTATTTTATGACAAATATTAGCTTTCTAACATTGTTTTCTCATTTTTCAGACTCATGGAAGAAACCTGCCTTATCCTATTACAGGATTTTCAGATTAATTTATACAATTAGGGCTGTACAATATATAATTTCAGCATCAACATTACAATTTATATATACATACATAAATATATATGTGTGTGCGTGTGTCTGTATGTATATATATATATATATATATATATATATATATATATATATATGTGTGTGTGTGTGTGTGTGTGTGTATGTATGTATGTATCTATGTATGTATGTATGTATATATATATATATATATATATATATATATATATATACATATATATACCTGTACATACACGTCAATTTGTTTATTTGCATTCACTACTTGCTTCTATTTTTTAAAAATATATTTATTATCTGTTTTTTGTCCAGTCTCTGTAATTCTGTTGCACTGTAGAAGCTCTGTCATGAAAACAAACTCCTTGTGTGTGTGTTGTGTGTGTGTGAACATACATGGCACTGAAGCTCTTTCTGATTTCTTTCTGATTCTGATCTTGTGAAACTGTTCTCATATCGCAATATTTATCACAGAAAAATAAAACATCACAATATCATTTTTTTCCAATATCCTGCAGCCCTATTTACAATGATGCAATGAATTTTAATTAAATTTAAACAATTGTCACAAAATAATTCCAAAATGTAACTGGTTTGAATAACAAATAAGTCTCTTATTCCTGAAGAATAGATTCAAGAGATAAAATACATTTAAATAAATGAATTGTTTTAGTTTAAATGTTTATTTCAAATTATTCAAATATCAAAAATTAAACCGTAAAAAGTAACAAAATCATAATTGCTTTAAACAATATTAATCTAAACAGTCCTAATGTCATATTTTCATAAATTCTCAGTTTAAACCTGCCTTCATTCATTCATTTTTCTTCAGCTTAGTCCCTTTATTCACCAGGGGTCGCCACAACGGAATGAACTGCCAACTTTTCCAGCATATGTTTTACACAGAGGATGCCCTTCCAGCTGCAACCCAGTACTGAGAAACACCCATACACTCTCACATGCACACTCATACAATACGGCCAATTTAGTTTATTCAATTTACCTGTATCACATGTCTTTGGACTGTAGGGGAAACCGGAGCACCTGGAGGAAACCCACGCCAACACAAGGAGAACATGCAAACTCCACACAGAAATGCCAACTGGCTTATTCGGGACTCGAACCAGTCACCTTCTTGCTGTGAGGCGACAGTGCTAACCACTCAGCCACCATGTTGCCAACTTTTTCTTAATTTTCGTCTTGTTTATGCTCCAAATATCTGCATTTTAAAGCAAAAACAAGATTATTTTACTTATACCCCACTGGCAGACAATTGTACTTGTTTTAAGGAAAAACTCAAAATTTTGACATTTATTCTGAAGCTGAAAACAAATCAATTATTTTATTCGATCAAAAAATGTGCAGATATTTGGACTAGAAACGAGACAATCGTATCATAATATTTATCGTAGAAAAATAAAACATCCCAATATGAAATGTTTCCAATATCATGCAGCCCAATATAATGATGTAAAAATTAACTTTAATTAAATTTACACAACTATGTCAAAATAATTCCAAAATGTAACTGGTTTAGACAACAAACTCTCTTATTAATAAAGAATTGAATAATGATTTAAATAGAGATAAAATGCACTTAAATGAACGGTTTTAATAATAATAATTCCTTACATTTAAATATAATTTTTCTGGACACTCAAAGCGCTTTACACAGTTGGGGGAATCTCCTCATCCACCACCACGACAACAGCCATATTGCGCCAGTCCGCACATCAGCTGATTGGTGGAGAGGAGACAGAGGCAATTCCAAGAACACAGAGAACGGACTTGCGTTCTTGTGGAGACTTGTGGTTCTTGTGGTCTTGCCAGTTGTCCTCAGTAGATCGAACTCGGAAGACCATGAAAACAGAGAATGCGCCCTTTGAGAAATGAAATGCTGCGTTCTTCCTGATAGTCACATGACCTTCACACGTTTTTAATGCAAATTTATTTAAACATTACAGCATTCATACAACGATTTATTGTTTCCCCCCTTTTCAAAATATATACTATGCATAAAAACATTAATAAACATGGCACAATATAAATAAAACCGATTTTAATACGAATTTCAGCAAACAAACACCCTTAATGTGTTTATTTTTTATTAAGATGTCCATGGTCATGTTTACTTTTACCGTTTCATTTAGGGAAACTCCTGAGGTAAATAAGTGATCTCTGAACTTTAATAATAAATCTAAATAAAATGCTGTGCTTCCCACCTCCAGTCGCAATGACTTCTGGAACTTCTAGAGCGAGATAGGTGCTCAAGTCTGCATCAGTCCATCCTCGATATCAAGAACACATCCGGGAAGTTTCACACATCCTCTGTTCTTGAGTATTGGAACTGAACTTTGGCAGCTGATGATGACGTTACAAGAGAACACAAGACCGCTGAAGAAAGCATATTGAGAAACAGCCAGAGTGATGAAGTAAATTATGATATAGGATTGGTTAGGAGGTCATGATGGACAGAGGCCAGTGGGCAAATCTGGCCAGGATGCATAGGATTTTTAACGACCAGAGAGTCAGGACTTCATTTTAACATCTCATCCTAAAGACGGCACTCACTGAGCAGTAATCGAGTTCCCTTCACTATACTGGGGCATTAGGACCCACACAGACCGCAGGTTGAGTGCCCCCTGCTGGCCTCACTAACGCCACTTCCAGCAGCAACCTAGCTTTCCTACGTGGTCTCCCATTCCAGATACTGTCCCCTGCTTAGCTTCAGCGGATGACCATGTGAGAGTTGCAGAGAGCTAGCTGCCGGGTTTTAGTTTAAATATTTATTAGAAATTATGGAAATATCAACAAAATCATAATTGCTTTAAACAAAATTAATCTACACAGTCCTAATGTCATATTTTTATAAGTTCTCAGTTTAAACCTGCCTTCATATTCAGTCTCATTATCAATTGTTTTAAATTAAATATGCAACTAATATGGCATTCAATTTTATTTGGGATAGATTATTTGGTGAGAATTTAGCTGTCACGCATCTCATTTCAAACAAAGACAAACACACTCAAATACACCGGTTTACTCATCTTTTATTGTCACATTCATATCTATGCTCTGTATTCTTTACAAGGAGTTCAAAACAATTGTGGATGAGAATCAAAGAAAAATCAGGCAGGCAGAGGCTGAAAGTCCTGTTAATGTCTGTGGCACCTGCTGTAGGAAGGGTGAAGGGATAAAGGTAGTCTGGTAAAGGTAGTCTCCTTCCTCTCTCATCCTCCAAAAAAATGTGCCCTATTTAATTCAACGGACCTTCACTCTCCTGTTGCATCATTACAGGTGAAATGAAACAATAAAAATGAAAACAATTTCAACATCATGCTGCTCTGTGCGGCCTGAAAAGATACTATTATGTCGCGGTTCACAGAGAAAGTAGAGCGGATTCTATTGCAAACATAAGAGATACAATCCTATGTCATATTTAAAAAGCCATCAGAAATATAACTCGAAAAAAGAAAGATGAAGTTAAAAATAAAGTCAGTTTAATAATAATGGAGAAAAAGGAGAGATCAGATAGTGAAATTGTCATAGTTTTTTAGTTTATTCCCCCTCCCGCGTTTCCATTTAACCCATTTCCAAATTCATCGTGGACAATTTCAAAACAACAGAAGAGAAAAATCATCATCATCATCTTTGGAAGTAAAAGACTCCTATTCACTACAGTATATGGAGATGCTGCTACCCAGATGCTCAAGTCATTTGTTATTATTGTTATTATTAATAAATTTATTGATTCATTTAGCTTAACATTGTAACTTTTTTTGTGTCCTTTTTTAGTTTTATGATCTGTTCTATCAGTTTGTCTTTATTCTAAGAGGTAGATCAACAAAAAAGAAAAGAAAAAAAATTGAAAACACATGATTATAGGTGTCATGCCTCTTGATTCAGGCCGTTAAGTCATAAAATGGGACTACAAGTTGGAGGACAGGATGTTAGTAGAAGCTCAGGGCAGAAAGTGCAGACTTAATGCCAACTTAAATCTAGATTCCCCCCCAAAAAAGTGAGACCGTTTTCAAAATCAGCAGCTTCTAAATGAGGAGGATGGTACTTGTGGGGTCAAGGCTGCATGGCGTGGAGGTAGTGTGGTGCCATCAAGGTGGGATAGGAGAGGAAAGAGCGCAACAGGCACAAATGTGTGTTACATCTCTACAGAGGTATCGTTAGTCACCCTACCAATGCTGGCCTGGTTACGTTTGTGACATTAGTTTCGTAATAGTCAGGGCCGTTCAATGCTGCCTTCATGTGCAATCAGAGTTGTTGTAAATATGGTTTCCTTGTCAGAAATTGGAGAAGCACAGCATCTAGAGTTGCATTTACAATTGGGAAGCGTCAAGAGTTTCCAAGTTGGGTGTAAAGTGAACCTTTTACTTTTAAAAAAGTACTTCTTTACTGCAACAGCTATGTTACTGTAATTTCAAGAATCTGACTATGTTTATACCCTCATACAAACTCATAATAATCACTAAAATTGGAGATTGTCTGAGAACTATGACTGTACCTACTGACCACCATTGAATCTTTTAGGTATTATGTTTATTAGGGCTGCATGATTAATTGAAGGCCATTGTGTGCTCATCTTGTGAGTAAATCCGGTTCTGTGATCAGTAGTAAATAGTTCACTGACAAGCTTTGCAAAATCGAATTCATAAAATCACAAATGATTTATTCTGACAATAATGAAATCTAAGTTAAATGTCCTGTGATACTGATAAACAGATGTTTGCTTAGCTTCTCAGTGATCTACGGCTATGTGTTGCTGTTACATCTGAAACATCCAACCTGATCTCACAAGAAAACGTAAGTATTTTAGTTTTGTCAGTTTAGTGGCTAATTCGTAGGATTCATACGAGTTCAGTCATACGAAATTGTACGATTTTAAAAAGGAGGCGTGGCATCCACCCCACCCATAAACCCAACCGTCACGGGGTGATGAGCAAATTGGACTAAATTGTACGAATTACATCGTACGAATTAGCCACTAAATCAAAAAGTTACGGATTGCCGTGAGATTGTGTTGGAAACATCTCAAACATGGGGATTTTCTGGGTTTCTTCCTCACAATATTTTGGTTTTTCTCTGAATACGAGAGTTCCTTTTGGCCTTCATAGTAGATTTACTACTGATCACACAACTGTGCACAACAATCAAAAGCAAATGCAATTTAATTTAAATTTATTGAGGAGCCCTATAGCATTGACAATACATCTCATTGCTACACTATCGATGGGTAAATATCATGTGGTACAGTGGACAAGTGGTATAAGAGGTCTCAGACAATTCCACATTTAAAAGGAATGAATATCATAATTATGAAATAATGATGAACTTATAAAGAGGTACAAAAACTACATTTTGCTGAAGAGACATGGAACACAGTTTTGGGACATTTTATTCATATACTCTCAGAAATAAAAGGTACAGGAGCTGTCACTGGGGCAGTACCTTTTCAAAAGATACATATTTATACCTATAGAGTCCACAGTAGTACTTCAAGGTACATATTAGTACATATATGCACCTAAAATGCACCTTTGAGGTCCCATTATTGACCCTTCAGCTACAAATTTGTACCTTTTTAAAAGGTACTGCCCCCTCTTGCACCCATATTGTACCCAATATTTCTGAGAGTGTACGGAAATGTTCCAAAACCACATTTCATTGTCGTTTCCTCCTTGTAAATACAACTTTGTGCTGGCATTCACACCAGTTTACCTCATAAACACAACACTCCTGCCATGACCTGAATGCACAGTAAATCACGACAGAATTTTAGTTTGGCATCGTTTCACGGGTTCTTCAACATTCCTCCTTCTGTGCAAGCCATCATACCACAACATCCATTCCCTGTCCTGCCACCCCGTCCCTAAGGAGTCCCCGCTCTAAGCTTGAGTAGTATTCTATCCAAACGTCTAGAGAAATTAAAAGCTAAAAATAAATTAAAACTCAAAAATGTAACATGCACTTTCGCTCTCGTCTGCTTGATAAAACAATCTTATGGCTAAGTCTTGAGGTAGCGTTCCTAGTTATGTGAGGTTTGAGTCGTTATTTGTAGCACCCAAATATTTTCCTTTAGGAGAGGCCAGAATCTAGCATGGTGAGATACAACAGTGGCATGCAACGTCGATATCATGATGATTATGACCACAACCAACTAAGCTGCTCTTCATACTGTGGTCTACATGTAGATCTACGCATTGCAATGCAACTTTTCCCAGTGGACACTTAACAGTCCGTGCGACAAACGCCATTTATGTGACTTGTCACAAAATTGCATAAGTAAACAACATACTATCTCTTTCTGAAAAGCTCAAGTATGCTAAAGAAATAGTTCTACTGTTTTGTTCAAGCCATCACCACTGACAAAGCGTGGAGGGCCTCGAAATATTGAAATGAAAAGCGAAAAGTGCCAAACAGGAGGCCAACTCACAGGGGAGCGTGCATATAGGCACTGCATCCGATCCTGACTGTGTAGTCGCAGTTAGTTCCTTTATCCTGGAGTACATCAACAAAACATAAAGAGAACCCCGGTTTGGCACAGGTATTACGTGAAGTGTTAGTATTTCACTCGTAGCAGTGTAAGAGGTGTCTGTGCATAAAGAACTCTGATCGAAGAGAAACTAAACTAAATAAAATGGAGACGATCTGATAAAGAGAAAAACAAAATTGCAAAGAAATTTCAACATCAAACGACTGAACTAAACAGAAAAAACGGTCACAAACGAGGCCAGCGTGAGAGAGGGCGTTCTACTCCAGAACTGAAATGACACGTTGCTCGCCAATGCTAATGTCTCAGATACTATCGCAAAAAAAAAAAACAATTGGATGAAGATAGCGAGTGGTGTCAAGGGATGAAAGGTAAGAACACCATGGGGGGGGAGAGGAAGGGGACACATCTAAAACCTTGGGATCTTTACAAAATGTCCACCCGTCCACTGATACCATCCCTATCATCGCTTTCACCCAAAGGATAATACTAAAATAGACAAAATATTGAAAAAAAAAATGCAATTACAATAACATACCTACTATTTCGCTTTGTCACAACTATGTTAGTTCTCGGAGATCTGCAGTTATGTTAATATTTCTCGCTCGCATATTTTTTTGTCTTTTGATGAAACAGTTCGCAACCAGATGTCAAGCTTGCTGTCAAAATAAAAAAGAAAAAACGTAAAAACAAAAGGCTGCTGCAGTCTGAACAGAGCAGAAGTGTGTGTGAGTGCGTTTGACAGAAATCTATGGGCTGGAACAGGACAGATAACTTCATTCTCGCCTGAAGAGCAGTATGTGAGATGTTGACAAGTTGAGTCCTCAAGCAGAAAACAGAAGACTGCCATCTAGTGTGAAAAAGGGGAAGCTCAAACTAAAAAACTAAACAAAATAAAAGACCTTGACCAGTTAAAGCATGTGAACATTCTGGCAAACCCTTCTGAATGGAACGTGAAAAAAGATGCGGTCTGGCAGTGTCCATCCATCTTTAACGGTTAAAAGTCTTGCCATCCTTTATCCAATTAGTATTTTATTCTAAAAAAATACAAAGATTGTTTTTTTTAAATCCGATTGCTCTTTTTAACAAATTATTTACAGGTTTCAATTTGAATGATGGTGAATGCTTTAGTTTTTGCATTTTTTGGCTCCCGTGTTTCTTGTATGTTCTCAGTCATTTTTTTAAAATGAGTAGGACTGAGAGCATAAAGTGTTTTCCTATGTTTCTGCCTTTTTAAAACACCCAAACCACTTCCCCAACAACAACAAAATCAAAAAGATTTAACACGTAAACTCAATCAGAAAACGCAACCGCGCACACTTGCACAGGACAATGGGGAAGGACGAGACTCCATCCGTAACAAATAAAAAGAAAATCAAAGATGTTCAATAGTTCACATTCAGCGTCTTGGGGCTAAAGATAGTTGATACGCTTTCATTTTTCGAGCCCTTTCAAGTAAGTTAACCAATGACGTCCTTCAGTGCAGAATGATCAAGATCACACCACAGTATTGGCAAAAGAGTAACTTTTAGTTTTCTACCGTCAGCTTGTATTACAAACACTAATACTAAATCCTGTGGTATGGCAGCGTTCATTATGCACTAGAATAAGATGGCACGATTCGTCCTGTGTCCCATTGACCAGTGATTTCAAGTGCGACTGTGCAAGGACTCCGAGGCTGGCCTAAAGACCACCTAAACAATGAATCTGGAAGTCCTTCTGAGCTCAGGTGAGGAAAACTCCTCAGTTACACTCACGCATACAATCATACCAAAAAGAAAAATAAGGGAAAAAAAATAATTTCCTCCTTAAAAAAATAAAATATTCAAGACTATCAGCTTTTATATAAAACACCAGCAAGCACAAAAAAAGAAAAAAAAAAAACAGAAAAAATTTGAAAGAAAAAAGAAATTAGGAATACTGAGGTAACAATACCCTGAGGTAGGTTTTTTGTTTTTCTTAATTTCATTTTTATCTAATCTGTTCTAGGTTCAGTGAGAAAGGCCAGCACTCTGGCAACCTCATCGGCAAATATCGAACAAAGTGGGTGAGAGAGAGCACAGAGACCACTGTACTGTCACCAGTTCTTCACCTTCGATCTACAGGTCTGTCATTCAAACCTGGCATTCAGGACAATCGTCCTCACTTGTTTCTTTTGCTGCATATTTAGCAGCATATTTATTCTCAGGAAGAATGCAGAACAATTCATCTGAAGGTCAGGTTTATAAACGACGATTGCTTTTTTAAAAATCACACATCCCTAACAAGAAAATGCTTTCTAAAAGATTCTTGTTTTCTGATTTTCCCCAATATCTACCTGCTCTAATGCAATGAGGGGCCAGGTTAACTCACATATCATATATATATAATATATATAAAATATGCCGTTTGAGTGTGAGCGGCGCTGCAGCGATCATCGCTGGCGTAATTAAGGGCGGGATTTGTTCGTTTTCCACACGTCAAAGCTGAACCACTGCATTACAACTGCAGAGGTCAGCTTTAGCCCACACACTTACTGAACTCTCGCCGCACGTCCCACCAGCCAAACAGCACACAGCCTAAATAAAAGGAAGCCTCCAAAACAAAAGTGGCACAACCTTCTCAAGCTGCGTAGTTGATTGGCAACGTTGACGTGCAGCATCTTAACATAAAGTCATGAAGATTATATTTACAACCTCATTTTTTCATCTTTTTTTCATCTCGTCACCCCCACAGTTAAGCGTGAAGGACTTCAAGAGCAGTGTTAACAACTTTGGCCCCTCCCCTCAGATCTGATAAACAGGGAGAAGTCACCTGACTGGTGGCTCTGCCCACTAAGAACTGTGATTGGCTCTCTGCTCTCTCTCTCCCATCTCTACCTCACTGCATTTCATTAATAATACCTCTGAATAAACATTTCTATACATATATCTCTATCTTTAAAAAAAACACCGTTAAAAAATCTGAAGTGACTGCTGATGGCAGGGGGTCCCCAAGCAGCTCATTTTGAGGGACCATCATTATGCCCTACTCCTAATAAGCGGCTACATTGTAAAAAAGCTCTTAGCAGAGGGCGCGCTCCGCTTCGACGGACATCCTCGCCATCCTCAGTCACTCCACCTGGCCTGGCATCTGGTCTCTGTTTTCTAATTATCTCTCTTTAAAAAAAATTAAATCACACTTTTTTTTTCTTGTTCATATTCACTAAAGTCGTGTCCTCTCTCTCAGGCTCTATTTTTTTTGTCTTTTTTTGTCTTTTTAATTCCCTCTCAGCTCCCCTGTCTACCGCTGGGTCTGTGTGTCACTCTCTCTCTCAGTCAGTCCGCTCGTTTGTCCTCTCATTTGTCTGTCCGTCTGACTGGGCAGCGGCGCTGGACCCTCACTTCCTCCTGGGCTCTTGTGCCAGTCCCTGAGGAGACCCCAGCTCAGTCATGCCCTGCGGATGAGGTCCCTGCGGAGTTCCCATACCTCCTCCTTTCTGCTGCTGCTTGACTTGTGTCAGAATGTCTCGGATTTTCCTCTGTGCCAGCTAAACATAAAACACACACACACACACACACACACACACAAACGGCAACTTAGCGAGTTGGCATGTTTAATGTTTTGTAATGCGAGAGCCAAATGAAATGAAGTCAGCCAAACTCTCTGGTTATCCAAAATTTACCTCACATAGTTAATAAGAGAAGGATGAGTGACTCACCTGACTTGCGTAAAAGTGGCCGATGATTTTGACAATGACCTGGTCGTGTTCATCAGGTGTTTGTTCTCTGGGAACCACGACTTCAGCAGCGGTGAGGTTCTGCAGTTCATTCACCTGAAATGGCATGTCAAAAACGATTTAATAAATTATTTTCAGTGTTTTTATTAAAGCTTAAATTGTTTTTATCATACAAATACTCTCACCGGCCGCTTTATTAGGTACAACTTCTTGTTAATGCAAATTTCTAATCAGCCAATCACATGACAGCAACTCGATGCATTTAGGCATGTAGACATGGTCAAAACGATCTGCTGCAGGTCAATTGGCATAGTTGTTGGTGCCAGACGGGCTGGTCTGAGTATTTTAGAAACTGCTGATCTACTGGGATTTTCACGCACAACCATCTCTAGGGTTTACAGAGAATGATCCAAAAAAGAGAAAATATCCAGTAGCGGCAGTTCTGTGGGCACAAATTACTTGTTGATGCCAGAGCTAAGAGGAGAATGGCCAGACTGGTTCCAGCTGATAGGAAGGCAACAGTAACTCAATGAACCACTCGTTACAACCAAGGATTGCAGAAGAACATCTCTGAAAGCACAACACATTGAATCTTGAGGCTACAGCACTTTATATACATTTGGGATGTGGTTATACGGGAGATTCGCATCATGGATCTGGATCTTTATATAACCAGCGGACGTGCAGCGACTTTAATCATAAGCTAAACACAAAACTAAAGTTTCTATCTGGTGCAGAACCTGACACTTGTAAACACTCGCTCCATAGGGCTCGAGGCTCTCAGCATTGCCCACACTCGTTTCTGCTACCCAGCTGACCAATCACAGAGCTTGCACTATGCGTCATTGCGACGTGTAGTTGTAGTTAAATTTATAGAGAGGTGCGTGTCAGCGTCAGCCAAAGTTGCTTCCAATATTATGGAAAAAAACTAATACTAACTAGCAATACTGACTTATTGAATGTTACTAAATGATAGTATTTTCATTCTTTTTTGTTATGTCCAATACTCATACTGCTACCAATATATTTTGCCCCTAATAATCCAATTTTTTCTGCAGTAATGTCGATATTTCATTTTATAGGTTTGAAAAAAGAACAGTTGCTGTCATCTGACATCTTTTGGAAGTCTGTTAATGATTTTCAGCTTACGGTTTTCCCGCCTTTTCCGATGACCCTTCCTGCTGCTGCAGCTGCTACTTTGATGTGAGTCTCCAGCTTCACTTCCTCTTTGGGGCCAAAGAAGTTTTCCTCCTTCAGTTTACCGTATATTCTGCCTTGAGCCTAAAACATAAAGCTCTTTAATTAAGCTGTGCATCCACTGAATGGCTGATAAATACCTCTCAAGTGTTTTCTGATACGAGTTTGCAAAAAATGCATGCATGCAAACCTTGAATTGGGCCTCAGGTGGTCCTGTCACAATGACCATTCGCATTTTTGAGTCTGGAGCCTCTGCTGGTGCAATCTGAGAAAAAAAATGCATTTGAGATGTTCATGAAATCATCTTGACACAGCCAGGAGAAAGAAACAATATTTGACAAAGGAAAAGGAAGGAGAAAGAAACATCAATATTTTAAATGACATATTAGCACAATATTTGACATAATATTTAATGTTTAAACAAAAATGAGTATGATGTACACTACAATTGATGTACACTACAATTTAAAAGTTTTTTATCCACCAAAAATGCATTTAACTGAGCAGTTCCAGAACAGGTATTTATTAAGTTACATAAGATATCTATTTTAAATACATTAGGTTTTGTCAAGGCACAATGAAAGCATTAAAAAGTATATTTTTTTCCACAAAAGCATTGAGAACATTGTGAACATGTTTAGAACAATGTTTTCATTGTAACAACTAATAATAAATATTTTTTAACTGCAAATCAGCATATTAAAATGATGGCTAAAGCATCGTGTTACACTGAAAACAATACAAAAATCCAACCTTTAATAAGAGGAATGTATATATATATTATTTTAATAAACTGCAATAATTTCACAATAATATGTTGTGAACACATGCTGTTTGTACTGTTTCTGGTGAAATAAATGTCACATTGCTGAGCCTAAATGATATACACATTTCAAAATCATTTTAAAAATAACAACCCCCAAAAATGCAATGTGCATGACAGTCTTTTTCAAGCAATTAAAATAAATCACCATTTTAAAGCTTCCGAGTGTATTCAAAAGGCACTACAAATAAATACCATACAAGTTTATGCAATATTTCAAGTCTTTTGATGCTATTTAATAGTTCAATTATTGAAAAGATTGGACTAAAATTATCAAAAAAAAAAACTATTTTGCAACAGATTTGTAATGACATGACATTAAACAAGGGTGCACGCACACTTGTGGTTGGATTTTAGTCCTTAAGATTACTTTACACTATCACTTTTTAAAACCAAAGCTACAGATACCGAGCAAACAAACAGCTTTCTGCAAGATACAATTTGCAACAGAAGATACAAAACAATGCTGTGTGCTGAGCCAAACACGTTGATGTTAGTTTTATTTTAAAACAAGGCATCAAAAACGCTCTAGAAATTCCTCAGTTACACACAAGAATAAAGATCTGCTGCAAGATGTATTTCTGATGCCGGTATTGAACTGTAATAAGGTCAAATGTGACTATGATGTACATTTTATTGCTGCACCTTGTAATGTGATGCCCTTTATTTGGCTCATTTAGATGTGTTTGTTGAGATCTAAACACGAACACAGCTTGAACGCAGCATCCACAGTTATTCAAATAAACTCCCTAACAGAGCAAACATGCAAGAATGTTTTGATTTTCAACATTTAGTTGAACAACCTTTTTAAATTTAAATGAGTTAATTCACCCAAAATCCTATCATCATAATTTAGTCTCCCTTCACCTGTTCCAGACCCGTTTGCATTTTGTCCTTTGGTGGAACAAAAAAGAAGATATTTTTTGAAGAAAGCTGGAAACCTGTAACCATTGACTTTCATAGTATTTGTTTTTCCTACAATGTAAACCAAGTGTTAAATTGTTTGACCTTTCTTTAAAGTATCTTCTTTTGTGTTACACAGAACAGAATAAAGAAACAAAATAAAGAAATTCAGAAAGGTTTGGAACAACTTGAGGGTGAGCAAATAATTAGTATATTTTCATGTTTGGGTGAACTTTCCCTTTAAATACCATTCCTCTGGACAGAGGCAATGCAAACAGATCGCCCACAACGCATTTTCATATAAGTTACCTTAATGGAAGCTCCGGCAAAACGGCTGAGCTGCTTGATATGCTGTCCCTTTTTGCCAATAAGAGCTCCTACAGCTTGAGCTGGGATGTACACATGAACGGTCTCCTGTTCAGAGGCCTGTGGGGAAACACAAAACACAGAACCGCTTAAATCATCTCACCACAACAAATGGTAAAAGCTACCAAAAATAACTGCATTCTCCAACTATAATAACATATAGATGCCACAGAGGCCTAGTTTGTGTGATGTCAGTATCAGTACGCCAATGATTCTTTTAAATGATGAAAAAAGACTAAATGTGTCATACCCCAATAGGGCCGTAGGGGGGACCAGGCACAGAATTTCCGAGGGCAGGAGGCGGCATGGCAGAGGATGGTGGAAAGAGGCCGATGGCTCCAAGATTTAGTCCTGGGATCAGATGAGTTTGTTGCTGGATGCAGAGAGAAGATAGTTTCAGATTAGGAATTTAAGTAATGTTCATGAGTTTATCAAATGATGATGCATGGAATATGGTTTCCACGTCCAAGCTTCTGCTTGACTGAATTGATAATGCAGGTGTTAATGAAAACTCTATAATCACATCACACATATATTGTGCCAATTCTAATTCTCGATGTCGTTCTAACTGAATTCAGTCCCACTTTGAAAACACCAATCAGGTGAAAACAGCAAACCTTCAACATTTTTGGATCTCAACATTTTTGGATCTCAAAATTATCATAAATGATATGGTTGCTTTCTTTTTTTATTGCATTCTTTCATAAAGCTCAAAGAGAAGAGCAATGTGATGTTTCAATTAATAAAAATGTATACCTTATTGTGCACCTAATTTATCCAATGCATAAATATAAATGGAGAATTCCATGTCAAAAACAAATTTGGGAAATGTCCCCAGCTGAAATTTTAGATTTAGAGTGTTTTTCATGAAGAGATACAAAACCACTGATGACAGCCAAGACATTAAATCTGAAGGATATACACATTTACTAAATAAAATGAGTTGGTTAAAATGACAATTTGCACTAGTGACATGGAGCCAAATGAGAATAAAATTACCTAATTGCGTAAAACGGCAGCATCGTGTTATTTTTACACAGACACTAATAGGTCTATTATTAAAATTAATTGACTTCACAATATATGCCAACAGTGACCGTTCAGGAGTGGCAAAATATACTACCATTTAAACCTTGAATTTTAGATTTTATTTTTTGAGGGCAGCACAGTGGCTCAGTGGTTAGCACTGTTGCCTCACAACCAAAAGGTCGCTGGGTTGAGTTCCGACTGAGCCAATAGGCATTTCTGTGTGGAGTTTGCATGTTCTCCCCTTGTTCGTGTGGGTTTCCTCCGGGTGCTCTGGTTTCCCTCACAGTGCAAAGACATGCGGTATAGGTTGGGTAAACAAAATTGGCTTTATTTTGCCTTTTTGAATGCGAGAGTGTATGGGTGTGTGCCAGTACTGGGTTGCGGCTGGAAGGGCATCCGCTGCATAAAACATATGCTGTAATAATTGGTGGTTCATTCCGCTGTGGTGAACCTTGATAAATAAGGGACTAAGCTAAAGGAAAATGATACTTAATGTTATCTAATTATAGGGGAATGTCTGAACCTTCCTTAAAACTAGAAATGTAGCTTGTATTCCTCAGTATGGCTCATTTGGCAAGAACATATCTTCCCAATCCAAATTGACCCATAATAAAAGGGTTAAGCTAAGGTACTAAAAACACTGCACACTACATTCTCCATCCTCACAGTATTCCTGTCAGCAGTATTTTAATGAATCATGTCTGGCCATCTAAGATTTCCATACAGAAAAAAAGATCAGAATCCTGATTTGTCTGTAATATTAAAGCACAGGTGATTATACATCTGCACCGTTTACTTTCAGCATCTGATAGAGTGTTTGGACCTGTAAACAATGATGCAAGACTTAACAAGTCGACTGTCCAAGTAACTCTCTCACACAAACTCACATTCATAGCAGCGATGTCATTGTCATAAGCCTCTCGCACTTTCTTCATGATCTCCTGTTCAGCCAGACAGCAGGCTTCAATGGAGCCCTTCACTGTAATGGTCCTCTCTGGGTTATAAAGGGTCAGATCCTGCAGTCTGCAATTAAGATTTGAGACATGTTTAATTATGTTAAAATGATAGTCCACTCAAAATTGAGAGCTGCCTCCTCGTTTACTCTCCCTCGTAGGGTTTTAACTGAACCCATATAGTAAAAACACTTTTAAATATGTTGTAACTTTGTTCCTTGCTTGAATGGTGTGCTATATGTATGTTTTAGACATCAAATAAAAATGTTATATGTGACTATTTCCTTGTATTGAAATATATAGGGGTGCCATGGTGGCGCAGCGAGTAGCACGATTGCAGCAAGGTCGCTGGTTCGAGCCCCAGCTGGGTCAGTTGCATAAAACATATGCTAGATAAGTTGGCGGTTCATTCCACTGTGGCGACCCCGGATTAATAAAGGGACTAAGCCGAAAAGAAAATGAATGAATGAATGAAGTTTATAGAGGGTAAATATCGATTTTAAATGAACACAAAAGAAAATATTGTGGAATGGTGGTTACTGGGAAAAATACTATGGAAGATAATGTGTCCCAGCAACAGTCTGTTCAAAATATCTTTTTCTGTGTTTCACTCTAATACGTTTTGTGCAAGTGAAGGATGAGTAAACAATGAGATCATTTTCATTTTTGTGTTAACTATCCCTTTAAGAACACTCAGTGTAAATGAAAGGTTACATGTGGAATCTGTGCTTTGGTTGCTTGCTTACGGTGAAATTGTGATCTTGGTATCAGTGTCTTGCTCCACTTTCTTCAGGTTGCGTCCCTCTTTGCCAATCAAACGGCCAACAAAGTTGTTGTGAGCAAGAACCTTCAGAGGAACCTCATCAGCACTGTAGGAAATAAAAAAAGCTCTGTTAAAACTGACCTGTAAACAACAGCAAAAACTTTGCCATGCAGAAATATCACTCTTTAAAATAACAGTTCTATTGAAGCATATTTGAAAATGTACTTCATTCCTGTGGTTGATTACTCCAGTGTTCAGTGTCACACAATCCTTCTATAATTCGGAATCCATTCAGAAAACATTCTAATTTGGTTCATTTGGATACATTGTTTTCCCAGTGAAGGGTTGCAGCTGCGTAAAACATGTGCTGGATAAGTTGGTGGTTCATTCCGCTGTGGCAACACCTGATTAATAAAGGGACTAAGTCGAAAAGTGAATGAATGAATGGATACAATGTTTAATTAGAAAGCAGGATTCTTTGTTGAAAAGTTCAAAGCAACGATGTTCAGTTGAAAGAGAATCTTTTTGTAAAACGGTAAAATCTCTAGTCAGTTCTAATCAACTAATGAGTAAAACACTAATTCATTTAATTTTTACCAATCATAAACTTTTTAACTATAATAGATGTGATTTGAAAATTATTGCTTATCATCATGTTTAGAAAATCAGACTTAACAGCTCAATCTGACTACAAGCCTTCATGCTAGGGCTACATAATATTGGAAAAATCTGACATTGCAGTATTATGTTTTTATGCGATATCTATTGCGATATGAAAACAATTTCACCAGATGGCTTGAATAGCTCAATTTGGAAAGAAATTATTCATTTTTATTGATTAGGGTGATTTTGTAAAGATATGAATCAGGTATAAACAAATAATAAACAAATTGCAAGCAAAAATAATTACAATAGAGCAAAGGAAAAAAGTGGAAAAAACAGTGCTTTATGGGATTTTGGAGAGTCAAACCGTATTCAGTTACAGAAATTGAACAATGAAATGTAGCTAAAATAACACTCTATAGTCTTCATTGTATTAATTAACTCCTCATTTAAGTTACAAATGTATTTTTTTGAAACATAAAATAGAATTTGAAATAAAACATTTTATTTTCTCCCCCTCACTTTTTTTTCGTTAATGACATTCCTGGTGATCTTTTTGACTCAAACCTCTGTTTACAACTCTTACATTTCTGGCTGAGAAATGTATAGTACTATAATGGTAATCAAACTAGTTTCATGTGGATTTCTCAGCTGTCTTTCTTTCTTTCTTTCTTTGAAAAAATTAACCTATGACCACAACCACAAACAGGACAAATTCAGGAGACTTTGGGAACCTCTCCAATCCTTTCTACATAAACTCTGAAACTTTTATTTTAAGAGTTCTGGCTTCTTTGTTTTGATTTACAATTTTTGATTTATTATTATTATTATTATTATTATTTTAAACATACATTTGTAGATTTTTAATCTAGATTTAATTAAAAATAAATTTTTAATTTAGATTTTTAATTTTTGCAGCACTAGGGGATGGCTTGTTTGTTCGTCTTTGTTGTTTGTACTATTTGAAAATCCTTATTAAAAATAAATAAATAAAAAATGAAATTGAAATATCTTATTCTCAACTGTTCTGCTGATCAAATATATTCCCAATTCAACATTTCATATCCTGCGATGTGACTATTGCAGACACACACATATTGCGATATCAATGTTGAATCGATGTATTGTGCAGCCCTACTTCATGCAAACAACTTATTTCCACTGAATTCCAAATGAACTACGAATTCAATTTCAATTGGCAGAGGAAGGGGCACTGTAGACCATTTTCTGATCCAATCGAAAGGACCTGTAAATATTTGATCAAAGTAAAAACTGGAAAGTGATGTACAATTGGGATAATGATAACTGACATATGAAACAAACCTGATGTTTTAGTAGAATGAAATGTCATAAATGACTGTCTTCCTCCACTTGTGAAGTGGAGCAGAAAAATGGTCCATCAGTTCTCACTTTATAATGTCATCCACAGAGAAGCTTGCTTTGAATGGACAATTTTACTAATATAAGCACCAAGACATGAAGGTTTATTTGCTTATTGTCTCATATTCACTCAAAATTGATGCATATTAAAGGCATAGTTCACCCAAAATTAAAATGCTGTCATCATTTACTCACCCTTGCTTGTTTAAAACCTTGTGTTAAACACAAAAGAAGATATTTTGAAGAATGTTGTTAGCTGGCACTCATTGATTTCTTCTCTAGTATCTTTTTTTCTACTATGAAAGTTAATGGGTCCCAGTAACCAGCATTCTTTAAAATATCTTCTTTTGTGTTGAACAGGAGAAAGAAACTCAAACAGGGTCAAACCCAGATAAGAGAGAGTAAATGATGAAGTCATTTAAATTTGGGTCAACTTACTGAACTATTCCTTTAGGTCTACTTTTTAAAACAAAGACAATTTGTGAAGAAAGAACAACAGTGTGTGTGCAAACAGTAACTAAACTGTAAACCATTTATTTGTACAGTGTTTAATAATGTCAATCATTAAATTCAGCTTGAAACTTGAGACATTAAATATTCACATCAACCCAATCACTTTATTTTGCATTCATGTAAACACTACTTTCTAATTCATCTAACTGAATGATTTAATTCCGACTGAAATACAAAATGGCCATATAAAGACAACCACCGTCACACTCACGTTTTGGTGTCCTTGGCCTCCTGGTTCATGATTTCCAGGATCATTCTGCAGGCAGCTGAACAGCCCTCTGGGGTAGAATGGATGCTTATGGGCTTTTCGGCGGCACCTGCGTTCTCTTTACGATGCACATCAATCCTAAAATGACAGGAGATAAGAGGGTCACATCACAAAGGTTATGCAATGAAATATGAAATGAATATATGTGAGAGAACATAAGCAAAAATGTAAAACAATTGCGCAATAAGAATTTGGATTGCCATAAGGATAAACTAGGCTTTTAGATTAAATAGTCATTTCACTCACAAAATTCCTTCATTTATTCACCCTCATTTTTTTAATCCTGTCGGAAATTGGTCAATCTTCCTTACTTTAAATGAATGTATTTTTAATCCAATCTAAGAGCTGCTAGGCATTGGGATGATAACCGGTTTCGAGGTTTTAAAACCTTAAAAATTACTGTTATATTGTTCCTAAGGTATATGTAAGTGTTTTATGTGTTTTTTTATGTGTTGCAAAGAAATCAGTGTTTTTGAAAGTAAAAGTCAATTACTTGTTTTAATTATTTAGCCTGACATGTTTACCATTTCAAAATATTATAAATGTTTCCTAAAATAAACTGTATTTTGTTCAATGAGGGAAAAGTTTTTTTTTTTACCTAGACATTTAAAAAGAACATATTTCAGAGCAGTTATCACAATACTGTGATACCATAAAAAAGTGATATTTTTACCCAAGGTTATCATATTGTCAGAAACATATACCAGCCCATGCTTAAGAATTGCACAAACTATGTTTGGGATTCTGTTAATGCTCCTTGATCAATATGAATGAGGTAATTATATTGGTTCATCATATAAATCTATAATGTCTCTTCAAATGACTTGAATTAACTCTATTCATATTGATTCCTTTTTTTATGAACCTGTCAATTTTGATATTACAGCTTTTCTTAAAGTGCTTTTTCACAAGAAAACATCTAAAACACACTATTAATGGTTTCATGCGTCACACGTTATCAATTTGTCAGTAGACTTTTTTTAAAGAGTTATAAACTTTCACTTTAGCAGAACTTAGTTTTATTCATATCTGTGTTTTGAAGTTTTAAACAGCGCAAAGATAACCTGATTAAACACATTTTATTATCCACAAAAAATATATAAAATAAAGCGTTTGCAGTACTTTTTGAATCAGAGTGATGGAGACTAATGCAGCGGTGCTCAAACTTTTTCGCATAAAGGAACAAAAACCAAATATTATTGATAGTCGTGAGCCCAAGGTAAATATACCAAACTACAGTATATTATAGTAAAATTGCCATGGCTAATTTACTAACATATTTAATAATATTTCAAAATAAATTAAAAACCTTACATTAAACGGTATTAACTAATGTAGTATAACTTTTTTTAATGATAACTCACCGGAATAAAACCCATAAACAATCACATTTATAACACAGGGGAGTTCAATGCTGAATACACTAGTCAAGCAGAATCAGCATTTTAAGTTTCATATCAAATTTAAAATATTGCTTCATACCTATAAGCTTTAAATAATCTAGCTCCTGTTTATCTAACCAACCTTCTGTCTTGCTACAATCCAACCCACTCTTTAAGATCTAAAAACTCAGGGCTTCTAGTTGTACCTAGAATAGCAAAGTCAAGTAAAGGAGATCGAGCCTTCTCATTTATGGCTCCTAAACTCTGGAATAGCCTTCCTGATAACGTCTGAGGCTTAGACACACTCTCCCAATTCAAAACTGGATTATGTTAGTAAAGCATACACTCAGTGCAATACTTAACGGTATGATACATGAATGTGCTCCACACAGGTTTCTTCATCTCATTTATATACACTATGAAGTGCAGCTATGCTAATTATTCTCTTTATTCTCTATTTACACCTGGGGATACTCTTCCCAAGGCCCTCAGACCATGCAGCGCCACTGATTCGCTTCAAGACGAGTGATGAGATGATCCCAAGGTTTCCATATCCTGGACCAGGCCGTATCCTGAGCAGCTACTGAGGTGGCCATGGAGCAGTGGAGAGCATGAGACTGTTACTGTGATGTTCCAGGGACAGACGAGTCTTCGCTGAGGTCCAGCTTGCCTTGCAGCTCTGCACAAGACGTTTGGCCAGTGGAGAAATGGTTGTGCCCAACTGAGCCTGGTTTTTCTCCAGGTTTTTTTAATTCTTCAGTTTCGCCAATTGGTGAAGTTTTTTCCTCGGCGCTGTCGCCACTGGCTTGCATGGTTCGGGATCTGTAGAGCTGCTCATCGAAGGATTTGCTCTTCAGTGTGTGGACTCTCAGCAGTGATTATTAAACCACACTGAACTGAGCTAAACTGAACTGAACTTAAACACTGAAAACCGTTTTCAATTTACTATAGTCTTCTATGTGAAGCTGCTTTAACACAATCTACATTGCAAAAGCGCTATACAAATAAAGGTGAATTGAATTGAACAATCTTGAAAGCATACCATCATTATTCTCAGACGGGATGGTAGGCCAAATCAAAGGTTACCATGGGCCAACTTTGGCCTCTGTGCCCTAGTTTGGGCATCACTGCTCTAATTTGTCAAAAAACTTGTAAAGAATAATACAGAACCTGAATTCATCCAATGTTTAATTATTTTTTTTGTAATGAAAAATATGCAAATTACTGCATATTTAATACATTCATTCATTCATTTTCTTTTCGGCTTAGGCCCTTTATTAATTTGGGGTCGCCACAGCGGAATGAACCGCCAACTTATCCAGCATTTGTTTTATGCAGTGGATGCCCTTCCAGCCGCAACCCATCACTGGGAAACACATACACACTTATTCACACACACATACACTACGGACAATTTAGCCAACTCAATTCACCTGTACCGCATGTCTTTGGACTGTGGGGGAAACCGAAGCACCCGGAGGAAACGCACGCAAACGCAGGGAGAACATGCAAACTCTACACAGAAACGCCAACTGACCCAGCCGAGGCTCGAACCAGCAACCTTCTTGCTGTGAGGCGACAGCACTACTTACTGCACCACTGTGTCACCCATATTTAATACAATAATGACTCATTTTCCTTTAAAAACTTAACATTTTAGAAAATGCATTGCAAAAAGGTTTGTAATTATTAATCTCTTTAAAACATTTGGAAACACAAGGGTTAAGGGCAATTTTTTCAGCTGAGGACGAAAAAAAAAATAAAATAAAAAATCTCAAATTTGATTTAATACATACAGCAAAAATCAGTTCAAGGCTCAGGCTCAAGGTTACCCTGATGAAGGCAGCTCTCTGCTGAAATGTGTAGGTTCTTGAAAGATTAGCCATGTAAATAAAGGCTTTTTAATATTTATCAGAGAATTAATTTTTTATTATCTTTCGAGTGCCTTGGACTGATTTTTGCTGTTTGTTCTGATGAATCCCTAGCCCAAAGAGCACTGACAGGTTATTTGAGCTACCCCAGAGCACTTTTTTTGTTTGATTTCTGATTCAAAACATCTTCATGTGTGTTTTCAAGATGAAACTCAACAGGATTGAAATAACATGATAGAGAGAGAATGATTTCATTTAATCTATAATAACCCTCGAAGTGAAATGCTTCAGAATCAACCACTTACTTGCTCTGGGTCTGCTTTGTTATGTTGCGAATGGTGGCGCCCTCTTTGCCGATGATGGCACCCACGTACTGTGTGGGCACAAGCAGTCTGAGAGGGATGTCAGCATGCTGGTGTTTGGAGGGGATTCCTGAACCGGGTGACATTTGGCGGGACGTTCCTCGTGGGCCGTATCCAGGGCGGCGGCCGTTGTCGGGACCTCGCTGAGAGTCCACCTCAGAGTTTTCATCAGGGATGTAAGACACACGCAGGGCATTGTTGTCAAACTGGTAGCCGTTGAGTTTCTGAATAGCTCTTTAAAAGGGAAAAACATGAATGATATACATGAATGTGCGGTTTATAGAAGAAAATGCCACTTAGCAGCAAATGAATGCTAACTGATTAAATGCGCAAAGATTGAATTATATGGATCATTTCACAGTTCGGCAGATGTGATTTGCCTAAATGGTTATTAAGTAACATTATGAATTAATCCCATGAAGAATCTGTACCGACACATTGCAAAGCCGCTAAATCACCAGTAGGTGTCAGTAGCGAACTAGAAAATAAAAATACACAACGAGAAGGTGCCCATTTAATGGGATGTTATAGAAAGACCAGCAATTTTAAAGCTCAAATGTGTTTTTAATGTTCTTCTTCTAAGTAGATAATATGCAGAGACAATCATTGACTGCCATTTTACTGAAAAGAAAAACTACACTACTGCTTTAAATGTAGGAGGCGATTCTGTTTGTGCTAACACATGGTTTCTCCAGGTTTCAAGTAAATTTAGGACTTTAAGACGATTTTAAAACCATTATGAATTAAATTTCAGACGTATACAGGGCTAAACACTAATGATTATTTCTAATGACCCGGTTGGGATAATGGATTTTTTAAAATTATTTCTTAACAACATACTTTAATGTGTCAAAACAAGACAACTCTAGCTGTATGCACCATATTCAACATGATGTTTCTTTTTTATGACAAGTTTAACATTGTTAAATGTATATTTATTGTGGAGGCAATTACATAAATAATCAAAAATATGTATTGGTTGGCATTTAGTCCAAATGGATTGAGTATAACTTCTATTAAACCTAATGCATTTCTGTTATAAAACCTTAAGTTTCATGTCTATTTATAAATATTATGTCTACTCACCCTTACTTCTGTAAATAGTTTTGGTATGAATAGATTAAATTGCCCTGTTATCATCATGTGGAACTGTGTAATTGTTTTTGGTTTTATTTCACTGATTTTATTAAGATGGATTGTTGGTGATTGGATGGATGTCAGCACAATTGGGTACTTGGACAGAGGAAAATTAAGACCTGTTTAAAATTATTTAAGACCTACAACACATTTCAGTGAATTTAATCTTGTTTTTGAAATTAAGACTTTTTAAGACTCTGCGAACACCTTATGATAGTCAGAGAAAACTGAACTGATCTAATAAAAACTTATTTTAGGCAATTTACTTTTGAGACACTAGTAAAAAAAAGCACATTTCAGCTTTAAGGTTGCAGGACAAAGTTTACTCACTGTCTAGCCTGCTCCCGCGTCCCATATGTGACATTAACAACTGCAGTCTCGCTGTCTGTGTTCACTAAGAAGAAAAAAAGGAGAGAGAAAAAAAAAAGAACAGAGAGAGTGTAAATAACTTTTCAATCTTTTTGATTTCTTTGGATGTGGTCAATGAACTGACATAATTTGCATGTTTTAGGTACAAGTTTTACAATAATATTACATATATGGTATCACAATAATACAATCTGCTTCATTGATTTAATTCTAATTCACCTATAAATGTCTGCCATTCATAACAACAGACAATGAAGGTACTTGATTACCTTGTTCACAGTTCTCAACAGTTCCATATTGGGCAAGCAGACCATCGAGAACCTACAAATGATAAATGAGAATGAATGAGAGGCAAGAAAAACATTATGTGCTGAAAAAAGGAAAGTTTAAGCCATTTTAAATATACATTTTTTGTTTTCCCTTACAACCGTTAACAGTGCTTTACAGTAATGTCTCATTCATTCATTCATTCATTCATTTTCTTTTTGGCTTAGTCCCTTTATTAATCCGGGGTCGCAACAGCGGAATGAACCGCCAACTTATCCAGCACATGTTTTACGCAGCGGATGCCCTTCCAGCCGCAACCAATCACTGGGAAACATCCAAACACACACATCCACACACATACTCTATGGACAATTTAGCATAATTCACCTATACCACGTCTTTGGAGGGGAAACCGGTGCACCCGGAGGAAACCCACACGAACACAGGGAGAACATGCAAACTCCACACAGAAAAGCCAAATGACCCAGCCAAGGCTCGAACCAGCGAACTTCTTGCTGTGAGGCGAACGTGCTACCCACTGCGCCGCCACAGTAACGCCTGATTTGCTAACATTAATTGATGCATTAACTAAGATGAACATTACTCTGTTAATAAATACATCTTTTGATTTTAAATAAACAAAGATTAAGATTAATCAATGCCGTAGAAATGTTTATATTCTTAAGTCATTAACTGCTGTACCTAAATTTTGTTATCAACCCTAAAACCAGGCTCATTTACTGCAAAATGACTGAATAAATCTATTTTTTTTACTGACAGATGCATCAAAATGAAAAAGTGTTTGAAAACAAGAATAATGCTCTCATTAAAAACTAAATTTGAATGAAACCCTGCTGATTTTCTATTGTAGTTAAGCATAAACTGACCTAATTTGACATATTTTATGGTTGTGATCTATAGCTTAACTTTTATGAAAGAAGGCTTGATTGGTTCACGTGAGAAATAGAAACTCATAAATTCCTTGTTTTCTAGATAACAGGCCATCTGCAGCTCTAATCTGTTTTTCATTTATCACGACCCCCCACAATTCTTCAATTTAGCTTAAACCATGTCTCAAACTACACTACTCGGGTATGCATGATAACAGGTTTATGCAAAAAAAAATCTGTCAAACTGAATTACACCAAACCCAGTTGGCAACAGATCATTTTATGCCATCAATGTGTCGCCTCCTAGTGGCTGACGTTGGCACAAGTGGCTGGCAGAAGTGGGCCCTGCTGGAGAGGAGCCAAGAGAGACCCCGCCCCACAAGAACAACAGTCAGACAGTACAACAACCATCAGAAAACACATGCACTGTGCCACGCCCGCACACATACACTCAGACAGTGTGATGGTGTAATCTCATAATCACACACAGATCACCTAACCTGAATGACATGGATAAAACTCTGAGTTTAAACCAACACAGGGCACTGCCCTTGCCAGAACATGCCGGGAAAAGTCAAACTTTGCTACTCAAATTAAATAGATGCATTGCAAAAATGTAAAGCGAACTGACAGAACTGCATAGTTGTCAGTAAATAGCTATTACAATAAAGCTTTTTTTCTCTCCACGCAAGCTAAAATAGATACTTGAAAAAATGTTGTTTTATTTAATTATACTGTAATTGAATTTTTGTCAGGCTTCTTTCAGAAAACGGCAGATTTTTATTTAAAACTTCTGTTGAAAACTAAGCAAACCAGGTAAGTGAGCCATAGATCAAACATGTTTTAAGCATCAAAACTGTAGAGTAGGTGTAATTACAAATGACAAAATGTTATTATAGTGGTTGTATTTTTATTTACTTCATTATATACATTATCGGTCAAAAGTTTTGGGTCAAATTTATTTTAACTCATTAAAATGGTTAAATACTTACTTATTAAATATTTATTTATTACATATTGTATGTAGTTTCAACTAAATTTGTTTTCCAGTCATTCTTGCTTTTTCTCCTATTACCATTAATAATAATAATAATAATAATAATAATAATAATAATAATAATAATAATAATAATAATAATTAATATTAGAGTGATTTCTGAAGGATCATGCGACTCTGAAGACTGGAGTAATGAAGCTGAAAACTCCTCATTAAAATCACTGGAATAAATTAACAAGATAAAATTATAAACTACTTTTGAACAGTTATTTTATAGAGCAATAACATTTCACAATTTTACACTTTATACTGTATTTTTGATAAAAATAAATGCAGTGAGCAGAAAAAGCATTTTTAAACATTTAAAAATCATACTCACCCCAAACTTATATATATATATACACACACACACACACACACACACATATATATACACACACATTTATATTTATATATTTCTTTCAAATAAAAGTCTAGTACAGCTTTCATAATTACCTTTTTGTTTATTTTAGCACAATCAGTTAAACTCAATGAAAACAAGAAATATTTGCTTGGCAACTAGCTGTTGCAGTTTTTTTTTTTTTTTTAGCTAAACCCATCTTTAATTGAAGAGGAAAACTCTTGAAAAGGAAAAGCTACAACTTGGATGTCCTGAGGGTGAGTAAATTAACAGCAAATTATCAGTTTTAAGTGAATTATCTCTTCAACCTTTAGACAGTAACAGGCTGTTTTCTAGGTTAAACTTAAGATACTCCCTGAAACCATCAATGGGGAAGAATCATCAAGCGCTTTAGGGTTAAACTTTAATCTATGTCTGTAAAAACATCCTAAGAGCCAGCAGATGATTTGAGTGAAGAGCATCATTGTGTTGATTAAGAATAACTGTAGGAAGTCTTACTGTCGGAACAGACAAACACACCCAGACTCACCTCCCACTGCAGGTGTGGTGGAATGTTTCTGATCTGGAGTTTTCTGGTCCTGCAGAGAAAGAAATAAAGAGAAATGCGATTTAGACAAGTTGCAACATTACTTGAGGAAACAAGTGGCATCAATAAATTCTGTTCTAATTGACAAGAGCGGTCGCAGACACAGATATTTTCAACAAGAAAAAAAAAACTGCTCAAGTTTACACCCACAGTCACATAAAAACTAATTACACTAATGATATCTGGTGATTCAACATCCTCCAAATGTTGATTTACACTGACAGCTAGTGTTCTGAAAGGTCTTGGTCTTGTCTACATCTAAATGATGTAGAAAGAGATGCGTGGAAAGGGTGAAAGTCAAAGTCAGAACTGAGATAAATTCATCCGAACAGTGACTTCCATCATGAATGATACTTCGTTTTAGCTCTGACATTAAAATTTTACTTGCACATGAGAGGGAGTGACTATAAATCTTCAACACAGCAATCAGGTGTTGAAATATATATATATAATATCTCAAGTTAAACCATTGAACCATCAATGATATTTGGGTCCATTTACATACATATTTTATGCATGCATGGGGATTGAGGAACAAACTTGTTTGCACAAAAGATAGATGTAATCTTCCTGCCTTTTATATAAGGTATATAACAAAAACAAAACTGAAAGTGAAGGTTTAAGCAAATAAAATAGAAATTCATTATACAGAAAATCATATTTATGATCTTTTGTTACCAATAGATTTGTAGATTTGGCAAATTTGGACTGCTTTTGAGCAAAGAGTTATAATCAGGAATAAATAAGCAATAGCACAAGTTATAAACGCAAAATTCTCTGATTAAATTATATAGATTTGAATTTATTGTGCACTATCAGAATTAAAGGTACAAAAGCTGACCTCTTCTAAAGGTGCACTTTTATATCTTTCAGGTCCACTTTTGTACCATAAAGAAACATATGTATACCAAAAAGTACAATTGTGTACTTCATACTACCCTAAAAGGTACAAAAGTATACCCTACAGGTACAAAAATGTTCCTTTAAAGGCACCAATGTGCACCTGTAAGGAACAAATGTGTTCTTCTTGAAAAGGTACCAAACCAGTGACCATTTTTTGAGAGTGCATAGTGGTCATTAAATAATTACAATGAATTGATATAATTACAAAGAATTTATATAATTACAATGAATTTCTCCACACAAGCTAAAATAGATTTTTTAAAAATGTTGTTTTGTTTAATTATATTGTTATTAAATTTGTGTCAGGTTTCTTTGAAAAAAAGGCAGATTTACTTAAAACTTGTGTTGAAAACCAAACAAACCAGGCCTGTGAGCCATAGATGAAACACGTTTTGTTAAGCATCCAAATTGTACAGTAAGTGTAATTTCATATGATAAAAAGTTATAGTGGTTGTATTTCATAGAAAGTCATATGCATGACTTCTTTTGTTGCCAATAAATATGTAGGTTTCGCAAATTTAGACTGCTTTTGAACAATGAGTTATAACTGGTAATAAATGAGCAATAACTTAAGTTATAAATGCTAACTTCTTCGTTCAATTTTTAAAATTGAGGATTAAAAAAAGTAAAACAAAATGTTTCAAATAGAGAAATAATATCGACTTATCTAGTTTACAAATTAACACATTTTCCTGATACATTTAAGGTTTTATTCATTATAAACATGAGTTATATAAATGTATATCACATACCCATAGAAGCATGCATGCATTTCCCCTGTCTATATTTTAATATAAGACCTGACCAATCCATAACTTTGGCATGTCATAGCAAAAACTTTTCTGAACAAAATAAAAGTTAAACAATGTGTTGATTCAAGAATCACTTATGAATCTAATGCATGTCTTGCTAGATTTAATATAAGTTGGCATCATCCCCAAATTGAGAACAGAAGATGTGAGGTCAGTGAAAGTATCTCAGTGATCTGGAAATTCTGGAATCACACATTATTCATAGTTACAGACATTAAACACTGCAAAGATGCTTGGAAGCATCCGTCCTGCTCATGGTTTGTGGAAGTGGCGCGGGGCGGGCAGAGGAGAAAGAGAGAGAGAGAGAGAGAGAGAGAGAGAGAGAGAGAGAGAGAGAGAGAGAGAGAGAGAGAGAGAGAGAGAGAGAGAGAGAGAGAGAGAGAGAGAGAGAGAGAGAGAGAGAGAGAGAGAGAGAGAGAGAGAGAGAGAGAGAGAGAGAGAGACTAGACTAGACTGAATGGGTATATTGAAACTAAACACTGATGTAGTTTAATGCCAGCTGCCCCGGAAGCTTCCAAAATCATTGGTCGTGAAAGAACGAGAGTGAGAGATGGAAAGATAGAGAGAAAGAGAGAGAGTGCTAGTAACTACACCAATGAAATTGGATAAATAAAAAGAAGCAGAGACATAAACAAAGACAATTGAGAGTATCTTCTATAGTCAAATGAAGAACTTCAGCATGGTATCGGACCTTTAACATAACAATGAGGACACAAATGACACAAACATTTAAGCCCTCTGGAACCTCTAGAGGGCATAGCATCAAACTTCTAATGCAATGCATGTGTTTAGGATCAAGGAGGGAAATGGGTGCCAGGGGTCATGTGGGATGGGCCTGAAACCCTGCTCCGGTGACTGAGACCACAAACCCTAAAGACCTCTGAACTACGGAAGGTTGACGCCCACTGAGAGAAAATGGCGCCATTTGACCGCTTTCTAACTCGCTTCATGCAAATGGCGCCCAAAAGGGCCAATCAGGGAACAAAGAATCCAGCAAAGGGTGTTTCACGCCACACAGATCAGCAATACAAGCAAGGCCGGGCCAAATGAAACCAACTGAAATCATGCATTGTCTAATGTTCAAGATGGCCATGCTGGTTTGAAGGCCTTGGAGCTTCTTATTGAAGTATGTACTTAGTTTTTTCTGTATTTGACTGCCGACATGCAACTTGTCTCGAGTTTCATCCCTCGGGCAAAAAAGCACTGAAAGGTACAACAAAAGGCAAAGGCCACACAAACACCAGCAATCTGTTCGCTCTCCCACTGATCAATCACCTTGTTCCCGAACCCTTCCCCCAACCAGACGCTTCCGCATCCCACCCACCCACACTCACCACACACCCACAAACAGTTTTTCAAACCAACCCCCACTACAGAAAAACATCCCTCTTGTTTGGCACCTTTGAACTCATTTAAAACACATCATGTCACGTCCTACCAAATCTGACCAATCTGATTGGTCAGTGGCTTGAAAATCGCGGCCACATGAAAAGTTGGAGAACTGACACCCCTTTCTGTCTTTTTTAATGGTTTACGGCCGAGGACAGACTTTTGAGCACATAAAATGTCAAAATGAGGATGAAATAATGTTCCATATTTAGCCAAATAAAAATAAAAGACTTTTCTTCTGACATTTCATAAATATGAGAATGTGATCACACTAAACTTATTTTAAATGATTCAAAACATCTTGCAACTGGTGAAAACAAACTAAAACGCAGCATTTTAAATTTAACCTGTTGTCCACCATTCCAGAGACAGGAAGCAATGGATGATGGGACACGAACCACAAAATCTGTTAACACACTCACATTCTCCAAAAAGAGTTGCATGGGATTTCTCTGCATTTTATGGGACGGCAAATAAAAATCTATGTTTAGATTTGGCTTCAGATTAAACAGGAATCTCACACAGAAACACAGAGAAGTTCAATCATACAGCACTACACAGACAATAAAAATGGTAATAAAAAGGCCAAATAACAAGAACAGAAATGGACAAGAGCAGAAAAGAAAGAAACAAAAAAAGAAGAGATTCACTCCATATAACGGGTCAAAGGTGAGGGCTCTATAGGCAAGTGAATGGCATTAGGGGGAGGGTGTGTGTATGTGTGTACTAGGGTGAGGGTTGGTATGTGGTATTGTCCCATAGGAGCGGGTCAGCGGCATGTTACTGAAGTCCACTCCTATCTTGAACTTGTGAACATGAAAGAAAGCATAGATGGGACTATGTGGTTCGAGATAAGATTGAACAGTTCAGTGCTTTTATTCAATAAATCAGTCTAATTCAATCACATCAATTAATACGTAAATCTCACTCAAAATTGTACTAGCTGAGGCATTTTGCAAAACTGCTCACTCTACACTCAGCATCACGAGGAAAAAAAAGCACACATTAAATGGAAAGAACTATATGTCTTGACACAGTTAAGTACATTCAGTTCCTCCACACACACCACGCAAACATGCTTAAACATACAGAAACATTCACATCGCTAGTTACTACTCCTCAGACTGGTTTACAAAAATTAAGATTAGAGCTTTTAAAAAAACATTCAAAACAAAAACAGAAATTACTTCCAAGGTAAATAATGAATTCTGTAGGATCGTGAGACACTATTTTCTGTTTCTGAAAGCTAAAATTACATTTGAGAAATATATTTAAACAAATATTAAATATAAAACTCTTACAACTAATGTTTTTACTACTATTTTGATAAACATAATGCCTTGGTGAGGATTGCTTTAAATTATATCTGCATACATAGTATATCTTACTCTCACCAAGCATTTGAAAGGTAAAAATGATAAATACAATGTTTTTAAATGAGCCAGTCAAAGATAGAATGGGGTTATTCAAGCATCGAAACAAGACAAACTAATGGTTTAGTTAGTATGATATAGCTTTGCTATAGTTCAATTGTGTTGGCACATTCAGGGTGTCCTGTTTAGCTTTTCTTCTTGGTTTCCAGAAATCGCACATTAAAATATTCTAATCAAACAACACCTTATATGCCACAAATCCTGCCAGGCATATTTAGATATTTAACAGTGAAAAAAAAATATTCAAAGATGATTGCTTGGATTTACTATTTTTTAGGGTAAGTGGTTGTAAACAATTTATTTGGGTTGAATTAAGAAATTAAAGTTGAACATCACTAAATTTAATTAGTTTGTTTAAAATTCAACCCATACGAATTGTTTGCAAATATTTTGCAGAAATCCTTTTTTTTCAGTGAAGAATCATTTGTTGACTTAATAAAAAAATGTCTGTTAAAAAATTTGTGCTGCCCCAAAATACTTATAAAATTTTAGTTTTGATTTTCATTCTTTATACTTTGCTGTTATTTTTTAACAACCTTAAATTTTACCCATTGGTCAGCAAGAAAATTAATCATTTAAAATATACTCCTCAAAAAAAAGAAAACTCCAAGTGTTCCCTTTATTTTTTGAGCAGCATATTACAATGCCTTAGCATTATATATATATATATATATATATATATATATATATATATATATATATATATATATATATATATATATATATATATATATTAGGGTTGCACGGTTTACTGATACTATGGTAGTATAACGATACTATGGCTCCAAAATACTGGCAGTGCCACTGTACATTGTAAACGGTAGTATCATCATTAATGGTTTATCTGCAATAGATAATGTTGTATGTGGAAAAATCACTAAATGCTCAGACATTTGTGCAACAATAAATCATTTAATTTGAATAGTCTGTGGAGCCCTTTAATGTTGGAAAACTGTGTAGAATTTGCACCTTTTATGGTAGCCTATCGCACGTTTTCTGACGATTCAGTTCAAATGCACATCTGAATTGATTCATTTCTGTTCCTGTTAATATGATTAAGTAGCTACAACAACCACAACAATGTCCTTAAAAGAACGACTCACAAGATGAAATTTGGATTACTTTAGATTGTTACCTGATAAGACAGGAAAAAAAAAATGGATGAAAAACCCAAAATAGCAACAGGAAACAATTTTTGACCACTTCATACAGACTAATTTTGTTTATTTGCTATTTTTGTTTTATACATATTTACTAAACAAATTTTATTTGGTGTATTTTTTGTTGGTCATTTATCTACTAAAAAACAAAAAGAATGAATACATTTTATGTGAAGTGAGGTGCAAATAATATTTTTTGGCTTTAAGGGAATTATGAATTAAATTCAAGTAGGCTTATTATAACATACAGTATTTCTATTAATTTCCTTTAAATCTGCTTCATAATTTGAGTTATGAATTACAGTATTGCAATACTTGGTAAAGTGACACATCAGCTGATATAGTATTGTAAGATCAATGGTATCGCGACAACACAAATATACATATACATACATACACACACCACTTCATTTTCTACAAGAGTATATAAAATAAAAAATATATTTTCATAAAAGGAAAGGTTTTTTTTTTTTTTTTTGTATTTAATTTTTATTTTTATACAAAAATCAGACACCAAAATGTCTCAGCTGCCCTGAAGAAATCAGCAGGGCTTTCATAATCCAATGCAGACACTTTACATATCTTACATTCATAAACACACTATAAAAAAAAACTAGAACATCCAAAACGCACACAGTAAAGTCATCCAATTCATCTCTTTTTTCCCACCTCAAGTACATACCAATGAAAGGTACACTACCGGTCAAAAGTTTGGGGTCAGTTTTTTTTTTCATGTTTTTTAAGAAAATTCTGTTCACCAAGGCAGCAGTTATTAAAAGTAAAAAAAAAAAAAAAGGTTAAATTGTTAAATATTTATTAAAATTTTAAATAACTGCTTTCTTATTGTATGTAGTATCAAATAAAATTATTACTTTAGTCATTATTGTTATCATTATTATTATTTTATTACAATTAATAATAATAATAATAATAATAATAATAATAATAATAATAATAATAATAATAATAATAATAATAATTAATATTAGAGTAATTTCTGAAGGAAACTCTGAATTCTGGAGTAATGAAGCTGAAAATTCACCTTTTTTTGTTTGTTTTAGGGGTTTTCACCTTTAAATGACAGGACAGTGGAGATTAACAGACAGGAAAGTGTGGGGAGCAGAGAGTGGGGAATGACCGGTAAAGGACCCCGAGCCGGGAACCGAACCCAGGTCACCGCGAGCACCCGGGCGCTATATGTCGATGCACCAACCACTAGGCCACTGGCGCAGACGAAAATTCATCTTTAAAATCACTGGAACAAATTATTAAATTAAATGATAATCTACTTTTGAACAGTTACTTTACAGTGCAACAACATTTCACAATTTGTACAAAAATTTTCATTAAATAAATGCAGCTTTAATAAGCAGGAGAAGCTCATTTTAAAACACTTAAAAATCTTACTGACCTGCTCTGCATGGTTATATGTAAAATCTTTTTTGAAATGCAATGTAAATGACAAAGTGATTAAATAAAACTGCTCTTCTTGAACACACACAAAGTGCACTCATGTTTGAAACAAACAACCCAACAGCGCAGAGAACAAACGTGTCGCCCTGACATGAAACGCGCATACAAACTCCTACACTGCAAGCACACACAGAAACACACTAGTGCACGCAAACGCATGTCTGTAAGATGCACTGAAATCCACTAAAGTACTTTTGATGAGCATAGGCCAGTCAAAAAAAAGAAAAAGAGACATATAATACAAATGTGTGTTGTCGTGGATAATAAACGTGCTTCCCAAAACATTGCTCTTCAGTTGGTCATAATATAAAAATGTAATCATGTCTACTTTACAAGCTTTACAACACAAATATTTTAAAAACTTCAGACACTGGTCATCTTTTTCAGTCAAGTCTCTCAAGTCTATATTGTTTTATACATGTCAAAGCAGCTTTACAAAGAAAACATCCAAAAAATCAAAAATCAGGTGTGAACTTTGCGTGAGCTTGAGAAATTTGGAAATCGGAAGAAAGCAAAGACATGCTAGAACTAAATGCAAGCATGAACTAAACCACTTTATTTTGTACCCAACAATATCATAATCATCATAATGGAGATTTGATCATGACCTTTAATGTGATTTGTACTTTTGCATTAGTGTAAATTTAGTAAAATGTTTCCCTTTTGGAAATACACAACACAAGTCATTCAACTGTAGCAATCAGCGATACAAAATGAAGTAATCTAACACTAATTAACTATTCACGCCGTACGATTGTGTGAGACGTCCAACAGGAAACAGCGCACACAGGAAGTCAAAAATCGCCCAAAGTCTCAACCCTCAGTAAGCAGCTTCCTGTCTCTTGCTTTCAGTCATTTCCACCTCAGCCAACCAGAGGTGAAGTTGATTAAAAAAAATAGGGGAAGATAGGCTGAGAAGAAAAAGATATACAATATACCACAAAGGAAGAAGCAATCTTCTCGTATACTTAATTCTTTCATTTATTCAGCTCTCTCTCTCCCACACACACACACGTATACACTCGTATATGCGTACAAAGCTTTAACTCTTTCTATACAGTTTCTATACAGAAATATGATGACAAAAGAATTCTAATCCTCTCAAGAGGTTTTTTGACTATATGCAGTGTGTAGGAGAGATGCATTTTGTTGAGCAATAAATCAACCTTAATTTCTTGCTAATTTGTCAATATATTCAAGTAGTAAAAACAAATGTATACTTGCATAGCAAATAAATTACTTAAAAGAGATCTAATGTAACATCATAGCAGCTTTTTTAACATTTAGGGGCTACAAATACTTCAAATTAAGCATGCATAACCCATCATGCATTTGTGCATTTGCTCATGCAGTTGATGAAGTCAGTTTGATTTCTTTATCAAATTACATTTAGAAAGGGATTTATATACATAGAAACCATAGTAAATGCCTACAAAGCACACTTTAATGTCATAAATACCTTTATCCTACATCGTGTACACTGGACAAACCTAAAGCTCTCAAAGCACTTTCAGCATAAAGATCCTGCTTGTAATCACTGTAATTCCACCCCAGCCACTCATGCACATATGTTTTGGTCTTGTATAAAGCTTAACTGCTTTTGGGACACTATTTTATATCTGTTTTTTTTTTTTTTTGGGGGGGGGGGGGGGGGATTGGGGGGTATATCTATCTCCCCTTGCTCACTGATTGCCATTTTTGGGATTTTTATCTGTCATATAATCTTTCAAAGACACAATCTGATTGCATGGCTTTTAGTGTGTTCCTGGTCAAATGTCTAATATTGCTTAAGGATCAGAAACCTCCAACCCCAACACAGTGGATCTTTGATGTCCTCTTCTTCCCAAAGTTGGAAAGAATTAGACTATCTAAAAAGTTCATCTAACCAGTTTAAGAAAATTTAGGATCCATTTAGAAAATATATCCAAGATGTTTTATTGTCAAATGTAGTCGAAGACCTTGTTCCAGCAAATTGATTCCATTTCCTTTCTAAATTCTACGAGTGTATTGTGTGATACAGATTGTAGTTTTTGTTAAGCCACATTATTATTTACCTTTTTTTTTTTGTTGGCATGTTTTTTTTCTCCATTGTATGCGTTGAAGTTGATACTATTTTTAAATATTAATTGTTTTTTTCTTTTTTATTGTAATTTGCCATAAAATTAATAAAAGACTTTTTCATAAAGAAAAAAATAACATGTTTAATCTGTTTGAAAGTCCCTTTTGTATTTGACACACACACACACACATACACACGCACACGCACACACACAGTATTCTTATAGATAATTTCTTTTAGTAAGCTGTATAATTTAAAAGTTATGGTGTATTTATATAATATACTCTATGCATATGAATGTAGAAATTAATTTTACAAAAATACACAAACAAAAAATATGAAATTTTAAATGAGGGAGAAATATATCTGCAAGGACAGCAAAGCCGTTTAGAATTTGGAATGTTTCATACCAAGTAGGGGTAAACATCAAGACATGTTATTTTTAATATATAATAATTAAATTAGACTATTAAATTAAACCTAATCACCATAAAACAAATCTTAATAGCTGTTCTCTCCATAAGCAATACTTATATTTTTATACAGTGCTCAGCATATAAGTACACCCCTCACAAAATGTATCTAAATTTATATTTTTAATAGGAAGCTATACAATATTATATTTGTGCATATACATTAGATTAGCCAGTACTGAAGCCAAATCTGGAGCTTATACAACAAAATAACTTACAATAACAGTCCAAAAACTAGTACAGCTAAATTTTTATGTTAAAAAAAATTTAAATACAAATTTTAAAGAGGAAAAAAAAAAAAAAAAAGCAAAAGTTTTGTAGGTTGTAATTTTTTTTTTTGCAATATTTATCTTGAATTTTATTGTATTAACTTTCAATTTCTAAAGATGTCTGGTGACTAAAATATTATTTTAATAAATATATCTGTTTAATAAATCTGTTTTGATTAAATGCACCAAAATACATTGCCTATATTCACTGAGAAATAGATAAAAATATTCATTTTCAAAATGAGGTGTAATCAATTATACTGAGCACTGTAATTACTGCACTTTATCAATAAGTTAAATATACAAAACCCTGCAAGTTAACAACCTGACATTCATGATCTTCCCTGAGAACCAAAAGAACACTCAAGAAGACCACACAAGTCACCCAATAAAATAATAAAACTGCACATACATATGTGTAAACACCCATAACTGAACCAAACAATGCTGATCATCATGACACACTAAGGTAAGACACGAAACAGAAGTTCAGTTAGCAATCTGCAAGTGAAGAACCGTACAGCAAGGCCTCCGCAGCCAACGCTGAAAATGGCGGGTAAGTGTGGGAGGGGAAGAGGCGGTTCCCTCACTCCACACACCTCCCTTTCCCGCTCTTTGCGTAACGACGAGCCCACAGAGGGACGTTCTAAGCTGCTTAAGGTTTGGATGGACATTGAGGTTCCTCAAGCTCCTGAAAACATCTCGGTAATGAAACCAGGGACGCGTTTCGGTGGCTGTAAAGGATTCCCTCTCACCCTGGGCCACCAGATGCAGCGGTTTCAGGCTCTCTGAATGGAACAGCAAGGGTTAAGTCATAAATCAAAGTGGTGTAGAGAGTAGCAGCAATGGTGAGACAACTTTACCAGAAATAACAGAAGTCCCATCCCCCCTTTTTCCTGCCTTCATCTCACTGTTTCTCATTCCCTCTCTCTCTCTCTCTCTCGATTCCTCCCTGTGGAGTTTTCTGCTCTGCATTACCTGATAGGCCTTCCCTCCCCCTCGCCGCGCTTCTTTTCTCTCCTTGCCCTATTCCTCCGAGAGGTGAAAGGTCACTCCAAAAAGCTTAGCAGTCAACAAATGCTGATGCAAGCCATAACATACCAGAAGACAGCTAAGGGTATATACAGATGAAGTCAGAATTATTAGCCCCATGTTTATTTTTCCCCAATTTCTGTTTAATGGAGAGAAGATTTTTTTTCAACACATTTCTAAACATGATAGTTTTAATAACTCATTTCTAATAACTTATTTATTTTCTCTTTGCCATGATGAGAGTAAATAATATTTGACTAGATATTTTTCAAGACACGTCTATACAGCTTAAAGTGACATTTAAAGGCTTAACTAGGTTAATTAGGCAGGTTAGGCATGTTATTGTATAACGATAGTTTAGACTATCAAGAATATATAGCTTAAAGAGGCAAATAATTTTGACCTTAAAATGTTTTATAAAAAATTTAAAACTGCTTTTATTCTAGCCAAAATAAAACAAATAAGACTTTCTCCAGAAGAAAAAATATCAGACATACTTTGAAGATTTTCTCGCTCTTTTAAACATAATTTGGGAAATATTTTAAAAAGATGAAAAAAATTAAAATTGGGGCTAATAATTCTGACTTCAACTGTATATTAGGAGAGGCACTGCTTACTGCTGCCCACAATGAAACAATGTATCATATGTGTAACATTGTATAACAATGAAGCCAATACAAATAAACCCCCTTCCTTTGAATGGTGCAATTGAATACTGCTCATGGCCAGCAGCATTAGTGGTGGACAGTGTGTTTTAAAGAGTTAAAACAGAGACTTCAAGTGCTTAAAATAATGAAAAGTTACAGATGTTTATTCAAATGCAATTGATTCTAGGCATGGGATGATCACCATTTTCGAGGTTTACCGTGGTTTGAAATAGTCAAGGTTTTAAAACCGCTAAAACTTTCTGCTTTACCATTCCCACAGAATATTTAAGGACTTGTTTTCTGTTTTTTATTGACTATTTTATTTAGTTTTTCAGGGCAACAGTACCTCAAGCAGCAAGGAACACATTCATTTATTCATTCATTCATTCATTTTCTTTTCAGCTTAGTATCTTTATTAATCTATGCACATCAAAAAGCTACTGGTCAGCCCCCAATTTAAGATACCTTTGAAAACCAAACTGCTTATGCACCATCATCCAAGCATGCTATAGACCTGAACAGTGCAGTGGCTTTACTTTATATCCAAAGAAAAGATATCCTAAGATGCCTTTTCAAGTTGTGAAGAAACTAATGAAGACAGCAGAAGTCAATGATTTATTTTAATTATTTAGCCCGACATGTTTACTGTTGCAAAATACTTTAAATGCTTCTTAACATAAAATATATTGTGTTCAAAGGAGGAAAATGTACCTTTTTTACACAGACATTAAAAAGAATATATTTCAGAGCAGTAATCACAATACTGTGAGACCATTATATTTTTATGCAAGGTTATCAAACCGTCAGAATCTTATACCAGCCCATGCCTAATTGAATCTCAATTAAATCACCACAAAAAAAAAAGAAAAAAAATTTTGAGTTTAAATTTCATTCATAAAAGATGAATGAAAAAAATACAGTTAAACAGTTATATAGTTAAAGAAATGAAAAACATTTCATTCATTAAAAATTAACAGCTGCAGCAGAAAGATTCATTCATTTTCTTTTCGGCTTAGTCTCTTTATTAATCAGTAGTTGCCACAGCAGAATGAACTGCCAACTTATCCAGCATACAATTTTAATTACATTTTTTACTTTTTCTGTATCTTTATGGGTAAAGGAGAAGATTTAAATAAAATATATTCTCAAATATAGTTTTATATACTTACAAAAGGATATGAAATGCAAGTGAATAACCTTTGTAAAAAGTATTCTAATATTAGATTTTACTAACTAGATTATTACACTTCATTGTGTAAAATAAACCACACTTATTTTGACATATGCATAACATCACACATGGGTGATTACACTAAATGTACAGTGCTCGGCATATATAAGTACACCCCTCACAAATCTCTCTTTTAAATTCATATTTAGCTATACATATTATATTTGTGCATATACAATAGATTAGTCAGTACTGAAGCCAAATCTGGAACTTATACAACAAAATAACTTATGATAACGGTCCAAAAATGAGTACACCCAAATTTATATATGTTACAGAAAAATATTAAATACAAATTTAAAAAGAGGAACAAAAAAGAAAAAAAAAGAAAAAAGCAAAAAACATTGTAACATTTAGTTGAAATTTTGTAGGTTGTAATTTGTTTGGCAATATTTAGCTCGAATTTAATTGTATTTTCTTTCAATTTCTAAATATGTTTGGTGACTAAAATATTATTTGAATAAATATATCTGTTTAATAAATATGTTTTGTTTAAATGCACCAAAATACATTGCCTATATTTACTGAGAAAGGGATATAAACATTTATTTTCAAAATGGGGTGTAATCTATGCTGAGCACTGTATATATATTTTAAAGTTATTAAAAACCTACTGCAGACAAATTGCTAAAGCCTAGTGGTTTGAAGGTTAGTAGCCAAGTATAAAGAAACTTAAAATGTTTCAGGTTTCAAATACGATTAAGACCATATGCTTTTGGATAAACTATATTTGCAATGAATTAAATTATTGGTTGTCATTTGTAAATGTTGGCAGTTTGACAGGTTTGAATGAAAATGGAACAAATTTGAATGTATGTAAAGAAACACCGAAATGCATAAAATATATCTCTTTCCATTCAAGCATTCAAACGTAACAGAAGAGGAAGTTGGCATTGTGTTTCATTGATTTGCGTCAAGCTTTGGACCGCTGTAGAGCACAGAGAGTTAATTTTTTATGCTACTGGCAAGCAGAAAAATCTGAATAAATATTTCATAGCCCATGTAAAAGTGACCAGTGACTGTAAAGTGTCTTTCTAAAATGCATTTGATAAAGTCAAAGAATTGAGAAGCACGCCGTGCTAAGTTCAAACCTCCACAGACACATACAATTCTGAACAGTTGGAAGAACGTAAGAGACCCAAACTTTAAACGAGCACTATACTTTGCCCTTCAATTTATGTGAATTTATGCTCTTTTTATCTAGGAATATTATTTTTATTTTGCTTTGTTAAACTCACAGATCTGAGAATAGCAGTTGTGCATTTTTCAAATAAAAATATGCTAAATAAATATTTAAATTAAGACCATATTCTCATCTGCTGTGCACAAATTAATGCACCAACTATTTAATCAATTATCCTAAAGGTATAGGTTATTTATAACAAAGAGATTGTTGAGTTTAGAATCATTAAACAAATTAATCAAGCACCATTACTTTTTACGAAGGTCTAACCAGATAAGCAACAGCACAGGGAGCCCACTTTGCTTTTGACTGCAAATTTTTAAGCATGTCAAAGTGTGCAGGGAGCAACATGCTCAGCTGAGGAATGCAATGCCTCTAAAACGGCAGCCGGTGGGGGTGAAGCGAAGAGAACCTGAGGTCTTTCCTGCATTATCATGTGAAACACCCCTCCCTCTCATCCGTCATCCTCTTTCTCACTCTCTCTCTATCTTTCTCTTTCTCCCTTGGCCATTTGAGTGAGAAGGGAAGCCACAGGAATAGATGGGGGGAGAGAGAGAGAGAGAGAGAGAGAGAGAGAGAGAGAGAGAGAGAGAGAGAGAGAGAGAGAGAGAGAGAGAGAGAGAGAGAATTTCATCTCATCAACAAAGAGTTTTGTCTGCAAGTAGTTCTCAACCTTGCATCCCAACCTTTGACCCCAATGTGGATGGGGATTGCTCTGGCCAGGACTTTTAAAAAAGCCATAGGGCAGGGTAGGGCAGGGGACTGGGGTTACTAGCAAACAATTGAACTTTTCAAAGAGGCTGCAGATTATGCTGAGGTATGGTGGTGCTGTTAAAAGGGGGGAAGGGACTGCAGGACATAAAACAGCAAATATTAAATTCGTTGCACACTGCAAAGACAAACTAAAAACTCAAAATATTAAAAAAAAATCTTGCACTCCGAACAGGCCCTCAAGTAAAGGATGCAAGGAAAGAGTGTTGTCTAAATCATAATTCATAAGTAAGAAGGCACACTGAGTAAATATTTTGTTAGTTAAGCACAATATGCAGCAAATAATCTCTTCTTAGTTTGTGCGATATTTACGTAAATAGTGTGTAGCCTATGTAGGGTACTCAAGAGAAAAGCTGCATGCGTGTTTGCGTCTTTCCAAAACGCACATATGTATAGGCATTTCCCCCTCCGGTGGAGTTGCTTATATGGGTGGTATGCGAGAAACAACTGTAGATAGCAACATCTCTGGGATCCGTTTAGTTTACAAAGGCGATATGCCCTTAGTTTTGGGTCAAAGTTCACGCTTTGCTCTGCTGTGGAGAAGATGGAAGTGTTTGTGCGCCTCCATTTTGTGACTCACGAGTAGAACACGGGACAGCAGGACTAAATCGAGAAAAGAGACGCAAACTGAACACAATACGAGCAAAAATAAATGCATCCCTATTAAATCTACGCACAAAGTTTTTTTCACATCAAAAATCCGCACGATCTATGAAGAATTTAGGAAGACTGGCGGTAAACTAAGGCGGCATAATCTGACAAACCTCACAATGATCTATGAATACAGATGGCCGGAGGACTAAGTACGTTATTCAGTTTTCTAAACTAACCAGTAACATAAAATCTACTGGTATTGAACATTTTACCAGTAAGCATCTAAAATAAATCTGAATAAAGTAATTCCACCCTCCCCCTGCCTCGCACGCTCGCCATTTCATGAGCCAAGAGTTCAGGAACAAACGAAATGGTAGGTTGCACTCCAAAAACACTCTTATTCAGCCTCAAAAGACACGCAATCACATTTCAGAATATACAATACTAATATTCATAATGTTTTAAATGATCACACAGGTTTTTGTCACGCATATTCGTAGGCGCTTACTCGGAGTGGCGGAGAAACTTAAATTTGATAAATAATTAGGGTATGCATGGTGAGGATCCCATTTAAAAGTAGTAAAATATCAAATAAATAAAATATATATTTAATAAAGTCTGCCAAATTAAAACGTTGACAAAAACACTATCATTAGAATTCGGTTACGTATTTTGCTAGAGAATTTGTGGTTTTAAACTATACCCACAAAAAATAAACAGTTTATAAACCGTTTATAAAGTTTGAAACGTGAAGCACACAATAAAAGCATGTTAGAATATACTAAATTGCATATACGCGCCTTTTATAGCAGTCTTTTGTTGTTTTAAAACGTGCTCCTATACCATCCACTGCGCACATGGGGTTGCCTATACTTGATGCACACACTCATAATTTCATTATCTCGTCAAACTTCAAAACCAGCAGGAAATTCTAGTTTACAGCGGAGAAGTATAGGCCTGGATCCGTCTCAAGCATGTGGGCCAGTGTACGTTCAGCTCTCTGACAACGCCCAATTACCACAATGAATCTCAGTCACATGAGCAGGCGCAGAATGTGCTAGAAAACTATAGGTAACATATAGGCGCCGAATATCCATCCATATCAGCAGGAAATAGCGTGGTGCGTCGTGCTCGTACGTGTGTTTTTGCACAAATGCATGCAAATTGAAATAACCATTAAAACAAGTAGCTTATTTGATGGAATCATGTGCAACCTACATTTTGTGCGTTTAAAACTATATTAAAGTGCATTTTAGTGCACTACTGTCCGCTGTTATGCAGCAAGATCAACATGCATAATTACATTACACTTCATGCAACAATGTTCCCCGTTCAAAAGCATTTATCTGAACCACATCGAATAAATGGTGTCAAGTGTGAGGATCTGCTTTTAGATCACAGCCTGCAGTGCAGCAGAAGCTGAATCTTACGGGCTGGATTGCTCACTCGCACGCCGCGCTGTGGCTCCAGCTCCTCGGCAGCAGTGAGGGGGAGACCTGCCTTCATTCATAAAGTCACCGGGCTACTCGAGAGTACTACAGCTCCGTGAAAGAGGCGGTGCGCGGCGTCACTGCACCGCCCACCCGGAGGAACGGAGGGGGTTGGTGGAGAACAGATCTGCACGTTCACGAGGAAATGGGGGTGTGTAACGGAACAGAAACTGTCTCATACAGAATCGAGCATCCACGCTATAAGTGGCACAATGCAGTGCACCTGACTCAGCAAGGTCTAATAACGATTTTGTCACGATTCGCACCGCTTCCAGTCCCGTTCTCTTTAAGAGCGCAGCTTGTGGGTTTATCGGAGCAGCTTATGGATTTACCGCGCTCTGCCATAAAGATTAGCAAACGAATAGATTCCATCATGTTCTGCTCATAAAACGCGCCATAAAAAGCGCGGCAATCATTGCAGATAAATTATTTCGTTTCATTCTGAAGTGATCGCGGACATTAGTTTATGTCGGATTGTAAATAATTAATTAATTATTCGATACTCTGAATGTCTATATTGCGAGCTAATGTCATTTGATATTTACTTGGATGAAAGGCACATATTTTAAGCACCAAGTGACCCACTGGAGTACAAGTCTACACATCTAAAATATTACAAATGTGAATGAACACGTCCTGTGTGTGAATAAGTCTGATGTTATCTTGTACATACATTTTATATATGTATTTCCCAAAGGCTGCCCATTTTCGACGCGCATACAACAGCGTTTTAAGTCTCTTTTTATTACATGGTCATTTATTTTGTAAAACTATAGTCAAAGAAGAATTAACACATCGTCACATTTCTAGTTTTCTTTTCTATCATATTTGACGTGCATTATAAAAATGAACGAAAAATCTGCTTGTACGCAGACATGTACAAAGCAAACGCCATATACAAACGCCAAAAAACATATATATAAAAGATTACAGTTATTTTTTTCAAGCCTAAAACTTTGTCTGAATCTTTAGAAGTGCAGTATAAAGTTGAAAAGGAAAACAAGCAACAACAAATCATACTTTCTATTTTCATAACATGAACAAAACTTGCTAGACAGATGTTTTTTATTATTACTTAAAGTCTTGTAAATTTAACTACGAAATACAATTTAAAAAGAACAAAACTTTCTTAAAAGAAACACTGTCTTGTGAGAGTAATCTGTCAAAAGGCTGCTTTTGTTAAACTTCCTGTGAATGTTGTATTTTTATGTTGTAGCTTTTTTACCCTTAAAATGTAGCATTGTTCAACAAATGAAACCTTTTCAGTCATTAAATGTTTATTGTTCATAACTATTTAATCAGATGCATTGCTAAGACGTTTAAATGGATATACACACTTCAAATTTCATGCTACAATGGAATCACCAGTATTGCTTTTAATTTAAATATGTTTCACAAACAAATTATACAAGTACGTTAACAAATAAACTTAAGCAAACACCAACTAAATCGACCAGCTAAATAGCAATAAACCAATTGTATGTAATTAAAATAAGTACTTTTGTTTTAACATTACATTTGTTCATGGAGTTTTCAGAAATCTCATTTATAATACTTGTAATGTTTTTGCACAAACAGTAGTTACATGCACAACTGTTTTAAGGTGGGGGAAAAACTGCATTTCGAGATGGTAAAAAGAAAATAATGATTTTCACTACATTACATTTGATGTTTTAACTGTAAATTGCATTTCAATTAATCTGTGTCCTAGTTTCATTCCATACACAACTCTGCCTTTTGATTACACAAACAGAACCTGCACAACTGTTTTAAACTCAAGTTAATTTAAGCAAAACAGAAGGACCCAGAACAACAGCTTTGTACTAAATAGAATGTAACAATTTTTCTGTAAACTAATTTACAACTAAATTGTGTTTCTTTTTTGTTCTCCATACACATCACATCTACAAATTACCTGCATTTAAAACATGAGAAAATATAGAAGAATCCAGCAAGTCTCTCAAAGTCAGATTTGTCTTTTGTTAAAATGAAGGACCTTCCCAGCATAGCGTGACGTCAGTGTCAAATCTCTCTCTCTCTCTCTCTCTCTCTCTCTCTCTCTCTCTCTCTCTCTCTCTCTCTCTCAATCATCCAACTCAAAAAGTAAAGCTGCACGGAAGCAACTGCTGACATTTCTCTTCTTTACTCTCTCTCTCCCTTCGTTCATGTACTTACAACTAATAACAATAACAATTAAAAAACATTTATAAACAATTATTTGGTGTAGGATTTGTTTTCTTGGTGGGAAAAAAAGTTTTGTAACCAATAGGCTTAAAAAAATAATTCAAAGTGATCAGCAGTCCACAAACCATGTCTCAAAAGTCGAAGATACTGATAAAAATAATTGTCCAAACATTAAGCTATAAATCAAAATAAACACCATATTTTTAAAACAACAATTTCTTAGCTGTATGCACTGTAGTATCCTGCAATTTTTATGCTGAAGAAAAAGTTTAACCCAATCTAATTATTTTATGTTTGTCATTGTTATTATTTTAATCTTTTTATAGTCAGTGCAAAAGAAATGACAAACTCTTACAATTTATTTCTTTTGTCTGTTGATTTAATTATTTTTTGCTTAGAGATTTTAAACAAACATATTGGGTACCACTTTATTTATTTATAACATTTTCTTTTTTCATTGAATTAAAACCATTTGTTTAAGGGGTTACCATTTTAGTTTACTCTTATTTTTTACAACTATATCTATATAAACAATTATTTTGGTGGAAACATACAAATCATACATATTAGCCAAAACATAAAATAGACATGAATCGCCATATTTTGCATTGCCAAGTTAAAAACAAAACAGCATAGAACACCAATAACCATACAAACACAATCCAGTTAACACTTCTTTTTATCTATCATTTAACCCTATAACCCAATCCAATATCTGAACCATTTGATTGCACTGAAATCATTTAAAGGGTATAGTTGTAATCAGAATTATTAGCCCCCTCTTTGATTTTTTTTCTTTTTTACATATTTCCCAAATGATGTTTAACAGAGGAACAAGTTTAACAAGGAAATTTTCACAGTATGTCTGATAAAATTTTTTCTTCTGGAAAAAGTCTTGTTTGTTTTATTTCGGCTAGAATAAAAGCAGTTTTTAATTTTTTAAAAACCATTTTAAGGTCAAAATTATTAGCCCATTTAAGCATTTTTTAAATATTGTATAACGATGGTTTGTTCTGTAGACTTACTTGCCTAATTACCCTAACCAGCCTAGTTAACCTAATTAACCCAGTTAAGCCTTTAAATGTCACTTTAAGCTGTATAGAAGTGTCTTGAAAAATATCTAGTCAAATATTATTTATTGTCATCATGGCAAAGATAAAATAAATCAGTTATTTGAGATGAGTTATTAAAACTGTTATGTTTAGAAATGTGTTGAAAAAATCTTCTCTCCGTTAAACAGAAATTGGGAGAAAAAATAAACAGGGGGGCATACATACTATCCTCCGCCAAGAAAGGCCTATATGCTCAACCCTGCATGATTCTGTATTAGGAGGAAGGTATGACTCCATGTAGGTCTAAAGGGGGTGTTGGCAGCCCCTCCCCCTCTCCATGCTTTTAAACGTGTATGTGTGTGTGTGTGAAGGGGGATAGCATGACCATACCAGCACATGCCTGTTTTGAGGCCATGTGATCTAGAGACTCCATTTTAAGTGATTTCGACTCGTAAGGAGGGAATTGCGAGGAAGAGAGGGAGGGGGAAGAAAGAGGGATAGAGAGAGAAAGAGAAGAACTGATTTCTGTGGCCTTGCGAAGGGTAGACGTGAACAAGACGTGTAGGTTCTCTGTCACTTTCATGTGATGAGTTTTTATGATGAACAGCAAAATTAAACAACTGCAAATCACTGCTTGTTTATACTGACTGCTAGCTTTAAAACAGCTAATAGCAGTTAATTTAAAAGACTATGTAGATATCAATAACAAATGTTTGCTGAGACAGTAACTCTTCTTAAGCTTATGGAGAAGCACAGATTGAATGCTATGGAGTGTGAAAATGTAGCAATTTAGACAACTATTAACATCAAAGTAGGAATTAATTTAAAATTGGAGTTTGAGCTAAATAATCTTAATGCAAATAAGCAGAACATCAAGAGTACAAGACTATGCTTTTCTTATGTATTGTGACAATTAAATGATTTATTGAAGTAGAATGGCTATCTATTGATTATTGAAATCAAATTTCAGAAGTTAATAATTTAAGAAGTTTATCAAAAATCTGTAATTACATCAAAGACTTTCCCTTATGAACAGTTAAAATATCTATGCTAACAAATATTCAAAACTACAGATTTGTTTCATTCCATACCAGGGCAAACAAACTTAAAAAAAAAAAATTATCTATCTATCTATCTATCTATCTATCTATCTATCTATCTATCTATCTATCTATCTATCTATCTATCTATCTATCTATCTATCTATCTATATCTATATCTATCTATATATATCTATATATATCTATATATATATATCTATATATATATATATATATATATCTATATATATATATATATATATATATATATATATATATATATATATATATATATATATATATATATATATATATATATATATATATATATGTAGGCTACATGGGTGAAATGGCTTATTGCAAATCAAGTGAGGTTATGCACTGGTTATATATTGGATTTTGATAAAAACTTTCCTAAAATGATAGGAAAAAGTTCAGTATAAGTCTGTTGTTTCATCAGCAAATCCATTAATCATATTTAATATTATTTAATATAGACTGTGCAAAAACCTACATTAAAATAAAAACAAAATGTAAAGTAGAGATTTGACCAATTCCGACTCAGTGCAAACAAACTGGAAGCACAGGAAGGGGCAGTTTCTCTGCATTTTGTGACATACATAAATGGCTTATTGAAAAAGAAAAAAGGCTGGAAGTTTGTTTTGCTTTTGGTTATTGATTAGACTCTAATAAATGTACTAGTAATTCATGTCACCAAAGAGGTCTGTTGAATTATAGTAAAAACTGAAATTAGGAGAGCAGATTAAATAATATGGACTGTGAATCAACATCAAAATAAAATTACTACAGTTTGGTCAAGTTTATTTCAGTGCAAACTGTAAAGAAGCAGCAACAGAGTTATATAGGAGTATGCATTAAATAAACATTCAATATTTATACATACAGAATCAGAAAGATTCTTGCTAAAAAGAGAAAATAAGCAACATTTTTTTCTGTTCTAATATGTGGTCTAACATTCTTGTGATGATTAATACATAGTAATGTGATTCTGTAGGACTTGACTCATATCCTCATTCTTAAATTTTCTGGGAATTTGAATTATTAATGTGGTAGAAAGAGAGTGAGAGAGCAAGAATGAGCTTTTAAATAATTTCCGCTTCTGATTTATTGCAATGTGAAAAAACAAATGGAACCTAGTTTGATATTAATTTAGGTTAGCATTAATTGTAGGTGCAAATAACAAAATTATTTGTTTGGTCTATTAATAGAAGCAGGCAAGATTAGAAAAATTGACAAATACGGGGAGGATGGGGGGTGTCTAGAACTGGACCTCAAAGCTGTACAAGGCTTCATAAGAAATTCCCCAAGCAAAGTTTTCCCCTTCCTATGATGGTGACCAGTTTACTTCGATTATAACCCAACTCCAAAGAAATGCTACAGTAAACATATGAACATGCTTAAGGTGACAGCAGAAGAAAAAAAAAGCAAAATAGGATTGTTTGTCTGTGAATAGTTTCACATAATTGCAGTAAAGCGAAAGAGGAATAATAGAGTCAATTAAAAAAAGATTTTGATTTCAAAAATATGACAAAAAGGAACTACCGAATGCATTTTGCTTAATAAAACTTAAAAAAAAAAAAATTATAAAATAGTATCTTTCAGCAACTTTGGGTTTACACTAATGATTCAAATGTATAGAAAGGGTCAATCTACAAATAGCATGTAAAATTATAATCAACATTTTACTTGCTTGTTGTGCATGGGTTTGTTTCACCAAAGCAGACCCAGTAGTACAAATAGTGTAGTAATACAAGACAGCAGCAAACACACACACACCCTGAGGAAGAACAATGTGCAAAACAGCTTCATCATTTACAGTGCAACTACAACAAAACCAATTTAGAGCATACTTCATTTATTTCACTCTTAAACAAGCAGAGCATACATTTAAATATGCAATGAATGCGTGAATGAATATTAATCAGAATGTTTGTGTCAACATCACATGTACTATGGCCCAGGAACTCAATACATCTTCATTGGTCCATTTTGGGGTAAAGGGAGAAAAAAGACTAAGAAAAATGTAAAGAATTTAGGTTCATGGGGCACCCCCTTCACCAGTGTTTATGATGGTGATGCCTTCAGAACGGCCTGTTCAACAGAAAAATAAAGAGTCATTTGGGGAGGAGGATGGGCCAAACAGGGGGCCCATACTTCAGAGGGATAAACCACCATGAACTTTTTTTCCCCTTGGGAAACACCCCTTGTCTCACATCTCTCCCACACACATACACCAAAAAAGCAAAACAAAAATAGACACCCACGTATAGCTAATGCCACTATAAAGTAGAATTAGTCACAATGCTGAATTCAACTAAACACTCAAAACAAAATAATCCCTAAAAGGCCAATTATTAATAATTATATAATTAATAATAAATAGGTATAATAAATATTTTCATAATACAATATTAAATATTACCAACTGAGTTTAATTTATTCCAATCCATAACAAAAAGTATTTCATAAAATGTCAACAGGTCAAATGCTCAGTGATCTTTCATACAGAAAATTAAATATTTACTTATTACATTTGTAAATTAGCTCCAAAAACTACTTGTTGCTTGACCTTTGAGAGAACAAAAAAAAACATACCTTACCAACTCTATTGATACAAATCCTCTGTCAAACCAGTTGCTATAAACATTAACATTTTTTATTAGGAGAAATCTCTCTATTATATACAAACTGCATTTTGTTGCTTTGTACTTGTTTTCAACTCACAAATGAAGATACAAATGAATAAAACCTTTGAGTTACATTTTTAGGAAAGTATATGCACATATACAAAACAAAACTTGAAGCAGGTGCTTGCTCAAATAAGACAGTCAATCAACCACAAAAAACAGTTTACAATGCAATTCAAGCAAATAATCATCAGAAAGCAAGCATGTTTGTGATAAATATAAAAAATTAATACCACAATATATTAAGTAAAAGGACACTGACCCTTTTCCAAAACACACACAGAAATAGAAAATTTCAAGCAGTTCTTATCCAGTACAATAAAAAGTAGAAATTTTGGAATCATTCAGGGAAATTATGTTTTTTTTTAAGCATTGAATAAATTAAACTTCAAATTTAACAAGAAATGCAATCCAAATCTTTTAAACCAGGCACTACACACATTAAAGCTGCTTATTTGGAGAAATTAAACACCAATTTTATCAGTTTTTTTAACCCCTTCAACTGTGCCTAAGACACACTCATCTGCTGAATTAAAGTGATCCTTTTCCAAAATATTACTACTACTACTACTAAATACTACTACTACTACTACTACTACTACTAATAATAATAATAATAATAATAATAATATTAATAATAATCAAAGAGGAATTAACAGGCAATTCATATCCAGAGCTAATTAGAGATTTTTTTCAGTGTCTTCAAATTTAAATATGCAAAACTGTTCCAAACTTATTTATTTTAGAATTTATAGATTCTGTAAAAAATGAATTAACTTAAACCAGCCAAGAACCTGAAACCCATCCCACAGCAACTTGGACAGCCACGCTGCCAAAATGGCAGCAACCAATGAACGTTAAGCCAAGTCCCATCCACCTGTTCACACTGCCTTGTGACAGCAAGACACTGTGGTTATATATAAATTAATCTTTGAAAGAGGATTGCTGAAGCCTCATATCAAAAATGCTCTAAATGGATAGTGAAGGAAACTAATTTCTTAAACTCCACTTTCCACCTTACCAACACAATCCAAATCCTTTTTCAAAACAGAAGCTATACTAGTTACAAATGCTTATTAAGGGAAATCTCAAATGTATAAACACTACATTTTTGGTCGTATTTAAACCCCTTCAGCTAATTTTTTTTTTTTTTTTTACAAAAAAGCGCTTGGGTGTAAGTGTGCTTAATATAGTAAATACCCCAAATAAGAGGTTAAGGGACCTTCGCTCCTTTTCAATAAAGAAAAAAACAGCACAGATGGTTCAAAATAGAGAAAGGGGGAGAGAAGACAACACATTGGTAAGGGGTTAAAATGGGAGGGGCGCTCTTAAAGGGGCAACACACACTTATGCCTCACATTTTCAGCATGTCTTCGTGCCAGGAGCATTTTTCCCTTTGTCCCCATGTTTTACAGCTCTCGTGCTCCCTTTTCAAAACAGCGTCTTTTTGAGAGAACCGCTCTCTGTAATGGCAGAAAAAGGGAAGCCCACAAGGAAGTGCTGCTGTGCATTCCCTCCTCAATCCCCACCCCCTCCTCTCCTCTTATCTCCTCTCTTCTTTCCTCCTCTCCTCCTCCTTCCTGCTCAGGCAAGCCCTACGAGTAGGACGTCACATCATATGACCAAACTGACAAAACTGCCTGCATGCATGCTTTGCTACCCTGCAAATCTGGGAACCAATAATAAAAAAGGATGTCTTGCAGGAGAAAGACAGACAGCATATGCAATACTGAGAGACAAAGGGAGGAAAAGAGCAAAAGAAAGACACAGACAGAGCAAAAGTGCAAGCAAGAGAAAGAAAAGGGGAAAAAACAGCACGCAGGCAAGCACGCTGCTGGGAGAGAGAGTGAGGAAGAATGAGAACGAGGTTGCCTCGCGTGCAGCACCGTCAACGGCTTCTGAGAAACTGCACACAGGTGTTCCTGGCCGCCGATTGGTCGCACCTCCTTCTCCGTAAAAACCCCTCCCCCCTGCCTTCTGTAGTACTACGATCACAAGCAGGGATGGAAAGAAAAGGACAGAGAGAAAAGCAGGGAGGGAGCCAGCGAGAGAGAGGACAGAGCAAGTGTAGCTTCAGTCAGCCTGAGCATGCAATCGCAACACGCTCGTTTATTTACTCAGTGAAACGCTGTGATTTCATTCAAACCCCAAGCTGTTTTTTTTCATTGCCGTCTCGCTGTATCCAGTTTGCAAATGTCTGGTGAGATGTAGCTTCTTTAAATGCATCTATTTTGACTTATACAAAACTGCTGTTGTTTTAAAGAGAGAAGACCTGCCATATCCTTCCTGCTGTAAGATTTTTATTCCAGTCAAAGCAACCAAAGATATTTGTAGATACGAGCTGCGCTGCTTTGTATTTAAAAAAAAAAAAAAAACGAACCACATAAAACAGGCTATTTCCAGCACACTTTAATTGCAAGACATCTGACAATCCATTTGTTGTCTTGAAAAAGTTATTTTGCCCTAATTTAATCACAGCAAGCATGGGCCGTGGTAAATGAGGATCTTTTGCTTTCACCAATATTTGGAGAGAAAGTCAGGACAGTCTAACTGAATGGCTATAAAGTGGAATATGGGGACAAAAACATCCTAAGATGGAGAGCCTACTAACATTGCATGAACATCAACAGGTCTTTCCTATCCTTGATTATCAATAAACCTGAAGATGGCTACCATTCTACAACTTTCACAATATTTCTTGACATGAATGATGGGAAATGAACACATCTAGATTGCTCTTATGGAAATATTCACTTTTTCACTGTTGCTCTATTTTAAGTTTGCCAAAGTATGTCTTAATGACAGCTTATAAAAATAAAATACAGCTCAATTCTATACTGCTGATTTATAACTGCACTCCAATGGCCTCCTGCACTACGTCCCTGCTACATTGTTTAGTACACAAAGAATATGCCATCGCTGATCTGATAATCTGAATATTTTGCAGGAGTAGCAAAAAAAACATGTTGCTTTCTGGATCATGGTAGGTGCTTACAAGGGGAAGAGAGCGTGCAGAGTAGCATCTGGAAGAAGGGGGAAGGGCCATTGTTACACATTTTACACCCGGTATTGTCATAAAGGTGTGGCTCTTTTCCTTGTCTCTGAATCTCTTGTGCCCAAGAACTTCAAAAGTGGCCCATCAAGACACTACAAATGGCCCCGTCACACCAGTGCAACATTACATAAAGCAGGGAGAAACTCTAGGCGTGAGACATGGAGCCGCCCACACAGCTCTATGCACAAAACATTATGGCTTACTCACTACACCCTCTATGGACTGTAGTCTTTCTTGGTAAAACTGAAGTTAAATATGTGCAATTATCTTACCTGCATCTAACTTTGAGCATCCATAAAATGCTCTGGAAAAACAGCCACTAGCAGCCTTGATATTTATTTTTTATTTTAAAACAATTAGATGCATTCAGCATAAATACACTTCTGAATTTACTTATGGACACTTACATAAGACAGACTCCATATGTTCCTAAACACAAGGGGTGTGCACGATAGGAAAGGAGCTGCTCTGTCAACCCACCCCACCCCACCCCAAACCATGTTTCTCATCCTGCATTCACACTTACCAGCAAATGAAACTTGTAGCAAATGAGAACGTATTTATGCACTAAAGTTTTGAACTAGCCAATGTAATAATCTCACAAACACATGAGCATGGGACAAAAAGCATTTCAAAATCCTATATCTTACAAGCCAGCTCCACAAAAAGATGTGTAACAAAATGGCGACGTGTAACAGTTCCACTCTAATTAACATTTATAATACGTTTACAACTCTGGTTGCGTTTTGTGTGATTAAAATAAAGTTACTCTAAATTTTAACTCATAAGGACACACAGCTTCACATTATACGAATACTAAAATCATCATACGCACACACGGAGAAAAAAAGTCTCTTACGTGTAAACATAAAACAGCAAAACAAGTCAGATAACGAGCAAAATGTACTTTTTATATGAAATTCCTCATCTTGCAATTATACTGAGGATTAGTTCGCGGATTAGTAAACTGTTTACATGGCGGTATCAATTGAATGTGTAAATATGTATTTGCACCCATTCATGTTAATGCCAGAGTGATTTCAAACGGAGCTTTCGACAGAGGGCTACATTGTACGCCATTTTCTCAATTGCTGACGTTGGTTACTCTTCACACTGATGGCGACCACGTGTCATACTATGAGTGTAACACTGGCCTCCCAACACTAATCACACAACGTAATCCATCAAGGTCTATTTAAACCATAGACTGTGACCTATACATTAAATAATTTTATCTCTTCATCAGTATATTCATCTCAATGCACATTTTATATATATATATATATATATATATATATATATATATATATATATATATATATATATATATATATATATATATATATACACACACACACATGAATAAATGAGCGAGCGCAAAGTATACAAAGCATGGCTTCTCATAACGACAGATTTATGGCTAAAGCGCGTAAACCAGACGTAGGCTACACAAAATAACACCCATTTTCAACTAGTAACAAAGCGGTGGCTTAAAGTAATAGAAAAAAAACGGAAAATGTGTCTTTAACAGTTTTTAAAAATAATATTAATAAAGAATATTGTTTTATTATAAAATAAATTCACATTGTGTAACGTTTTAAGACATTATACGCCAGGAGGTTAACAGGTGTAGATCAAATACTTACTAGAAAAAATGCTTTTAGGGCGTAAAAAGGTAACAAGTAGCTGAGATGGGTGGGGACGAAGGGGGAGACCCTTTTTGTTCCAGTCTCCAGCGCTTTATGCAAACTCCCAGAACACAAATAAATACATTTTTGAAGATAAATGCAATATCAAACTGCAAAACGTATACTCCGTGACATTCAAATTCACTGATAGTTGTCGTCAGAAATACGGATAAACCCCCATAAAAACAATAAATCTTTAAAAATGAACGAACACAGTCATATATGTGTGTGTGTATATATATGCCACGCTTTGTTTCTCCAGTGCTGGCCTGAAGCGCCGTTTCCTATGGTTTACGCTTTAATATCAGCACAAATATACGAACAGCAATGCTATTCCCATGTAAAAGCAGTTTTTAAAACCACAGCGGACTAGAAAACTAAATCTGTGTAGCATGAACTGTTTTAACGAAGCAAGCACCGAGGCCTAGGCCTTGCAGTAGGCCAAGGCCTAATCAACAGGGAACAAGTGATTAAAATGACACGACTAGCGTCGTTGCACGATTGACAAAAATGCAAGCATATGCCTAACGTAGGAGAGGAGTGCTATATAGCGCTGTAGTAACTATGAATGTAACAACACGTGGTGAACTGCTACAATCATATACCTCTTGAACATCCAAGCACAAGAACTATAACATCCATCACGTGGAGAGAAACAAAGAATATTCTTATATACAGATCAGGACTCATAAAAGTAGAAACTTAACTGTTTCAGCCTAAACAAATCCACAACTTAAGCACACAGAGAAATCCTGGTGGCACAGAACATATTTGTACCACCGCCACGACATATACAAATTCAGCTTTTATGCACAGTAAGCAAACAATTGTTGAACTATTCAGGAGAAAGCAAATACCTCTGCTTCTTAGGGACAGAATGTTCGACCTCAATGCGTTTGCCGTGAAGTTCCACTTTACCTGGAAAAAGGAGATAAATATATTTTTAATGCCACTACTAACAAAATAGGCCACCAATTTAAGTGGCCCCCATAATCTACGTCTATTTTAAATCTAAAAATGCATTCATGGATTAAATGTGCACCTCTATAGGTTTAGCTTCGATATGCTCCAATTAGTCACGAAAAAACAGTATTTTCAGCATAAACTAATTAGCAAATAGCCTAAACGAGCTTTTGGGCTGTGGATTTGCGAAGGGTATGTGTTAATGAAAAATATCCCAACTGCCAAATTTCAGAATGCCTTTAGTTAAATGATAAAATTATTAGGAAGCTTTTAGGGTTCACTGCTCAGCACTACACAAGCTATTTACGTTAACTGTATGACAGAATCCATATGTGTATCATTTATTCGTGTTTGAGAAGTATGGGGGATACAGCCATAAAATGAACAGCTGAAGATGAATTAATCTTGACCGTGACTTCATGTGGTGGATAGTTTTAACTGAATCCTTATCGGCATGGCGACCTTCGTGCTATATAGAGCACACGTCACATGCTACATATGTGGAGAACCGAGGAGAGACATATTTTGTGGTCAGTGGGACAGATGCAGTGAAATTGCATTGTTGAAGTCAGAAAATAAGAATGATACAATGTAGTATATGTTTAAAGACAACAATGTATACCTCAGAAATGTGCCAGTTAACTTAATAGGGGCTTCACGAAACATGTTTCATTTTAGCTCCACTGGCCTATTAGCCAAAAGGGGGAGGGGTGAGACCTGATTGTATAGCTGTGCCGGGTAGGTTGGACTAAACCTAAAGATTAAGTTTAGAACTATACGTACAGTTTACAGTCTGATGTTAAAAGTATATAGCTGTTTATAGTGCACGTCTTAAACCTGTAAGAGCAAAGAAAGTAAAGTCGGGTGGTTGATGTGTGCATGAATGCTTTCAGTGTTTGCAAACCCTTTGCTCTTAGAAGTTAACTATTCTGGGTACCTTTGCACTATAGAGACTTGCATTGCCCTGACCTGAATGGTAAAAAGTAGAAGCATTGATTTACTTTCACAATACACTATTAAATATCCAGAATATGAATTATAAACAACCAAAACGCTCATGGGGGTTAACCAGAGTAAGTTATTAGAGAAAGCCGGCGAATAAGCAAACCGGTAACCAAAGGCCTATTAAAATCAATTTACTCACCAGAAAATGTTTCAATCGCTTTCATTGCCCATTGGTCGTCCGGGCAATCAACAAACGCATAGCCAGTTTTCATGAGAAACTGTCCAGAGTATGGAATCTTGTAATCTTCAAAGGTTTTAACCAAGTCTTCTGCGGTCACCTTTTCATTGAGATTTCCAATGTATAGCTTGTTCATCGTGGAAAAAAATTAACGCTTCCCAAAAAATAGAAATAAAACAAAACTTTTTGCCAAAACGTTCTTAATTCTTAAAAAAAGGACCAAGACACCCGCAGATTACAAAATCATGTAGATGTCAACCGGTTGGAATTAAAAACGGGGTGGGAAAAAATCTAACTGCAAGACAATCCAAAATAAAAAAGGGGAAAGTTCGACTAACAGTAGCCTAACGTTGTAGTCTGATTAAGTCCTGCAGGCGAGTGGTAAATATTCTTCACTGTAGCAACCTTCGCGAATTCCCAGCACGGCGTAGAAATGGTATCAGTTTGAATTAAGCTGATGTTTGTTACGATGGAATAGTGGTACGAGTATATAGCGGGATCGGGAGAAATTCTTTCCTCTCGCTGCCCCTCAACCTAAAGCTGTACCCTGCACTGTCACACAGATCCTACCGCTTGGCGATGGCACCGCCTCTAAACCGAGTCGAATTTACTAATTTTTTTTTTGTTTGCAAAGAAGAAACCACGTGGTCTCAGAGTAGCTAGAGAAGGGGCCGGTCCTCCGCTCTCGTGCGCGCGCGCTCTCGCTCTCTCAAACTGGTTATGCTTGGAAAGACAGGGACATTCTCTGTACATTTTAACGTATATGCTCTGCATGCATACATTTGTGCTAGCCCATACAGATTCCAGTCTTATGTGGTTCACATCATGTTTGCTTTTTAAGGTTTATTTCTGAGTTCACGAGAATATTCGCATTATCAATTTGCGAAGCCATTCCACGCATTTTCCCATTTTATATAGTATAACCCCCTGGGTGATGTGCAGCTGGTTTGGTAGTTAACCTACTCGCTTAATGGTCTGCAGCCATACGCAAATGGCAAAAGATGATCATAACACGCATTTCATATACTAAAACTAAGGCGTGACATTGTTAGCTGTGGGTCACGATTAGGGCGGTGAAGTAAAATATTTAATTAGAGTAGTTTTACAAGCAAAGTTCATGGAAAATATTTCCGAGGTGGATAGAATAATTTGCAGTAACACACATTTTCAATGCATGGTTTTATTGAAACACTGTATCCTTTTATATCTTCGCTCTTGGGAAGTTGGGCGTGCGCGTAAGCTGGATCCAGTTTTACTTTACGCGGTCAGCTCCACCACTGCGTTCTTCAGAACAACAGACGCACGTTTCGACGAAGATGTCGAAACTCGTCGGTGCTCACCTCCATGTCGAGTCAGGAGAAGAACCAACAACTCAAAATGGGGGGTGTTGGTGAGACAGCAGGGCCTAGTGTCGAGGATACCGCCTACCAACAGGAAGTGGAGCAACTGTTGCATTGCCTATTGTGTGTACACACTGTGTGTGATGTTTCATTGCTACTCTTTTTCAAAACACTCATGCCTGAAAACAATTCGACTACAAACCCCAATTCAAACGAGTTAAACACATATCACATGCAGATATATACCTGAGATTTTCGTAACGTGACTTTTATATTGTACACGTGGCGATACTACTGGCTCTCTGTGTGAGAAAATGGCTTCCCGTTCACCACTGAGGTGGTTCACATCTCGTAGGAACAATCCAGTTGCCCAGGCCAGAACTACAGCCTTACTAAAATGTATTATGACAAACATGTTAACTGAAAAGGAGAGCGCGTGCAATTTAAAACCAACTTCATAGGTTTCGTGAGGTTTGTGCATGTTTAAAGCACGCATGATGTGCACATTCAGCAACGAAACAAAACTTGAGGGCAATGGTGTCTTCATTTAAGTATGAGCTGACAAGAGACGTAGTAGTGTGATAGGAATAGTCTTTTTATGGAGTCTGTCTTGATTTAAATATAAAGTATGCACTGATGCGTGCGCACGCATCTCGGCGTCCACTCGTAATGTAAATATGGGCTGCTGTGGGGAGTGCCGATCACTGACCTTATTTTATACGTGCATTCACTACAATCCATAAATGCGCACGCTTTGTCCCATCTTAAGGTCATTCATGCGTAATTCACTCTGAATGTAAATAGATTGCATTTTCAGCAGCACTGCCAATACACGCTGATCTCTCAGTGGCAACACCAGCCAACAGAACCGCTGTCAACTATCAGGATCAGTGATCTGACGGCTTGTCTTACACAGTTTTAAAGTTACTAGGTCAAATTAACGTGTAGCCCATATTCTATCAATAGCATCAACAGCAGAGCAAAACTGCATTAAGTTGTCATGTCCTGCAATGCTTGGGATATGAATTTCTTTACATTGGCTTGTTACGCCTAGTAAACAGAAACAGTTGCAAGGGGGGTGCACTTTGTGGTCCTGTGAAGGAATTGGCATGTCAATACAACCCCCTGTGAGTTTAAGAGGGGCTCTGAGATTTGAAATTGTGACCTGACCACACACTGTGAGGGGGGTGAGGAATGGCTGCTGTGGGGGTAGGGCATCCCTTGTCTGGGTGAGGGGGACCACAGCCATGGAGCTCATCCAGGAAAACAAGGAATTTGGAGTTTGGTGGGACATTGATGAAAATTCTACCTAAGTGATATGCTTAATATAACTCAATATTTACTTAAAATCCTTTTCAAGATATTATAAGGTATGATTGATGATTCTGTATCACATTTCATGTACCAAAGAGGATGTAATAAACAAGAAAGATTGATGGCAAGAAAGTTCTGCAAAGAAGCAACAATGGCTCAAAGAACAGAGTAACAGAACAGATATATATATATATATATATATATATATATATATATATATATATATATATATATATATATATATATATATATACACAGAGAATATAAGTGTATATAACAAGGTTGTCTGATCAAATTACAAGCCTATTTATGTAACTGAGTACATATGTATAAACAAATTAATATTTGGAAAGCCATATTTGCATATTAGACACCAGGGGCAAGGTCAACCTTAAACATGGGAATGGAAGACCGTATAGCTGAAAAATCATATAGTTAATTTGTTATATAAGTGATAGTAATGCTTATTTAATCAGTAATTTTACATAGAAAAAGAAAACAAATGTTACATAACTATGAAAAATTAAAAGTTCCATTGTGGAAATGCAGTCTATGGTAGAAAAATGTTTTTTATTATATAATTATTGTGGAATAAAATTAGCCTCAAAGTTTCTTATGACCCAAATATTTTTTTTTTCCCCTACTACAGGAAGGGCAGATTGTTATGCATATTTGTCTAACCCACATGACCACCTCATGGTTTTTCAGAAAAAGGTCTTGTACAAGGGTAAAGAAAGATTTGACTTCTGGTTTGTCCCAATACTTATAGATATTTTTTTTCTGTGATATCCATGCTTCCACACACACCCACACATACATATTAGGCATGGGACGATAATCGTTTTCAAGGTATACCGTGGTTTGGAAAAGTCAAGGTTTTAAAACAGCCAATATTTTCTGCTATACCGTTCCTAAGGTGTGTGTAAGATTTTTTTATTTACATTTTTTTTTTGTTTTTTTTTAGGACAATAGCATCTACAGCAGAAAAGATCTCCAAAGGTGCAATTTAAAAATGTAAAGAAATTTGTGTTTTTGTAACTAATGAAGACAGCAGAAGTCAATGATTCATTTGAATGATTTAGCCTGACATGTTTACTGTTCCAAAATATTTCAAATCTTTCACAAAATAAAATATATTGTGTTCAAAGGGGGAAAAAGTTTTTGTTTTTTACCCAGACATTTAAGAAGAATATATTTTAGAGCAGTAATCACAATACCGTGAAACCGTGATATTTTTTTATCCAAGGTTATCATACCGTCAAAATGTTATACCGGCCCATGCCTAATACACACACATACATATATATATATATATATATATATATATATATATATATATATATATATGCAGTTCTTGTAATGGAGGACTCATAACTTTACGGGAATTATTATAAGTTATGTATAATGTAATGAAAGTGACACATTAAAAAGAAATATAACTGTAATCGCTTCATATAAATCATTGTTTATTTATCTGACTTCAAACAACCATAAATGGAACAATTTATTAAGTTATAAATAGATTTTTATTCTGTTTTAAATAAACAAAATGTTAATTAATAATTACTGTGCAAATATGAGAACACAAATGTTTCAAAAAGTAATAAAATTGCAGCTGTCAACTTTAGTCTTTATTACACTGGACACCAGAAAACCAGGATAAAATCTTATTGATAGTTTTAGAACACATTAGAATACAAGTTCTGAATAAATTAGGTGAAGGAACAGTACAATTTGCAGGTAGAGTACATGCAAACAGTTTTAAATAAGGTTTTATTTCTTAATTTATTTTTTCTTTAACAAAATTTCTGACCAGTTAACTTTTAGAAACCATATATATATATGGACTATTTAAAAACTGGATAACATTAATATTATTTAAAAATGACTGGTTCTCATTTGCCATGATGCTACTTAAATGTTATGAGACCCTCTCTGCTGTCTTGGCAAAAACACAATATAATCTGGGTTTGTAAAACCCTGTAAATCCAGCTTTATTAATCTAAGCATAAGCCACATTGAAGAAAATCCCAGCAAGATCTATAAGATGTTGTTTTCAATACCTGAAACTCTTTTGTTTCTTACATATTCATTAGGTCTACAATTAAAGCTTATAATTCACCTGAAAGCTGTTTGTTTTTTTGCATATTCATTGTTGTTTTTAATTACTTTTAAGTGTACAATTCATTCTTTAAATTAGTTTCCCCCCTTCTTTTCCAAAATAGCCTACATGAATATCAAAAATGTTGCAGTTTAGCACATTTTAATTAATGTCTCTAAAACAGACATCGCCTGTAATAAATGCCTATGTAGATCCAACCCAAAACACATGTGGATTATAAAGATGTTTCATTGAAATTTTCCAAATAAATAATAATTTATGATTACTCTCTGTAAATATTCAGTATGCCATTTGGTGTAAACTAGCTTCTCTCAATGAAATAAAGATAATCTTTAAAGTTAATCTTTGTATGATAGTCGCAAAAAATAAGACGTTTCTGTGTCTTACAAATGTAAAAGTTAATTGTAATTGTGATCACATATTTGAAGCCCACAGGAAGACAACCACTTCCAGCAAAGTATTTAACAACACATCATACAATCAAATGTAACCATTTTAAATATGTATTATTTGAGTACAATACAAGCGCTTATATATAAAAACAATTAGTCCGATTAAAAAACACTGCACGTTTTAATCATGCAAGCTTTTTAAGAAACCAAACAACGAATAACTAACAGATGTTTGACGTACAATCGCATAAAATACATAACACTAACACAGAAAGAAAGAAAGAAAGAAAGAAAGAAAGAAAGAAAGAAAGAAAGAAAAAAGAAAGAAAGAAAAGCAATGCTCATCAACTTGAATGCACTCGCTGAACTACCTGATTCTCATTTGATCAATTCCTCTATAATGTTTAACTTATCGATGGTAATACTTTATATATTCGATATCCGTTTTGAAACGACAAAAGAAACAGTTTTACAGATCAGCAATATAAACCTTATATGCGATTTCTCACAAAATGGAGATGGGGAGGGTGTGTCCAATCAGAAAAGTGCTTCGCCTGTAAAGTGGTGACGTACATAACACACCCCCGCGCGTACAATGTGAACAATTATACTCAACAGTTGCTGTATTTCCCTCGTCCGCTCGACCACGTTCTTCTAAACCATATGCTTTTTGTATAGATCTGAAGAAATCACACTGAGCAGAGCATCTAAACGCATTAGGCAGTTATTAATGATTTGGTTTCAATTGAGAGCAATTTGCCCATAACGACAGAAGGAGAGAGCGCAATGAAAAAACAATCTAATGTTGCCACTTATATTGGAGATGTACAGAATTACCGACGGTTTTATCGACAGTTAGGCGTTAGTTATTCAAAACAAAGTATATTTAACACTCAAAACTGTCAAGAGACTGATATCTTAGTGTTTTTTGGCGTTTTAAGTATTATACCCAATAGAGCAATGACTTGCACGTGGCTGCTTCCACCAAGCGGGCACTATGAGATAATACATGTCCTGGAAACCGAGAAATTCGGAGAATTGTTTGTTCACTGTAAATTCTCTAAAAGTGTTCATTATAATTTATTTCTGGTAAAAATTTACGTACACCATAAGCAACTTATGTAATTGGATTAATTTATGAGGAGAAAATGAACAAAAATATGTTAACAAGTGGACACAAGTGATGTTTTCTTGTCGATTCAGTGAGCAAATCCCAAACGGATAATAAACATTGTAGTTGTTTTCGGTTACAAATCACAATGGATTTCGTTAACTTGTCGCTTTTGCTAAACTTATTTTATTCGTGCTAAAAACTGTGTTGTTTAAGACGCATTCGCCCTTCATAATGTCACTTGCAAATGACAGGTCTGTTGAACTAGTTCTGCATTACTTATGCTCAAATTTCACGTAGACTGTTTTGATTTTATTTATTTGGTCCTGTAAATAAATGCTTACTCGCATAGAAAGCGCGTAAATAATGTTATAGGAATAGATTATGTTTTTCAGCGGGTCAAAATAGAAACATGAGTGAACTAACGAAGTTAAGCGAAATATTGTGTTTGCACTGTGTGCATAATTAGCATAGATTTATTCAACGTATAAATAAATCTGTCTGAATCTTTTCCTCATTGTTATAAATATTCTTTACTTCAAGCACGTTTAAAGAAGACAAATAACAAAGATTTAAAAGTCCTGAAACGGCACATTTCATTGTGTGCGTTTTAAGTTAAATAAAAGTTTCATTAGTCTGTCTTAACCCAGATTGTTAACAAGACAATCAAGTTGTTTAATAGTGTTTTGCGTATTTGACCAGATTTTCAAATGTTTTAAAATTGCAGAATCAATCTGTTACAGCAGTCATGTTTACCTCTTTATAATAATTGTAATAATTAGATAAATAGATCGCTATAACGAAAGACTAGTCAAATTCAATACATGATTTATAAACAACTGTTCAGAGTGGATCGAAAGTATCCGCTTTCATAAATGAATCAGGTGTGATCAACTGTTCACAATAGACCGTTTTCAGCGAAGTAACACATTTGACGTTTAGATAACGCCTTCATACTGCACAGTCAATCAGATGTTATAATACAATTTGAGGCATGAAAGGAGTATAGGCTACACGTACTACTTTCATCTGTGCAAGACCTAACTTTCCTCACAACTTCCTCTAATAACTTCCTTTTAAACGGAACTTGTGTGTCATAAATTATCCGCTCATTGCGATGTTTTTTTTTATGTTGTCATGTTTAAATTCAGTGTTGATACACTGAATAGTTTTATTTTGGGAGTTAGTTTGGTAAAAAATTATAATTGCATTAAACTTAATACTAGTGACGTCATACAACGTTAACTTTCTCCGCCCCTCCTCTGGAATTTGAACATTGTCTTGGTCGAGTTGTGATAGAAGTGGTGCACAAGTCACTGTTCACGGAGTAGCGATATGTTGGGCAAGATTGAAGACTATAAACCCAACTGAACAATTATTTTAAAGGCTGAAACTATATGTTACGCATATATGATAACAGATAGCTATATAAAAACAAACAAACTATATGTTAGTTGTATATGAAAACAGAATCGTGTAAAGACAATGTGTTTGTTAGCCATAGTTCAGAACCAATCATGAAGAATTACCAAGTGATAGATACAATTCAATGTGCATTTCTGGCAGTTGCTTCAAAGAAGAAATATAATTGCTTGAAGTTATATCACCATATATGTCCAGCATTAAACCTTTCAATGTTTGCAAACAATTTAATTTCACTGCATTTCATAGAGCATCGAATTGATCAAGTAAGACACAAAATAGTAAAGATTCAGCAAATGAAAAAGAGTAACGTCTATTACAGAAAATTCATGTTGGGCTAAACAATTGTGAGGCACCTTATTGGAGATTTAAGCTATCTTATACAGAGAAAATTAAATAGTAACTAGAACACAGACTGTCAGATCTGCAGCTGATTTATTGCCTTTGAGTTTTAACATTTCTGTTGTATTTTGAGTAGTTTTAACTAGTTAACATATGTAAGTTAAGCAGAGATGGTCTTTCTCAATTAGTCTGTTTGTTAAACAGCATTTTACAGAACTGTTATACATTGTATAACTGTTCTATACAACCTTTACAAAAATATTGTTTACAAATTAGGCTGTAAGTTTACAATAGGATAATGATATTATTGAATTATTCTTTTTAAGCCTGTGAAAACCCACGGTTCATCTAACAATTTACTCAAACACAGTCTATTAATCAAAGGGTTTAAAAAGGATACTACTTCTGCAAAAATACATTGTAATATATCCTAACTTTCTTTAACTGGCAGGCAAGAATTCAATTGTTTCAATCCTGTTTCAAATACGGTTTCTAAACTGTACCAAACTGTTTTTCAGCAACTTTTTTCCGTGCCAAATAACACCAACTATTTTGAAAAGGTTCTACAATTTATGATTTAAAATTGCTATACATGCAGAGCCTTACTGATGTTATAAAACTATTCTAATAAAAATATACTTATTTGTTAGCATTACTTTTCAAGTATGTTTTTATTCTATACCCGATTTTACAATATCTACCTGTTAGGGTTTTACTTTAGAAAATCATCGTTTGATTGAAAACAACAAACAAATTTGACTATGTAACTAAAGAATTCATAGGTTTTTACAGACATATAAATAGATATGAAATAAGAGTTTGCAGTTGTATGGTTGAACTCCAGATAAATAACGATGAGGTGTTTTGAAAGGATTGTTTGACTGTTACAAATAAAAAAAGGCGGCAATAAAGAAATATCAACACTATATTAAGTTTAAAACGCTTCTAGCATTCTGTTTATATTAAAACAGTGTTAACATGGTTAAAGTGCATTTTTAAAGGTTACGTTTATGAAAAGCACTATTCACAGAAACTGATCAGTTAAAACTTCAGCAGTTTTATCCCTGCACTGATAACAGATATTGCATTATAAAGTAGTTGGTTCATTGAATTTATCTGCACACTGCTGCCCCCTAGTGACCGTTATACGGCAGCAAAATGTATTATTTGTGTATCGAAATCTTTTTTGGAAAAATGTAAAATAACAAATGGAAACCATTTACAATTACTGTTTTAATATATATTTGCCGTTTCAAATATTTTGAAAATGGTACTCTTGATATTATCGTGGAGACTATTTTTTTAATGTGACTTTTCCCATGATTCTTTAATGAAGTTCAAAAGTTTGTCTTCTGAATATACCAGTCAAAAGTTTGGGGTCAGTAGGATTTTTAAATGTTTTAAAATAAGCTTCTTCTGCTCACCAAGGCTGCATTTAATCAAAATTGTAAAAATGTTATTGCACTATAAAATAACTGTTCAAAAGTAGTTTATAATTTAACGTAATAATTTATTCCAGTTATTTTAAAGATGAATTTTCAGCCTCATTACTCCAGTCTTCAGAGTCACATGAGAAATCAGAAATCACTCTAATACTAATAATCATTATTGTTATAATAATAATAATAATTATTATTATTAATTGTAATAGGAATAAAAGCAATAATGACTGGAGTTATAATTTCATTTGAAACTACATTCAATAAGTAATAAATAAATATTTAATAAATAAGTATTTAACAATTCTTTTTTACATTTAGTAAATGCTGCCTTGATGAACAGAATAATTATATTTAAACTATTAAATAAAATTAATAATACAAAAAAAACTAACGCCAAATATTTGACCAGTAGTGTATATTTTCAATGTACTCCAGAGCGTATTATTATTACAAAACAGAAAATCTGAACTTATGAATCTGAACAAATCGTGTGCATTATTAGTGCAATATCATGTGTCAAACATGAAACTACTAAGACTTCACATGCAAACATCTATCAATCGAATGTGCCTATTCAGTGCAATAGCATATGTGAAATATGAAAATATTAAGACTTCACATGCAATAATCTATTAATCAAATATTTCCCCCCTACCAAATCCTCTTTTTTTTTTTTTTTTAAATCAGGCTCTTGTTCAGGAACCGTAATTTCACTCTAATGGCAAGTAAACGGGGCATTTCATTCACTTTTAAGTGAACTTATTGAACCAATAGATATAGAGGTTCTCTCTCTTATCTCGTAAAGACTTCATATCAATTTTCATTGTAATACTGCTATTTTGAGTGATTAAACAACAGTTGAGGATAAAAATTACATCATAAAGAAACATTTGTAATCAGAAACAATTTTATATATTTTTCCTTACAGTTGCAGTTGATTGATACATTAATAATTTACATAATCCATTCTCATTTTGCCAACAAGGGAAAAAGCATTAGTACATCACAAAGTCAAACTTAAATAGTTAGGGAACTGTTTCTTGTTGCGGGTCATCCTAGAAGAGAAACTGTCAAATTGTTCATTCAAAGTAAACAATCAGGAAATCTAACATAGCTGTCTTACCAAAATATGATGTCCTAGACCAGATTAAAATCTCTCTCAACTGCATCAATATTGTAGCACATGCAAAAACCTCTAAAGTTTACTTGGGCCCATTTGACAAACCTTTTTTTTTGAAGGAGTTGTTGGTGTATGGTTACGTCATATATGGTTCACTCAATAGAGCACTATATGTAATCTGCTTTTTTGAGAATAAATTGTATAAATGTACATGAATACAGTTTGGTTGTGTTTAGCATGCTGTGGGAAATGATATACCTGCTACTTAAAGGGATATATTGCAATAGATTGTTGCAAAATAGGTGCACTCCCATGAAAACTAATCAGAGCATATATAGTTATAACCCATAGTTGAATATTGTTCCATTTCTGTATCAGGCAGCTTCATCCTGTTGCATATGAGAACACCAGTGACCACAGTATCCCCGGTAAAGAGACAGTTGTAGCAGTATCAAGGGACACTCTGAGCAAAGGCTGGAGAGAAATTGCTGTCTGAGAGTGAGGGAAAAAACACATTTAAAGTATGTTTGTCATGTTGCAAAGTCAGGATTATTCCCAGAACAATAACTGAACAGGTGTTTCATTTGACACTCAACAGCTTCACGATTAGAGACAGACTTAAGATCACCAAACGAAACGGTATTTCCAACGAGTCGACAACACTCAAAAGGCAACCTATTTTATAAGTGCTTGGCAGGCTGCTGATACTTCCACCAGTTCAATAGCATTTAAGAACATTTAACATTAAAATAAAGCTTCTCTATGAACAATTATATGTACATTTTTTTCAAAGTTGCATCCGTTGTCTTGCTCTTAAAGTGTGATATTCATAATGAATTGAACGTGTATCTTAATTCACAACCATATTTATTTTAAACGATTAGTGAGATATGAAGCTTTCATTTTACTGTGGGACAAAAAGACCAGGAAACACACAAACTAAGAGGGAAATGTGTGTATTTGCAAAGAAAAATTATAATAAAATAAAAAATTGTAAGAGTGATTTTATTATCATTAAGTATTCGACTTTTTTATCAGTTTAGCTCTACACTGGATGCAGAAAAAGAGATAAACATGGACTGAAAATGTAGAGGCTGTTTTGACCTGCTGAAGAGCCGGAGTATTAATTTGTCACTTACAAATGTACACACGCAAACATACATCTATATGCAAGGCCCTCATTCCCCATCCTGACTGAACCTTTTCTTCATTAGGAAGAAAAACAGCAAAACAAAATGCAGTCACTCGCCAGCACACAAGGAGCAAGAAGAAAAACGGTAACCATTTGAAAGAGGCTGAAACTGTTCGCCATGAGCAGGATCTCCAGGTTGTTTCAGCTCTGCTTGCATCTGTGCTCGCTTGAGGTATCCAGAGCTCAGGTAAAGGGAAACAATCTAACCTTGCTGTCTCTCTAAGGCTGTGAGCTGCCCTGACTGTCTGGATCGGTGCCAGAAGAGCTGGTGTCAGAGTCGGAATCGCCATCGTTGTCCTCTGGTGGGCACTTTTCCCGCAATCGCCTCTGGATGGCTCTGAGACGAGTCAACAAACCCTGGTAGTCAAAGCGACCTCGCTTCTCCCCGAAAGGATCCTGGGAGAAATACAACAAAAACATTTCAATTTGATAAGGAAGAGGAAAAGTATAAGACATTTATGGCATTAAACTATAAGTGCAATCGTAAAGCATTACAGAACCACAACAAAAATACAGCAAACTTCCAGAGACCTCAAATAGTAAACAGTGTTTTCTGATATTTTCTGTAAAAGTTATGTTTAGGGGTAGAGTTGGAGCACAGAATACACAATTTGTACAGTAGATCTCCTAAATTTAACAGTCACTGCTTACTTCAAGGTGCTGCACGTAAGTTTTTGACTCTTAATCTGAAAAACAATGCTGAAGTCAGATATTCTGCTTTGAAAATGTGTTTACCGTGCCGGAATTTCTGTCTCTGTTTTCGTAATTTTAACAATGTAAATGGCATTCAAACTCATATTGTTAGTATTTAACACTGAATAAAACACATGAGGGCCCCGTTTCAGAACGGAGGTTAAGTGAAAACTCAGAGTATTGTAACCCTGAAATGAGAGAAACTCTGGGTTTTCCGTTTCAAAATGGCAGGTTTGTTAAACTCGAGAAAGCAGGATAAGTCAAGCCTGTTTCTGAAAGAGAGATAACTTTAACTCAGAGTCAGTTGCTGTGGTAACTTACTCTGTGTGTGAACCTAACCTGGTCAGGAGCAGGTTATTCTCTAAACTCAGAGTTTCTGTTGGTCTCCCCCCCCCCTTTTTAAAGATGAAATTGTATTTTTCACTTTAGCCTTTCGTTTCCACCCACCTATTTTTATGCTCATTTTGGAGATGCGCATAAAAACGGTTGATGGAAACGTCATGATGCACATAACTTTTGAAAATAGGCATAAAAAAAAAAACAGGCGCATAACCGAGTAGGATTAACTTTTATTCGATAGAAAAGATGCACCTGAACTGAGATAGAAACACTTTTACTGAACATTTTACAGTATGTGCATTAAAAAAAGGTTTGTTATAGGAGATCATATGATGATGAAAATATGTGTGAATGGACAAACCAGGAGGCTGAGCACACTGTAAAACATCTTAAATGTTGTTTTGGTCATTCTAAAACGCCTCAACCATTTCAGTATTAATCTTATTATATTATCAATGACCTTCAGAGGGTCTGGAGCTTCTCAAGAGCGTCTGTTCTCAGCGTCTCATCGCTTTAAACGCCCCCAAAGGGTTCATTGTGTGTCAGCATTGTCTTCTGAGGCACAAGTACATTTATTAAATAAAGATAAGATTGACGCAGCTTCTTTTACCGCAGTAAACTCTTTTTTTACTGTTAATTATTGGTGCCGTTTAATCAGGAAGTGACGATTTTGTTCTCGTTGACTCTCTGGATGGTAAAACTGCTTTATTCGCACATCTTTTATGCGATGTTCCAGTTTTTCACATAAATTTAATTCATATTTTTGGAAGGAAACATAGCTATTGCCTACATTTCAGTCACATAAAGAACAAAGTCACATATGAGAATGGCTTGTCCTTTTTAAATAAATAATTAGCTTAAATTCACTGACCTTCGACAGGGACATGTACTGTAACTAGAATAATAATCCCATTAATCTTTCTAAAAACTATTGTTTAGTTCTGCTTGCATTCTAAATGTCATATCAACCTCTATCACTTGATCAATAAAAAAGGCAGACACACAAGTGCACTTTTAAATCTATTAAAACGTGTATAAAAGTGGGAACGTGTAAAAAATGTTTAAACGTCACACATAACATTACTTACTTTATTATACTTAAATACTTTAAATGTAAAATTACACAACTTCAGCAGCTGTTTTACCACGCTAACAGTCTCTGTTTCCCTGATGCAGTGGTGTTGCTTTTTAAAATATATGGTCATATTTCCTATAACTCTGCACGAGCACATCAAGTTCAGCTGGAGAAAGAAAAGGTGATCTCTTTTTTAAGATGTTGGCATAGTCACTCGTAATATCTGCGCTCCATTGATGATGCCTTTTTATAGTTCTGGTGTGCGCGCTTAACTCTGAGTTGGTCAACTCAAAGTTAATTGACCTAACTCAGATCCGCTATTCTGAAACTGAAAACTTTGAGTTGATTTACTGAGAGATTAAAAACTCAGAGTTTAAGTTTAAACTCCGAGTTGGTTGAACCTCCATACTGAAGCAGGCCCGAGGTGTACCTGAGGTGATCATTGTCAGTTTTCTGTTGTTCACCTGTGAGAAAGAAGCCGTTTCTAATATATCAATTCGAGGTGTTGGTTAGGACAAAAACTAATTTTAATATGGAAAATATTCGTTCTATCGGGTGCGGTTGCTTTTATTTATAGCACGGTTTAAATCACTTGCTCCTGTCCTCAATCTGGCAACCTGCGCTTGCGTTTGTTTTGATTCAGGAGTGCAATACCTAGTTCAACCACTGGGTGTCAAACTTACAAACTGCACCTTTAATGCTATTTGAAGTTGTCAAATGGGGCTAAAATTGTCTCTTTAGAGCAGGCATGGGCAAACTCGATCCTCGAGGGCCGGTGTCCCTGCAGAGTTTTGCTCCAACACTAATCAAACACACCTGAACACCCTAATTAGTGTCTTCAAGATCACTAGAAAGCTACAAGCAGGTGTGTTTGATTAGGGTTGGTGCAAAACTATGCAGGGACACCGGCCCTCCAGGATCGAGTTTGCCCATCCCTGCTTTAGAGGATAGGTCAAACTTGATTCCTGGAGGGCCGCAGCTCTGCACAGTTTTGCTCCAACCCTAATCAAACACAGCTGAGGCAACCAATCAAGGTGCTCAACACTATGGCTGTTTCTCAATTCCAAGAATGCAAAGAACGGACTTGCGTTCTTGTGAAATCTGTTGTTGCCAGAACAATTCAGAAGAACAAACTCAGGAGACAGCGAGAACACAGAACGCGTCCTGTGAGAAATGAGATGCATGCGCTCTTCCTGATGATCACATGACCTTCACTCATTTTAACGGGAAATTATTTAAACATTACAGCATATATACACAACAATTTATTGTTTTCCCCCTTTTAATATGTATAACATGCACAGAAACCTTACAAACATAATTCCAATATATAACAATAAGCACAATACAAATAAAACAGATTTTAATACACATTTCAGCAAATAAACACACTTATTGTGTTTATGACTCTATTAAGATTTTCATGATAATGTTTACTTTCACCGTCACATTTAGGGAAACTTCTGAGATAAGCAAGTTATATCTCTAAACTTAAACAGGTATAAAATGCTGCATTTCCCAATGACTTCTCGAGTGAGTTTTGTGCTCAAGTCTGCATGGATTCATCCTCGATATCAAGAACACATCCGTGAACTTTCACGTGTCCTCTGTTCTTGCGGTCTTGAGTTTTGGAACTGAACTTTGATGGTTAATGATGACGTTACACGAGGACGCAATAACGCACACTGAGAAACAGCCTACTAGAGACTATTAAGCAGGTGTGAGTTGGAGCTGGTTGGAGCTAAACTATGCAGAGCTGCGGCCCACCAGGAATTAAGTTTAAGACCATTGCTTTACAGGCTGAAAAAAAAGATATATGATATCCTGTGATGTGCTGATGTCATTCAGATAGTTCTAATTGGTTTGCTAATTTTGATCACAGAGTTTTCCAAAAATAAACAGTACCATGGTTATTTTGAAAAACACTGTTCTAGTAGCATTGTACAGCCACAACTACAATTACTTCAAATGTATTCCTCGGAGGTTGTTACATTTCACGTATGTTTTGTTGTTTGTTTTCGGTTTCACCTTTTCGTCTCTCTTCCGTTTCGTCTCTTTTTGTACTCTTTCCTGTTCTAGGTGTGCATCCATTGGTCGAAAAAGCTGTCAATCACCATTATGACACACTAAGGCGTTCGCTTGTGCTGTTTCAGGGGCACTTGGCTTACCACCAAACTCCTCACTTGTGTCGACCAGCTTGTTTGTTTGTGTTTGTATAATTTTGTTGTTGCTGTTGTTGTTTAGTCTCTTTCGTTTAAGTGATCTATTAATTAGATAAGCTTGTGCAGCACAATTTAGTATTTATTTATTGAGATGTCGAACAATCTTTATAAGAATTGGATTATCAGATAAGCTCTTGTTTTGCTAATGACCTACAGTGTGTACTTTATGAGAACTCTAGCAATTTTGAGCAGCATAGTTCTTATGTTAGTTAGTTGATGGAGGAGTTGCCACATTTGTAATTATGTTTTGGAATAGTTATGAAGTGTAGTTAAGAATCACATACACTGAAGATTAAGGTTTTGTTTCTGCATTTTTCTTTGGTTAGTTAGTTTAGTGGGTTGGGGTTTAGTTAGATTGTTTTGTTATATTTATTTCTTTGTTTTGGCAACACTACTTTGTATTCGTTTAGTTCGGTTATTTAAAATTACATTCTATATTTCTATATCCATTGTTTGATATGCTCTGTTTAATATCCAATACCCTGTTCAAATCCAAATCAGACAATACAATTTAACCACACTCTGTACAACAGTTCCACTTTACTAAACTATGTGCGAGATGACTACAAAATTCCTGAATGCTGATTCATAGCGTGACTTGTGGACAATAACAGCTCTGGAAATCACCCAGGAAAGGCTGTACTCGGTGATTCATCTACACTCCAGTTGACTTTACTAGGAGGTGTGGTAGTGCGGCATCCTTAATTTCCACTTTCTGTACATGCTGATAGAAAAGTGTCACTCATGGCTAATAGGAATGTTTGTAAGGTAACTGCATTACATATTTGTACATTACTACAGCATGAACTCTAACAGAAATGTTCACATTACCTGCATGTTCTGCCCCTGGAGATGCAGGCGTTCTTTGCAAACCCCCTCATAGAAATCGTAGTACTCCAGGAAGGATTTTTCCATCACGCTCCTAGGAAGAGATAAACAAAACTTTAAAAATGGTGTATAAAACATGTGTATTAATTTAAATGCTTTTTAGGCTATAACCATGATGAGTAGCAAGTTATAGCAAATACTATACAATAAAGCAATAAGCCCCAAGTAGCTGTGATTTACAGTCAATTTTATACATTATGTTAATTTAACTTAATTTTACTTTGAAACGCATTCATTTTTCAGTTCTTCTGATCCTCTTTCTGAAATGATCTGTTTTTAATGGGCAGGTGATTTAAGGTTTGTAAATAAATGGCCACTGTATTGCTTGGCTTTGGAAACAATATCAAGGTCCTCTTGCCACTGCACATGAATAATTGTTGTGACAATATTATCCAAATAAAAGACAAGGCATTAATAAATAGTTTTATTTGCATTTTGTGATGCAGCTGACATCAGAATCTGCTACAATGACCACCTCATTTTTCAACAAAAGTTTCTTTGTGACTATTAAACGGTGACTCATTTACAAAACCATCTGAAATCAAATGCTCAAAAAAAAAAAATCTCTGAGATGATTTGGGGTGCCATTAAAATTAAAAATATCCATTAGCTTTTTTACAGCGGGAATCCTCTAAAGTCTGTACAGGTGCAAGTGTTCATGTTTAAAACGGTCATGTCTATGAATCTTTTAACTCTTAAAATTGTCCTTTTTTTCCAGCAAACTCAAACATGTTGAGAAATAAACTGAACATGCATCGATGTACTTCATACACTGAAAGTAGACAGCAGCAGTGATTATAATCAGCTCTATATGCTTCTGTCACTACACAACACAATGCTTTCATCTGGTATAGGCAAGTGTCTGCCATGTAGTGGTGATATATCAGCCTTGGAGAGCAACTTTGACATCACAGGCCACTCTAGATCTGAACATGCCGCTTTCACAGCATGATTAAACAAATGCATTGTTTATAACATATAAGGCATTAAGCTATGCAGCGTTCAGGATGACTGCTTTTAAAAATTCTTACCAATAATATAAATAGAACTGTTTTTAAATATTTTAGCATGGCCTACATTCCCTTTAAAGTGACCATGATAATGCAAAAATATTTAATATCATCACTCACCACAAGGCCTCAGGACATGACACTTTACCCTCCAGCATATCACACACAGCAACTCGCATGGTCTCGTGGCGGATGCACTCGTTATAGTTTTTGCTGTCACCTGGATGTCTTTCCTAGAAAACGAATGACATGCAGGTTAATCTACAGCATTTGATGTGATCAAAATACAGCAGATTATAGGACAGCATACATGGTGCAGTTTCTGGAAAGTGCTCATTTATGAGATAGGAAGTCTTATTAGGTCAGATCCAAGTGAGACCAAGATGACAAAGTAAGGCAGTGCTGATAACCTTGTGGGTAGTGCGTCAACATACAGTGCCACTGCACTTGAGGTGTCCCAAGTTCCTTTCCCTGTCCCACACCCCTTCATTTATTTTTACCTTCATCAAACCAAACCTTTTATTTCAGATAGCAAAGTTTGAATTCAGTCATGCTTCAACAACACTTGAAATGTCTAAGAATTAAATCAGCAGAGATTAGGGGATGTTTTTCAGCCACACTATGTGTGAAGAATGTGTGTGTAAATGCAATCTGAATCTGTATATAAAAGCACTGTAAAATAAATTGTTTCAATTTTATTGTAACTGTAAGATACTATAGTATTTTTTTGTATTTCTGACTTAACTAGTTTTAATAAACCTAAAATATTACAACTTTCATTATTTTGAATTTACAGTCCACAGTGTTCTCACACACACCCCAAACTTTCTTCTTTATTTTGGTAGTATTTATTCCAAATTACCTGCACTTTTATTATAAAACTACCATGATCTTTAAGTGGACGACACAGTGGCTTAGTGGTTAGGACTGTCAACTCACAGCAAGAAGGTCACTGGTTCATGTCCCAGCTGGGTCAGTTGGCATTTCTGTGTGGAGTTTGCATGTTCTCCCTGTGTAAAATATATGCTGGATAAGTTGGCGGTTCATTCCGCTGTGGTGACCCCTGATTAATAAAGGGACTACTCCGAAAAGAAAATTAATGAATGAATAAATGAAATTGGCTGTATTGTATGTGTGTAAATGAGTGTGTATGGATGTTTCCCAGTATTGGGTTGCAGCTGGAAGGGCATCCACAGTGTAAAACATACAGTGAATAAGTTGGCGGTTCAATCCGCGGTGGCGACGCCTGATAAATAAAGGAATTATGCCGAAAAGAAAATGAATGAATGAAATTGGCCATAGTGTATCTGTTTAAATAAGTGTGTATGGATGTTTCCATACACTGGGTTGCAGCTGGAAGGGTATCCGCTGTGTAAAACATATGCTAGATAATTTGGCGATTCAATCTACTATGATGACCCCTGATAAATAAAGGAACTAAGCCGAAGGAAAAGGAATGAATGATCTCTGAAGCATTAAGTACCATGGTTTCATTAAGATCTCTGAAGGGGACTTCATGATGCGTTTACTGGTGTGAGGATCAACCTGTCAATCATACAGGATCAGCCTATAGCAAACTGACACTATGCAATCAATTCTGGATGGGTAACATTGAGATCTGCCATACTTTTTTTTTTTAAATATCTGTTTCAGATATGTATCAAAATAAGGAAAAAGACCATTCAAATTTCAAAAGAAAGTTCAGAGTTTCTTATGACAACTCAGTTAGGGTATTTGTTTACATTTAACTCAAGAATACAAGTTTATTAGCTCCCCTTGAACGCACCAAAAGTTTCCCTAAAGCATGCATTGTGGGAGCTTTAGTACCTGCTCAAAACCCGGCTCATTATGGTAAGGGTTTTCAGTCATTAGGGACTGTATGGAAATGAGAACAGAGGAGATACTCTGTGCAGGACTCCATGCTGGACCAGTCCAAGTGCTGTAGGGGACGAAAACAAAATAGTCACTTAAAATCTGAATATTTATCTACTATAAATATTGTTTAGTGATAGTGTGCTTCTGCAAGACTGCTAAACAAGTAATTCTGGACCAGAAAATACCATTTCAAGCTGTTTTGGGAATCCTATCATAGTCTCAACAAGATATGACTCTTACCCAAGAATGCTGAGGCAAACCTTGCCGTTCCGGTAAAAGTTGGGGTTGAAACGAACAGTGTTGTGTCCGGTAGTGATCAGTTTGACACGTGGAGGGTGGATGGGATAGTCTGGGGGACAACGAAACAGAAAGAGGAAGAAGCCACCCTCATATGGTGTGTCAAAGGGGCCAGTGATGAGAGCGTGAATCTGTGGATACAGGAAAGATGGTTTCACATTTCTATGTAGGAAATAAGCTGGCATTCATTCATTACAGCAATGTTTTCATTATAATTATTATTAAAATGGTTCAAATGGTTTTTGATCAATTGAAAGTTTGAAAGAATATAGGGATGTCCCGATCACATTTTTTTGCCCTCGAGTCACTTGATTTTGGGTATCTACCGATACCGAAACCTGATCCGATACTTCTATAATACATAAAAAAAGAATAAAGAAGAGCGAAGAAACAGATCCAGGATTTTCCTTATTTTTTATTTAATTCACCTTATTTTAACATTCAACAACTGTTAACAAACAGACCACTTCTGTGAGGCAGCTTCAACAATCAAGTAATATATAACATCAATTCTTCACCTCTTGCAATCTCAAGTTTACATATCACACAGTTTGCTATGGCAATGTTGTTATCATCAATTTTATAATAAGGTAATGTCTGATTCCGATTGAATCTGAAACTGTGTGATTCACCCCGATTTCTGACCATGTAATCGAATCTGGACATCCCTAAAAGAATATGGTTTATTAAAAATAACGTCGCTAAATTAAATGTATAACTTTACCCTTTAAAGCATCAACACAATAAAATATTAAGCAGTCACACATTTTGACTTACAGAAGTGTTTATATACCACAATATCTTGTTACTAAAAAACTATTTGATCATCATATACTGAAAAACTGACAGAAAAATCACAGTGCAGACTTAAATTAATAATTCATTGTTATTTTAATCTGTTTAATTTTGCCTTTATTCTATTTAAACGTATAATTGAATAAGTGCTGTGAAATTATTGTACATTGAAACCCAATGCATGAACTGTGCACGTGCAAAGTATTATTGTATGCTAATATTATAACAATAGGAGGAAGGATGGAGGGAGCACATAAGAAAGTGGGATATGATGAAATACCACTAACTACGCACGTCTGAATTGTTGCTGCTTACCTTGGTCATGTCATGGGGATCTGGGACCACAAACATACCTGGAGGGGGTTCTTTATAAATGGACATAATGTCTCTAAATGGAGGGAAGACAGAGAATCATTAACAACACTGAGACATTACTCCAATGAACAAATATCCGTCACATAATCCTCCACTTTTATCGAAGCACGAGACGGAAAACAGAAGTCACATATATATACCATGCCAAGAAAATCATCAGATCAATAAATGCCTGGATTACACAGCCAAACCGCACATAAACAAAACTGACTCGCTGTAACGGATCGCGTTGGTTTTGTGTCCACATTTCCATTATTAGTCCTCTGGGGACATAAATCAAAATATTGCCCAGGCCGAAGTCACTGCCAAGTGACAATTCCCAAAAGTGGCAACACTCACTGTGTCTCAAAAGCACATGCCCACAACAAATTAATCTGCAGATATGTTTGTAACAATAGGCTAAAAAAGGTTTCAGCATGCAAGATAGTGCAGATGGACTTGTTATTGGCTTGAGCAATATTTTATAAGAAATATTCTACCTTTTTTCTACTTAAAGGCTCTTTAATGTAGTGATAACTGATTTGGTGGATGTCCAAATCACACTTAGCACTCAGATACAGTAAGTTAATATTGGTGTTTAATGTTCAATTTTTTACGCAACATACTGAGGAAATATATGCACAACTAGGATGTAAATAAATTAGAACAAACAAAACAACTTTTACATAATATATTTATTTTTAAATTGTCATATTTATAATAATTTAATGCCAGTTAACTACTATTTAAATTGTATTATTAATTGATTTGCCATAACTCATTGCTTTAAAAAATGTAATTGATAATATGTTTTATAAAGCGAATTCTTTAAATATATTATATACGGTCTACAATTAAGTCTATTTATTCCTTTGCCACAGATTATGAAAGTAAACAATCCATATCAAAGATGGAAATATATAATAATAATAATAATAATAATAATAATAATAATAATAATAACTTACATTTATATAGTGCTTTTCTGGAAACTCAAAGCGCTTTACACATTTCTGGGGGAATCTCCTCATCCATTAGTGAATGGGTTTTAATGAATTGAATGTTCCGAAGAATATAGTTTATTAAAAATAACATTGCTAAATTAAAAGTACAACTTTGAAATAATCAACACAATAAAAGATTAAGCAGTCACACATTTTGACTTACAAAACACACAATTTTGAAAAACATCACCGTATAATAACAAATATTGATTTTTGAATGATTCAATTTCATTTAATATTGTCAAATTTAATAAAATTGACCTAAATTACTCAACATTTTATTAAAGGCTCTAGCAAGACATGCATATTTAAGATTAATATAAATTGTAATCAAATTAACGTTCCATCAATGTAAAAAATATTCAAATGTTTAACTATATTTATTATTGCTTTGGTCTACTTTTCCATGCCAAAAGCACAAAATGACAGCTGCACATCGTTTAAATAGCTTAAGTTTATTAAGCATTGTTTTATACTACAATTCACCATATGTTTGTTATGAAAAGTAGATTAGCGATGGAAATCGCACAGAGGCTAACATAAAATTGGTCCTTAATTTCCCTAAACAAACTCCGACACTTTAAGACAGTCCATCTTTACCTTTTTATCCGAAGAATACACTGCTGAGAAGCCTTTTCGTTGTCCCAGTCGGTGCTTAACGTGGGATCCCAGGAGGTGGCGTGAATTTGGGACAGGAGGCCCGCTCCGGCCGGGACTCCAGAACCGATACCGGGCGGCAGGGATGGAAGAACGGCCACGGGGACTGTGGAGCTGACCGCATGGGTGAGCACACCGAGCCCGCTCTCCACGGCCGGAGTAATGGTATGCGCCATCCCGGGCTCGACCACAGCCAGGCCGGTGTCTGCCGGAGGCGGTGAGGCTGATGAATGCCCCGATATAGAATTACCCAAACTCGCGGACAACTGCGCTCCGTGGCCCTGCGCCGCCCCCACGGAACCGTTGGCCTCCTCCGCAACGCTGTCCGCCATCGCCGATGAGACCGAAGAGCAGCAAACTGTTTGACCAGCTGTCAGTTCAATCAGTTTCTTTTGCAGTTTCTGTTTCTCCTCGCTCTGAAGCAAGTGGAGGAGGGCAGGAAGAGAAATAACTCCTACATATTCTCCCGTTTCCCTCTTCCGACCTCAACTATTTTAACGACCTATCTCGAAGGAGGAACTGATTTTAACGTTTTATACGAATTAGCAGTGTTCAGCGAAGCATTTAACGTTCACATCAATGAGTAACTGAGTCTAAACGCCCGCAAACGTAGTTTCTCCTCGCTCGGCCAGGCCTGTTTATAAATGTTGTTTCATTTCTCCTCACTTCCTCCTCGTTTGGATGGAAACAGCGTCATCTAGTGGTGCACTCCTGTGAAGGATTATAATCGATGTCACAGCAGGCGTAAAACACGCGTAACAATAGTTATTGGTTAATTTGTTAGTAAACGTTAGTACGAGTCGCGTACATTCGCAAGTGTTTCATTTAGATCAGTTTATGCAATCTATCCAAAGTTACGTTGTTATTTCTTTGTTACCATGGCAACATCATATGCTCCCCCCCCCCACTTCTTCAAAATTCGTTAGTTTCTTCTTTACGTTGAACTCAAAACAAGATTTTTTTTGATGAACTCTGGAAACCAGTAGCCATTAATTTCCACACTATTACCATTTTCTTTTTTTCTATTATGGATATCAAAAACCGCCTGTTTCCAAATCTAGGCCCGTAGCCAGAGGGGATTCGGGTGGTTCGAAAGACCCACCCCCACTGACAAAGTCCAGAATTTGAGGCCTATATGAGATAATTTATCCCATTTTTGACTATGTCATCATAAATTGTAAAAATTATAGAAAGAAGAAGGCTTTAAGACATTTAATTTTTAATTATAATTTTAATTAAGTAGCCAAATTCTGACTAAGGAGATTTTATTAAGCTGGCCATTTTTATTTGCCCATAGGCTATAGTTTTTATTTTTAAACAAGTTTTACCAGATTCCTATTTTTTTTTAAAATGATGGATGATAATAAATTTATATATATTTTTTTCATATTTCTTTATTCATTTTTTAAATGCTAATCCTATAACAATATTTATGAAACTGGAATAACTTACGGTTTAACTCCAAGTTTGTAAATAAATACTTCTTAGTAAAATACTATGCTAAGCACTTAGACAAAATTGCTGGAAATATTTTTGGTGCATTTAAAAGTGTGGTTATGATCACCATCAGACAAGAAAAAAAAGAACCACTCCATTCAATAGGCTGGCTACAGGCCTGAAATTATCTTCTATCTTGTTCAACAGATGAAAAACCCTTATTAAAAAGGTTAGTTCACATAAAAAGAAAACTTTGCCTTTATTTACTCACCCTATGGCATCTGTATGTGACTTTCCTCTTTTAGTTGAGTCAATCTGAAGACATAAAAAAAGTTTCTGACAGTTTCAAGCTGTACAATGGCAGAGAATGACCAAAACAAGTCCAATACAGTTCATTTATCCACAATACAAAGTGCTCACAACTCTGAATAACGATTTGTGTGCGCTAATAAACAGTTTGTTAATAAATTCTCCTGCAGTGATTAATTTTTACTACTACAATAACTGATGAAAATATTAAAGTTTGTATTATATATGCTCAATATACAATGTGCGTTATATATACACAGTAGAGACTTTCCTGGGATGGTGTAGGACGAATGTACAAGTCAGACAAATGTGGAATTTCTCCAAATGGATTGGACTGAATAAGCCACATGGAGCTAGAGTGACCTGAGGGTGAGTAAATTATGGGGTAACTTTCATTTCTTTATGGTTTGAAACCACTTCAAGGGCAGGGTAGTAAATTAAGTTATGGGTGAACTATCCCTTTTAAGGTCAGAAACCACTTGATAAATTTAATGTTTTCAGTGAACTGTCCTTAGTGAATCAGTAAAATGAAACTCATTAAGAGTTTAAATCAATCAGTATGCATTTAGCAGTCAGAATACACTCAGAAGAATGACTTCACCTTCATGAATTTATTTGGTCAGTAATTATATTTATTTAGCGTTACCTATTAGCCATATCCCCAGAGCATCATCTTTACCTTCTGATAATGCAAGTTGTGCTAAGAAGACCTAAAATTAATAAACATGGACAGTAAATTGTGCTAGAAAACTAAATATAATTAAACCAACTTGAGGCATCACGGTGGCGCAGTGAGTAGCACGATCACCTCACAGCAAGAAAGTTGCTGGTTCGAGCTTTGGCCGGGTCAGTTGGCATTTGTGTGAAACTTGCATGTGCTCCCAGTGATCGCGTGGTTTTTCCTCCAGGTGCTTCGATTTCCCCCCACAGTCCAAAGACATGCGCTATAGGTGAATTGGGTTGGCTAAATGGTCCGTAGTGTATGTGTGAATGAGTGAGTGTATAAGCATTTCCCAGTGATGGGTTGCTGCTGGAAAGGCATCCGCTGCATAAAACATTTGCTGGATGAGTTGGCGGTTCACTCCGCTGTGGCGATCCCGGATTAATAAAGAGACTAAGTCAAAAAGACAATGAATGAATGAACCAAGTTCAGTTAAATGGCAAATTTAAGACCTTTAAGGAGCTGGGAGAAACTTTGTGGTAAAGTTTGCAGCATGCTACTTGATACATCTAGATCATGGGTCTCAAACTCCATTACTGAAGGGCCACAGCTCTGCTCCAACCCTGATCAAACACAGCTGATCCAACTAAAAAAGGCGTTAAAGACTCTTTTGAACACAGATTATTTGAATCTGCTGGGTTTGATAGGGTTGGAGCAAAACTGTGCAGAGCTGCACCCCTCCAAGAATTGAGATTGAGACCCATGATCTAGAATGAACATTGTGAATTATTTCGCACTCTCTAAAACAAATGACCAGAGTCTGCAATCTTTTACCATTTGATGCAATTGTCAATTCATCAACTATTTACATTGTCTTAATTAAAATTAACTTGACACAAGCATACATTAAACTAAGCACTAATGTGCACGTAAATAACAGAGTTTGTATTAAATTAAGACCATATTATGATACATTTACCCACTGTGTGCTCTTTGGGTATTAATGTAGAATACCAATCAGTAGGTTTTTACTCCAATGGTAGCATTGGCATAATGGAAACACTGTAAACTCAGTATTAGAATAAAAAAAAACAAGCCAAAGACTGCAATCTTAGCAGAAAAACAAAACGCACAAGAGCAATACAGATTTCAACCATTTATTCAGATGGTCTTATGTGAAGGGATTTCTTACATAAAACGTTCAGATAGAGAAAAACGGTACAGGGGAACATAAAAAGGGAGAGTTTCTTGTAGTTTTGTTGGAATGGCAATGCCACGGCCTATGCTGTGTGTCAGAGTTCCAATCTCCTGATTGAGGGAGTCGAACCGCATTGAAGACAAAACATCCAGATTACATAGCGAACAGGATGAGGAACGCCACCATCAGACAGAACAGACCCATGGCCTCAGACAAAGCAAAGCCCAAAATGGCATAGGAAAAGAGCTGCTGTTTCAGGGAGGGATTCCTGTAAATTTATAGAAGTGATTAGACAAACTACATATGCAAACAAACTTAGTAGATGAGCCTAATCTTAAAGCTCAACTAACCTGGCATAGCCAATAATGAGGCTGCCGAACACTGTCCCGATTCCAGCTCCAGATCCGGCGACACCGACTGTGGCAGCACCAGCGCCGATGAATTTGGCTGCTGTGTCGATATCCCTGGACGCAACGCTGGTCTGGAAGCCCCTGGTTACATTAAGGGCTGCCTCACTGACTGGCAATAGAGCTGCCTGAAAAAAAAAAAAAATTAAAAAAAGGCGAGAAATTAAACAAGTGCACAAAAAAGCAATAAGCAAGATTCTAAATATCAAAATTCCCTGACTTCTCACAGACTAAATAGCTGAATTTAGAAAACAAGGCCAAATGTTGTGCTTGTATTAGTAATATATATCTTTTTAAATGTTAACAAATTATTACAATGAATTGTCGGCTTGAAGATCATTCAATATCAATGGTTGCCCACTGCTTTGGAAGTGTTCGGGTGTACGTGTGCACATAGCTAGGTTAAACGCAGAGGAAAAATTTAGAGTATGGGTCTCCATACTTGGCCACTTGTCAGGACTTTCCCTTCCTACTAACCCAAATAAATAAAATAATTTAAGTTATACAAAAGTTTAACACATTTTTACACTGTATAAAAAGTATTTTACCTCAGATTTAAACAAAAACTGGAGGCAGTTACAGTTACCCGTGAATGCTCCTCTACCATATTTGATAGCTTGATAGTGGTTTTACAAACCTTACATTTACAGGGTATATACAGCAATCAGACAGCGAAACGAAGTAACTTTCAAGACCTTTTTAGGACTCTTTCCATGCATGTTAAGACCTCATCGCTTCTTTAGGTTTCACCTGGTAACATTAACGTACAGTAGATTTACGAAATGCTGATTATAACAAACTAATCCTAACCTAAAACATTCATACACTGAATAAAAATGCTAATTGGCAACTACAGAACTCTTGGACTTCAAAAACTACACAGCAGCCCAATGTTCAGATAAACTTTAGCAACTGTACATTGTAGAATAATAATAAAAAAAAACCTTGTAAAAAACATTTAAGACTTTATTACTTTAAGGGCCCTAAAATTCTCTAAATTGATTTATCAACTTTTAATACTTTAAGACCCCGTGGACACCCTGATTTATCTTTTTAGTCATAGTCTTTGAAGTGGTCATTTTTAAGCCAAAGCTCTCAAATATATATATTATGGCCTTCGTTAATGGGTCCAGTATAGCGACTGCATCTGAATTAGGAGATTGATAGTTAACAAATGAGCAAGAATAAAATATAACTGAAAACCATAATAAATAAAGCACAACATATAAATTAAGATACAGAAAATTACATTGATAAATGGGTTGATAATTAAAAGTGACAACAGCACTCTCTCCCCAGATATTCCATGACTTAGACTAGGTGACCAACCCTAGTGCTTGAGCTCTACCTTCCTGCAAAATTCAGTTGCAACCCATATCAAACAGGCAACAAATATATAAAAATTCTCTGACTTTCAATGTATGGAAAAGACCTTTAAAAATTCCATGACATTCCTGAAATTCCATCACCTGTGGAACCCTGGATAAGATACTCTGACAGCAATTGTTTCAAAAACACTTAATTACCTACCTGTTCAGTTCTTGCTTCAGGTCTGCTGAACACCACTGAAATGGGCCGCGCCAAAGCCCTGGATCCTCCACGGATCTAAAGATTGAGGAAATAAACTTTTAGAATAATAGAAGCAGATAAGTTTTCATATGATGTGCAAATACTTTCTATTAAAGCATGTTTCTAACATCAAAATAACACGGTGTGCATTAATAGGAAAAAGGGAGTTCACCTAAAAATAAAAAATAAGTAATCTCAAATCATTTCCTCACCCTTCACCTCCAGTTCCAAAACTAGTCAGAGTATATTTCTTTGGTTGAACAAAAAATTAAAATTTGAAATCTGGCAACCACTGCCTTGCATTTTCTTTTGTCTTAATAAAGATGGCAATAGCTATTGGTTTTCAACAATATTCAAACTCATAATTATAAAAAAAAAAAAGTTTGGAACCACTTGGTGAACCCCCAAAACATCCTCTCTGATTAAAGCATGAATATGCATAAAATGTTCATTCAATAAAAGCACATCAATGAACGATTAGAAACATGTTTAGAGTGGATGTTGCATTTGCACAACTAGACAGCTTACATTTTTTCCACAGCACATGGCAATGTTGTCAACTTTCAACCTGATTTACAAAAGTTACTGTAAACTCTGCAATCCAGTAGGTACTTGTGTTTTAATAGATGATAGAGTACTTGAACAACACTCAAGAATGGTATTAATGTCATTTCATGAGACAGTCAGTGGAGTATGACAGTATTTGAGCTTGAATACATACCACAGCAGGTGAGGAGACAAACTTAGCACATGCGTACATGTTTGAAGCCTGTGGAAAACAAAGATGTTAGTTAGACAGGAATAAAAGAGCATCTCGGCAATCACAAGGATTTCATGGCATACATCATGCTCTAAAATAAAGCCTATACACATAGTAAGCACCGACTTCTGATGCATTAAGATATCCCTTACAAAAACTAATCATGGTTTTGCTACAAATAAAACCATAGTTATTTTAGTTAAACTATCACAACCACCAATTAACAATGGTTTTGCTACACTAACCATCATTCGAGCGTGGCATTTGTTGTAAAACCATGAACATACAAATGGTAATTAATCCAACAATGTGCTAGGCTACCACCATGATAAATTTTCATAAGGGTAGGTTTTAAAATCCTTAATATCTTACTCAGCTTTTGAGGGACTTCCAACTTTAAGAAAACACTTGCTGTATGCATATAAAGGGTCTGAACTGCTTTGAGAAAGGATATTTATAGGATGCAAATGATGTAAAACTAACGCAGGCCAGGAGTACATCCCCTCATGGTCAGCACTACAACATACGACGCCTAAAGGTCATAATGCAGTGACAGACATGTTTTTAAATTGTAACAAGATAAAGAGATTGAAGAAAAGTTACAGCTATCAAATATGTGGTTATTCTTTAATACTGTCAGATAAGGTTGTTTAACCTTTTAGAACCAGAGCCACATTATATGCTCTCAAAAATGCAACGCAGATAAAAAAAAGGACATTTATAATCTGTAATTTAGTTTCAGTCCAAAGCTAGAGTTGCTCTTGACTGCAAAATGCTCGTGCGGACAGGCTGTTGAGAGTGAAGGTCACCAATAGCTTTGACTTGTGCTTTCTTGAAACTTAAAATCCTGTAAAACGTCTTTCAACATGGAACAAACACAAGTTATAAATGGATGTCTTTATGATATTAAAGCACTTGCACTTAAATGTTTTGGGTGCAGCGCGCACATTCAGGCTGATGCGGGCCTGCGCCGGTCAGACATTTTGCAACTGTCACGACTAAATCTTAAAACTAAAGTGCATTCAAGATACTCATAAAACACGAAAATAAGAATAATTGGTTTTATTCATCGGCCGCATTTGGGCTCATGGTGCGGAGACGACAACGTTAGCGCAAACTGATTCATTCATTCATTCAGGTGTAATGACTTTGACAAGCGGCTATTGGAGCTTTAGCAATGAGCTTCTGTGAACAGCGTCCGAATACCGCAATAATCTGAGTCGGATTCAAAACTCCCACATCATTTCATAGTTGTAAAAGTAACATTCATTGCAACGTGTCTTTACATGCATGCAGAGAAAATCAAACTCACCTATTTGATACAGCACACAAGGGCCCAGGGTAATAGGGACAAGCTCGTAGCTACAGGCAATGAGTACGCCGTAAAAACTGTCACCTTGTCATTTATAAGCTTCGGAACTACGTCCTCGTTTGTGATTGGACAAAAAGTCACGTTCGCATCCTCTGATTGGCTACAAGGCATGTCAGTATAAAAGACAAACCCAATCATGTGCGCTGTCAGGAAGGCGGCTTGGGTATGATTGGTTGAAAGGATTTAAGGAAATTCACTGGGAATCGCATCCCGTGTGCTCTGTTTCTATTGGATGTCTTGGGTGGAAATCCCGCCTCAAAGATTTTAGAGGACGGGGTAACTGAAATATTAACGTTACACTAGCTGCTGAACATCTCTAGAGGGCGACGTGTACTCTTTTCCTTTAAAATAGAACGGCAAGTAAACTAGCAGAGGGATTTATTTAACAATGTTTATGCGATTTGGAAACGGTAACTATGCTAAAGTTACTTGTGTTAATTAATTTCATTACCCCGTGTGAGGACTTTGTTAAAGCCATGACACCTATAGCCTGTTCAATTGTAATAGAGGTAAGTCTATGATAATGGTAGCAGTATGGGAAAAGCTTTTTGATATTTCATATCAAATGCATCATATGCTGATGTTCATTCATTCATTAATTTTCCTTCGGCTCAGTCCCTTTATTCATCAGGAGTCGCCACAGCGGAATGAACCGCCAACTTATCCAGCATATATTTTACACAGCAGATGCCTTTCCATCTGCAACCCAGTACTGGGAAACACCCATACACTCTCACATTTAAAATCAAAACCAACCAACCATTTAAACCCACACCAACACAAGGTGAACTTGCAAACTCCACAGAGAAATGCCAACTGGCCCAGTTGGGACTCGAACCAGCAACCTTCTTGCTGTGAGGAGACAGTGCTAACCACTAAGCTACCATGTCACCCGTATGCTGATGTTAGTCAATATAAAAAATTGTTTCAGATATATTCCCATTTATACAGAAACACAACAAAGAGAGTACTGAAGATGTATATATTAAAATCTAATCACTGTGGCTATGCTTATAAAAAGTTCATTTAAGTGTGTTGGGCTTCTTTTAAAATAAAATGAAGCATATATTTCACTCTACATTTTTAGAGAACTTTTTAAAAATTGAACTTATGTATACTTTCCGTACTTAAAAGAAAATTTAAATAGACAAAATTTAACCTTTTATGTGTGCTCATACTTTGACCGAATTAAAAATGATTAAAATGGGAACACAGTAGTATTCTAAAAGTGCTATGATAATATTTAAGTACAAAAAGTAAAAAAAAAAAAATCATAGTAATAATGTACTGACTGAGTAAATATTTACAAGAATGAAAAAGAGTTGTATAGCTGTATATAGGCATGGGATGATAACCTGTTTCAACCTTTACGGTGGTTTGGAAAAGTCAAGGTTTTAATATGGCTAAAATGTTATGTTATACCATACCTAAGGTATATGTAAAGTTTTTTAGTTTTTTATGTGTTATAAATAAATCTGTGTTTTTGAAACTAATGAAAAGAAGTGAATGATTGCAATGATGACATTTAAAAATAACTTATTTTAGAGCAGTCAACACAATACAGTAATACCGTGAAACCGTGGTATTTTTGTTCAAGGTTATCACACCGTCAAAAACATATACCCGCCCATGCCTGGCTGTATATTCACAGTTTCTTACTTATGCTTTTAAGGTATACTGCAAGTACTCATTTTAAAGTAAAAATAATTTATTCCTAAGGACTGAAAAATACATGCACATACAGTGCTCAGCATATATAAGTACACCCCTCACAAATCTCTCATTTAAGTTAATATTTTTTGAATAGAAAGCTTTACAATATTATATTTGTGCATATGCATTAGATTAGTAAGTACAGACCCATCTGGAAATGATGTAAAAAAGCTTATTATAATGGTCCAAAATTAGTATACACAAATTTATATGTTGGAGAAAATATAAAAAAAAAAACCTTTTAAAAAGAGCAAAATTCAAAAGCAGCAAAAAAAATGTATAAAATATTTTAGAAATTTTGCAGTTTGTAATTTTTTCCCTAACATTTCGCATGAATTTCTAACGATATTCGGTGACTAAAATATTATTTTAATAATTATATCTGTGTAATATATCTGTTTTGCTTAAATTCACCGAAATACATTGCTTATAGTCACTGAGAAATGGATAAAAATATTCATTTTCAAAATGGGGTGTAGGGCGTGTGGAGTTTGCATGTTCTTTCTGCGTTCGCGTGGGTTTCCTCCGGGTGCTCCGATATCCCCCACAGTCCAAAGACATGCAGTACAGGTGAATTGGGAAGGCTAAATTGTCTGTAGTGTATGAGTGTGAGTGAGTGTGTATGGATGTTTCCCAGAGATGGGTTGCAGCTGGAAGGGCATCCGCTGCCTAAAACATGTGCTGGATAAGTTGGTGGTTCATTCCGCCGTGGTGACCCCGGATTAATAAAGGGACTAAGCCGAAAAGAAAATGAATGAATGAAAATGGGGTGTACTCATTTTTGCTGAGCACTGGATATAGTAGTACACATATATTATTTTACTTAAAATAATTCTAATATTAATAAAATAATAAAAACATAACTGCTTAAGTGTTGAAATATATATATATTTTTAAAGTATATGTATTTCTTGTGAGGTTAATCAATGCTCTTTGTTTTCTTGTGCAGATTTCACTGGTTCATAGGAAGCTGTCTCATTCATGCAGGTAGGAACAATGCATGACTTTTTTTGTAAAATGTCTAGTCAAACTTGCCTCAAACCGGCAAGAACAAACAATTTTGAACACTGAAGTTTGAAAACTTGATTAAGTAGCACCATTATTTCTGATAATTCTAAAAGATTTTGAAATAAAATCAGCAATACTTTGGCAATGCAGTCAAAATGTGCTTAATTTAAGTGAATATTTTCAATTAATTTTATATTATATTTTATAAGACTAATTTACTACAAGAATGCATTATATTATAATTCAGCATAACTATATCCAAATATAACCTGGCCATGGCCTCTAAATGTGCCATGCGTTTGGAGTCTTTTTCCATTCATGTGATGTGCAGTGTATCTGACAGCTTCTTTTAGTGCTTGAGACTTGCATACGTTTGTCTGGTGTGAACTTCACCTTTCTCTATATAAGTTTCCTTTATACTCTACCTGTGCGTCTATATCATTTTAACTGCCTGTCTGAACAAGACCTTTTATGGATTATGGGCATGATAAATCAAATCGAAATCCCCCAAACCCCCCCCCCCCCCTTCCCACCTAAGCCCATCTCAAAGTTGGAAAAGAAAACAAAAATATTCTCCTAATATTTTTCATATGGTGCCTGTATCTATGAATGAAAGCAAGTAAGGAAACTCCAAAGGCTGAATTCGTGGAAATCTGCCTTTATGGCACACAATGACATGATTTAGAGCATGATTTATGATGATGAATGAATATGTGGTTTATTAGCCTATTTGATATCTAAATATTTAATGGATAGTTTCATGCATATATTTTTGTGCATATAAAAAGGTAATTTTGTTTTACCGCTGTCATTCATTTCTGATTTGGTTATAGCTTGTGCTTTTTTGTGCATGCTTTATTAACCAAAATAGCCAAAGATTATACAGTAACACAACGATAATGAAGCAGAACACATCCCTCAAGGAAACGTGTTTCACTGCGCAATAATTCATCTAATGCTTCCACAAATATTTAGCATGCTTTGAAGAAATTTGGTACAGTTTGCAGTTCATCAGAAGCATACAGCGTGAAATAATAGATGCAATTGTTGAAGGATTTTCTCTTAACTTTTGTGGACGATAAATCTAAAAATGGACGTTATAAACAGGATATTTTTTTTGCTGATGATATAAACTAGAAAGGAAGTCGAAATACTACATATACATATATTTGTAAAGGGAAAATGCTGGCATATTTTAAAAAATAATATTCCAGAAACAAACCCTTATTCTAAGAGTCTTCGAGGCTCTCTTTCTCACAGCAGGAGGTAGATTTGATAAGTTTTACAGATGACAGGGGCAGTAAATTACAGGGCTTTACAAGCTAAAGCTGGCAAGGTTTTCCACAAAGAGCCGCGACTGAAGCACAGATGCAGAGTTATGTTCAAGATCTGCCACTGGGCACATTGAGAGTGACGTCCATGGTGAATGCAATTACACACTTCACATATGTCAAGTGCTTTATCAACAAACATAACTGCGACTTTACATTTACACATTTCAGAAAAGAAAAAAAATGAAAGGGATCAGGTTCGTTCTGTGTTCGCTAACTGACTTTACATACACATGAATGCCAATACAAATATAAACAAACAAAATATTGTCTTGTATTGAATATATGTTATATTAGTCAAGGAGTTTGGACTTTGACGTACTAAAGTACTGTTTGATTCATACTACTAACAGGGTATTATATTAAAACAAAAAAGAGGAAGAATTTTATTACTTGAAATAAAATTACACTGAAAAAAACGATTCAAAGATGATTCCTTGGATTTACAATTTTTTTTAAAGTTAAGTGATTGTAAACAATTTATTTAGGCTAAATTTAAACAAAGAAATTAAGTTGAACATCACAAAATTTAATGTTTAATTACATTCAACACAAATAAATAGTTTGCAACAATTTTTTGCAGGCATAATTTAAATTTTTTTTTTTTATAATATTAAAAAAACTTGCTGGTACGAGTCCCGGCTGTTTAGTTGGCATTTCTGTGTGGAGTTTGCATGTTCTCCCTGTGTTGACGTGGGTTTCCTCCGGGTGCTCTGGTTTCCGTCACAGTCTAAAGACATGCGGTACAGGTGAATTGAATAAACTAAATTGGGTGTAGTGTATGAGAATGTATGGGTGTTTCCTTGTACTGGGTTGCAGCTGGAAGGGCACCCACTGTGTAAATTATATGCTGGATAAGCTGGCGGTTCATTCAGCTGTGGCGATCCCTGATGTATAAAGGGACTTACCCAAAGGAAAATTAATATAAACAATAAAAAATAAAAATATCTGGCTTTATTTAGTGCTTATGCTAAAATAAATGTAAGTATTATCAGATTTTTTCCATAATGTGCATTGTTATTTAAAAGATTAGTTTCATTTATGTTAAATGTAATTACCTTATACCTTGAAAAAATGTGGTTATTTTATTCTCATTGAATAGTCCAATCATTATTTCCAACATTTTAGAAAGCAAAATGACAATAACATGCAATTAATAAAAACGTATTTAAAAAAATAATATTACATTTAATATTATCTTTAAAAACCAGATTTCTTTAAATTATTTTTTTATCAAAAACATCATCTAAACATTCTATCTATAAAGAAATATCCTTATTTCTTGTTGCTCTTAAATGTCCTCCTGAAGACCACTATTAAGAGGTTTGATATACAGTTAAAGTCAGAATTATTAGCCCCTCTTTGAATCTTCATTTCTTTTTTAATATTTCCCAAATGATGTTTAACAGAGCAAGAACATTTTCACAGTCTGTCTGATAATATTTTTTATTTCAATTTTATTTGTTTTATTTTGGCTTGAATAAAATTATTATTTAATTTTTTTAAGAACCATTTTAAGGTCAATACTATTAGCCCCTTTAAGCAATTTTTTTGTCGATAATCTACAGAACAAACCATCATTATACAATGACTTGCCTAATTGCCCTATCCTGCCTATTTACCCTAATTAACCTAGTTAAGCCTTTAAATGTCACTTTAAGCTGTTCAGAAGTGTCTTGAAAAATATCTAGTCAAATATTATTTACTGTCATCATGGCAAAGATAAAATAAATCAATTATTAGAGGTGAGTTAATAAAACTATTATGTTTAAAAATGTGTTGAAAAATCTCCCTGTTAAACAGAAATCGAGGAAAAAAATTAAGAAGGGGGCTAATAATTCAAGAGGGCTAATAATTCTGACTTCAACTGTGTGTATATATTTATATATATACACACACATTTTATGTTGTTTTTTATTCTGTCTACATAGAAGCTGATGAATTGTGTGTAATATCAGTTCTCTACTTCTGTCAGTAAGGGGCGCCTCTGTGCTTTGCTGTAGACTCAAAAACTATTTAAATGAAGCAAGATAAAATAAAGACCTACAGGTAAGCATTTTCAACTAGTATTTCAAGCTGTTTTCCACTAATGCAGTTTTTTTTTTAACAATATGGGTATACAAATCTGAAAAAAGTGATAATGTAAACACTGCACTGAGCTCATAAGCAGCAGTTATCGAGATCACAGATCTATTACCTTTTTTTTTTTTTACCAAAGATTTACCGAACTAAATCATTTTGGATGTAAATCTTTCATCAAACAAGTTTACACAGGTTTTATGATCATTTCTTAGGATGTATGATAACAATAAGGCCAAAATACGTCATATGTAAAGGATGTGTGAATAAGTTTCAGTCAAACCAAAATTTATTCACACCAACATTTCTCATAACATCTCACATTATCACACTACAGTTTAGAAAATTATAATAAAATCTCAGAGTTAAAATGTGTCATCAGATTCATCTTGATAATGTGATAATGTCAGATTACTCTGATATTGATATTCAGACAACTGTTAGGATGATATTTACACAACTATCAATACTGTATACAATAATGTTATTCACATTGAGCCCAGTGATGTCATCAACCATATTCATCAAACCTGGACTTCTGTATTTTCCCAGACTCGCTGAAGCAGCTTCTTTACTTTCTGTAGAGTTTTAGTTCACTGTATGAAGGTTTTTTGGGGGAGGAGGACATAATATCTCACAGTTTACCAAGATTATTTTAGTAAACTAAAACTAAGCTGAGACTGGCCAATTTTCAACTAAAATAAATAAAAAATAAAAAAATAACAACAAATGAAAAACTAAAGCTAAATATAACTAACAAAACTCATGGAAAAATGAACTGAAATAAAATTGTGATTAGCAAAAATAAATGATCATTTTCAGAATTCATAATCACTCATAAGCACTGTGGCAGAAAACTGACATGCGACTGTTTAGAGAAACACCTTTAGATGGAGCTCTTACAGTCAAATATTTTCTTAATTTGCCAAGACATATTTTAACAAGGCACATTAAAATACTTGTAAGTATATATATTTATTTTAAAATTTTTTTATATTTTGTTATTTTACTTTTATTTATAAGTTGCATTTGTATGGTTATAGGTTCAGTGTCTGTTCAAACTGTTATTTTATTTTGACCACCAAGGGGGATGTAAAAGAGTTTATTTTACTGTGCAAATACTAAACGTTGCTCTGTTCAACACCGGATGTGTTCTGTTAATTGATAAACTAGAATAGAATTACTAAAACTGATACTAAATGTATGAAAATAGAAACGTGTTCTCAAAATAAAAACAAAAGCATTAATGAAACAATAAATCTTAACTAAAACTTACAGCAAATTTAACAGTTTCGAAATGAAAACTAATTTAAAAATGTAAAACTATAGTAACCTCACAGTTTACTTTAATTTGCCACACTAAAAACACACTAAAAATAAATACAAAATGATATCTGGTGTCTAAATTTTCATTTGATTGATGGCTGACACTGCAGTGACACAGGTCCTCTTAACCCATCTGACAGTATTCATGTTAAGCTCTTGATGAACACTTTTATTAAAGAGAAGAGCTATACTGGAGCAGCTCATATGACATACATACCCATAGGCCAAATGCCTTGAATGAAAAACAAACTTGGTGTATATTTATTTTATGGTATTTTGCTGAAAATTAATTCTGATTTACAAGGTTGATAGCAAGACAACATCATCCATATGACTGACCGTTGAGACTTACCTAAAAATGAACAAAACTAAAACCATACTGTATCCAATTCAAATGTACAAATTAAATGAATAGCCACACACGCACACGCACACGCACACGCACACAGACACAGACACATACAGTGATGCAAAATAAATTTCAATATTTTCATTCTGGTTAGAATCACCAGTTTTGCATTATTAATGGAAACTCCTTTGGCTTATTTTGAAGTCATGATTTCACGACAATCAGCAAATTTATTAAACCTGCATATTTATTTCTAACAGAACAACATAAACATCACTCTGAAGTGTTTTCAGACAACATAGATTTAGTTTACTTGCATCAACCTTCAGATGAAAATAATTATAAAAATAGATATTAAAAAATATTTAATGCAATAGTTTGTCAGTGGGTAAAAGTTTTTGGCATTTTCCATAAAACTTTTCATATAATATTTGACAAAAGCATTTATTTATGACACTTAATTGTACCCCATGTATACACAGGCTCAAAATGAACCAAACACAAGTCTTTAAACCTGAACCTGTGCAGTTTTTAGATATATCGATGTATCTCTTTCAGATCAATAAAGATCTTAATGATCATAATGCATTATGAAAGTTAAGTATAGTCATATATATTTAAAGATAAATCAGGAGCAAAAAAGTCTTTGCTGCTTGTAATTGATTATAAATACTTGCATAAGTGAATTGGAGCAAAAATAATGTAATAAAAATATTTGCTTTACAACAGAATTTGAATTAGTCGTTTGATGATGTTTGCATTATTGATTCTGTACTTTACCTTGTTTATTATTCTGAAGCCACTTTGAAACTATTTGTATTAAAAGATTTTGTTCTTGGCTACTGTGAAACTGCAGATGTTGCAAATGTATTAATTGTCAGCTTGTCTTTAATACAAATACATTTTGTTTAATTCATTGAAATAGTTGAAAGCAAGTGAAGATTTAACATTTAAAATATATCAAATATTAAAACACATTTATATGTTACGCAATGTTTTGTCTTAGGTGTTATATTATTTCAAGCATTTGGAAATTAAAAATAGGACAAAATATAATTGTAAGCATTTTATACTGTGATAAATATGCACTCACAAAAATACACTTGCATAAATCTCACATCTCAACTAATAAAAAGAGTAAAATAATTAAATATGAAAGCAGAACTGGGTACAGTAACATCTGGAAACTGAGAAATTGGCACCACAAGGTTAAATGGCAGATTTTCAGCACTTCACAAATGGCAAGCACAAGGCACATATGGACTATGGTGGCCATAGAAACACAACCTTGTTGGCACAACTGAGTGGGTGGTGCTAAGTTTAGAGTGTGTGTGGTTAATGCAATAGGTTACATTTAATGTTGTTTAAGGTTCTAATATCACCTATCACCTAAAAATATATATTTTTTAAAGTAGTAGTGAAAGCACTGCCAGATGTTATAATGCTTTACATATAATCAAACTATAAAGAATTTATTTCTTATATTAAGAAATATCATTTTATTTAATTATCATTGGCTGTGACAGTTATTGGACTTTTCACAAGTTTCAATTTTGTGCTAATCTACAAGAAGCACTACTTAGTACTTTTACACTCAAACGTTTGTCACGTAAATTGCAAAACTAGTCACAAATCTGCCACAAATGCTACTTCGTACTACACTTTGCGTACATTTTGTCTTCCACTATCGTCAGTATCCTCTGACTGTAGGCGGTGTAAAATCAATAGGCTCTTAACAGGCCACCTAGGCTTATTTCCCTGCCTCAACCTTGACAAACGAGGCGGTGTGCTAATTGATCGGCACAGCCTTCACAATGTTCTCTGCGTGGATCTGTGTGCGAACCATCCTTTAACACGGCCTGTGAGCATGTACGGATGATCACTACATCTGCTGCATTGAGCAGGCTCTTAACACAACCAATCATCTCCATGAATCATCTTCATGGGACAAACTGTCGATACTGCGGATGGTATATGGGAAGGAGATCATTATGACAGAGTAGATGGTGATGGAGAGATGCACTGGCTAATTTTAGTGCGAATCCCAGTTAGTCACGTGAACCTTTTACTGTAAGACCAACATGTTGCACAACGAAAAACTGTGGCTGAATAAATGAGATATATGAGGAGTTTTCTTGGCTTTAACCCATCCATCCACCTGTTAATTTACCTTTTATGCACTCTAATAAGATGCTTCTTCAAAGTTTTTCTTTCAGTATGTAACTTTAAGTAACTTTCTTTCTTTCTTTCTTTCTTTCTTTCTTTCTTTCAGACACAGACACACAGTAACTTCAAAATCAGTTGTGTTTTTCAGATGCTGTTAAACCTTATATCGCCAGCAAAGAGAAAATACTCACTCAATTTTACTGAAATACACTCAACACAATGGACATAAAGGCATCCTAGATTTGTAGACTTCTGTTTCGGTTTTACATCTTAATATATTTATTAATGTTCAATGTCAGTTGGCATTTATTAATGTGCTCAGCTAATAACCGAGTACTGTCATTCTTACTACACATCCCTTTTAAAGTTCCCATCAGTAAAAAATATCAGTAAGATCCTCCTCTGGGCGCTCAGGTTTCCCCCACAGTTCAAACAAATGTGCTATAAGTGAACTGCATAAGCTAAAATTGTCCATAGTGTGTGTGTGTGTGTGTGTGTGTGTGTGTGTGTGTGTGTGTGTGTGTGTGTGTGTGAATAAGAGTGTATGGGTGTTTCCCAGTAATGGGTTGTGGCTGGAAGGGCATCCGCTGCGTGTTGGTTCATCATGCTGTGGCGATCTCTAAAATAGAGACTAAGCCAAAGAAAAATGAATGAAGGAATGAATAATATGGCGACACAGTGGCTAGCACTGTCGCCTCACAGCAACAAGGTCGCTAGTTCGAGTCCAGGCTGGGTGAGTTGCTATTTCTGTGTGGAGTTTGCATGTTCTGGCTGTGTTTGCACGGGTTTCCTGTGGGTGCTCCAGTTTCCGCCACAGTCCAAAGACATGTGTATGTATATGTGTGTGAATGTGTGTGTATGGGTTTGCTGTGGAAAACACATGGTGAATAAGTTAGTGGTTCATTCCACTATGGCGACCCCTGATGAATAAAGGGACTAAGCAGAAGGAAAATGAATGAATGATTGATAATAATAATATATGAACCTCATTCATTCATTCATTCATTTTCTTTTCAGCTTAGTCCCTTTATTAATCTGGGGTCGCCACAGCAGAATAAACAGCCAATTTATCCAGCATATGTTTTACACAGCAAATGCCCTAGCTGCAACCCATCACTGGGAAACATCCATTTACACTCATTCACATACATACACAACGGACAATTTTATCATACCCAATCCACCTGTACCACATGTTTTTGGACTTGTGAGGGAAACCGGAGCTCCAGGAGGAAACTTACGCCAACACAGAAACTCCACACAGAAATGCCAACTGACCCAGCCGGGGCTCGAACCAGCGACCTGCTTGCTGTGAGGCGAATGTGCTACCAACTGCGCCACCATGCTGCCCATATATGAACATATATTGTATTATTATTATATTGTATATGTATTATTACTGCTGTTTTTTAATTTAATATTAAAACTATTTAAAAGCGCTTCCAAAGCATGATTCTTTATGGAACCTTATGAAAATTGTTACAAGCTGAAGAACCCTAATTTGGTTCTGTTCAGAACAATTTTCTCAAAGAATTTATTATAATATTCTAATTATGATTATTTATTTAGTAATGTGTGACCCTAGACCAAAAAAAGATGCTTGCATTGATGTATACATTAAGAAAGCACAATGTTTGGTGGGGAACTTTTTGAAAATCTGGAATCTGAGCATTCAAAAAATCTAAATGAATCTAAATTTCATATTTTCATAAAGTTCATGTGCACATTTACCAATCAAAAATATTATTTTGATATATTCACAGTAGGGAATTCACTAAATATCTTCAGCAAACATGACTTTTATTTAATATCCTAATGATTTTTGGCATAAAAGAAAAATCTATCATTTTGACCAATACCATGTATTTTAAGCTATTGTTAATACTATACCAGAGTAACATGAGGCTTGATTATGTGGTGCAGGGTCACTTATTACTATTTATTTATTTTTTACATTTAAAAAATAAATCATTTTGTCAATAATATGCAAAGCGATGCGGTGGCGCAGTGGGCAGCGCTCTCGCCTCACAGCAAGTAGGTCACTGCTTCGAGCCTCAGGTGGGTCAGTTGCCATTTCTGTGTGGAGTTTGCATGTTCTCCCTGCGTTGCGTTAGGGTTTCCTCCGGGTGCTCCAGTTTCCCCCACAAGTCCAAAGACAGGTGAATTGGGTAGGCTAAATTGTACGTAGTGTATGTGTGTGAATAAGAATGTATAGGTGTTTCCCAGTTTTGGGTTGCAGCTGGAAGGGCATCCACTTTGTAAAACATATGCTGGATAAGTTGGCGGTTCATTCCACGGTGGCGACCCCTCATTAAGAAAAGGGACTAAGCCTTAAAGAAGATAAATGAATTAACAATATGCAATAAAAGGGTGCTAGTAATGTGTTCTTTATTATTATTTATGCAAACGCACAGAAGGCATTTTTAGTTAGCTTTAAAATGTCACAATGATTAAGAGTCAGCATCTTTCATCTCAAGCATGTCCTGATATCAAAAAAATACTTAACCAATCCCAGATTATGAATGAAGACAGCTTTACAACCTTAGAGGGAGAATGAAAGTGCTGCACTTCCATACAGATGCAGGACATTACATCTTATTTTTTGTACTTGCAGTAAGAGACACTTACAACACAGGTTTGCTTTGACAGATCAGATTTATGACGTCTGTTGCCTCTCCTTATGGATAAAAGCACAGACAATGACTAGCTCTGATTATGTGTGTGTGTGTGTGTGTGTGTTTGCTTTAGAAAAAGAAAACCTTTAGAGTCCACAGACCAGCTGCTCATTTCTGGAGAGAGAAAAAGAGACAGATGGGGGAGGGAAACACATGGTTACAGCTTGTTGTAAATAAGACTCATCCCGTCCTTTTGATGTTACACACACACACACGCACAGTCATCTGAACATTAGATACACTCACTTACATGAATGCAAATCTAAACCATGACTCGTGTGACAGGTTTGTTGAAAATCCAGCCTCTCTAATCCTCCCATCAGATGGGTTCAGGAAATATTTCACCACTCCATATAATAGCACAATAATAATACACATAATCAATAGAACAAATGCCCATGATTCGCTTCACAACCATCCCCCACGAGCCTTTTCTCCCAGACTTCAGCTTCATCCATGTCAGCGCAGTGAGCAAGTGCTTTCCTGAGGAGCGGCTGCTGTTTTTTTAATGGGCTGAGAGGGATGTGAAGAGCCCGAGCAGTCATTCAAAGTATTATTACACTCCTGGGCTGCACACTGCCTGCTTGGCCCCCTTGCTGAGGTCGTAGAAGATGGATGGCTCACTGGAGCAGCAATTAATAATGTTTTTACAAGAGCAATGGAGGCGTGCGCAAGCCACCGACGGATTGGGAAGAGTATTGAAATGTGCAGGTGAATTGATTGGCCCTTCGGATTTCCTGTAGAAATCATTTGGATTAATTGAAAGCAGTGGGAGGGAGGAGGGAAGGTGCGGGGCTGCATATTGATTTATAGGTCTCACTCAGAACGAGAAGAAGAAGAGGAGGAAGAGAAAATGGCCACCGTGCTCCCAGAAACATAATGAGGTGATTTTAGGTTGGGTGGCATTCAGCAATCGTCGGTCTAGTATGGAGTGACGTCAAAACCAGGCAAGAATAATTCACCTCTTATTCCCTTGAGGTTTATAAAATTGGGGGGTTAAAATTTATGACTTAAACAAGGTTTCTGGTAAACATAAATTGACAATACTTTGTTCTACACAAAGTAAATTACACAGCTATACTGAAAATCTGAATTTTCAAGCTGGCCTAACAACTTAGTGACATATATGGCAATACCCCAAAGCATAGTCTTGAGAACTTTTATGCATTTAGAGGCTACCAATGAATATAAATAATTAAGCCAAAATTATATGCATTTACGATTTTAGATTTTTAAGTATGTTCGCTAGAATTAAAAAGCTCTTATTGTAGCAGTAATACAATTACCAGATTTCTGAAGAGTGGCAGGATGTTTGGGATATAAGGTGCAATGTATTTCATGAATCTGTACTTTTTCTTTTGCCATATCTTATAATGTTCATTCATGTTTTTCTTGCAATAACTTACACATCACATTCTGGTCTGCAGACTCAACGGTTTTGTTTATCCAAGGCCAAAAAAGCATGCTTGCAGACACACATGCATCAATTCATTGTATGTGCTTCTATCCATAAAGTGAGGCAACAGACATAATAAATTTGATCTGTCAAATCAAACTAGAGTATGTGTCTCAGAATATTACAACTATCACTCACGTTTTTAGGAAAATTTAACGCAGGACAAAACATCATTTTTCATAATAAGTTAGAAGGCTGAAATACAGCTGAAATAAGGAATGGTCTTCAAAAAACTGGACGTCCAACTACTGTAAATTTTGTTCATTTAAATATATTATGTGTAAATAAGGCGGTTAGTTCTGATGTGGCGACCCCTGATTCATAAATGGACTAAGCTGAAAAGAAAATGAATGGATGAATAAATGTTTAAATAATATCATGGTAAGTAAATAAAATTACTCATCTTATGGATCACACACACACATCACCAATCAGAATTAACCATTTAATAAGTTTGTAATAAGTAACTTCAAAAGAACTTTGCTACGTTTGCTACGTTATTTGACTCAGCTTATCATTTCCCACCCCCCGAAATGTCACCTTAAAAATGACATCTTATTTTATGTAAATATTTTTTATTTTAGTTTATTATCTGCATTATATAACTGTACTTTATAACAATATTGATAACAACTGCATTAGTTCCTTGTCACTTGCTCAAACTTCTGTTACAAGCCCTGAAATGACATTTAAAAGGCTTTGGATGAGATGTGTAAGAAACTCGTCATACAAAACAAAGCAGAGCAGAGCAAAACAAAACAAAACAAAACAAAACAAAACAAAACAAAACAAAACAAAACAAAACAAAACAAAACAAAACAAAACAAAACAAAACAAAACAAAACAAAACAAAAAAACAGATAAATGTCTTGAAATACAACATCTGAATAACACATTTGGACTTTGTAACTGTGGCGTGGAATAATAATTTTAGACTATTGAATTATTAAAATATATTACATACCATCATTAATTATCAATTGCATGCATAGAGAATGTTATATGTGTGTATATGTGCTTGTAGCTTGTTCATTATTGAAAAACAGCTGCAAAACCTTAAATTAACTATGCAACGTTATTAAATAGCCGTTCAGAAACTTCCTGGTTCATTCTCAAAGCTGAGTCTCTGGTTTATATGTCTGTACACCTCTATTTTCACTGTCAGTCATTTTGCTAATCTTGATATCTAGTTATCCAAAACAGAGATGTCAAAACTCCATATTCTGAATACAGGCCAGAAAGCATGAAAGCAGAAAGCCATCAAAGACAAACATAAAACATCTTACTTTAATTCAACTAAAATACCATTTTCAGCATGGCATAATAAATGATCTGTAGAATATTTTGAACTGAAGTTGTAGAGATACACTCCGGGGATACTATAGATATTACATCACATATAAAGAGACACATATAGCCCTTTTAATGTTGATGTTAGCTGGTAGTTTGATATGTGATCGTGAAGGGAAGGCTTCAATGAGGCCAAATCAAGTCACAATTGTCAGTGGAAATAAAGCCGCCACACATGGAAATGCTGATTATGACACCACAACTTGTTTATATATATATATATAGCATATAAAATCAAATAAGCTTATAAATAAGTACTTAAGTAAGGACTTAAACATAATTAAGAACATACATATTTTTTTTCACAGGCTATTAACGTATACACTGCAGCCAGCCACCAGAGGGCCATCAAAAATAATTTGGCATCACTTTTCAGCGAATACCTGCTGTGAATAAAAAAAAGATTTGTTTCAATCCTGTGAAATACAGCTCATCAAACTAATTTAGCTATTTTCTTTCTTTTTTCTTTACAGTTATCTTAAATTGCTTTTACTATTTAGATTTGCATGACAAGGCTTGTGCTGAGCTCATGCACCAAGTGAAAACACAAGAGAGCTGTTTTTAATCATTTTAACCAGATACTTAATACTGTGATTTTGTGGTGCATATATGTGTTACTAACAGTCTCAAAGATAGGCCAAAAGTGATGTCCGGGGCAAAATACTGCTCTTCACAAAATATGCTTAAAAAACAAAAAGCTCACAGGAAATACAGCATACAGTAGGCTCAGTTATTTTCCCTTGGGTTCCTCATTTGTATTTGATTAGCAAATATCGCTGTGCCTTAATCATTAAATATGTACAATTATGCACTTGGTCATTAAATGTGTACAAACACAATTATGCATTATGTTTAGTAAATATACATCAAGACAGCATCAGTATATTTGAATGAAGCGAGATAATCTTTTTTTGTTTAAAGACTTGACAACTTTGGTCAATACCGTATATCTCTTTTATTAAATCCCTTAACTTAAAAATGCAATTATAATGTAAAATAATAAAAACAATATACAACAGACAAATGATTATTTTTTTGCCTTCATCTATAATTATTTATCTTTTTTTCTGATAGAAAAGATTTAAACTTTTGAAGCAATTAATTTAAAGAATTGTACAACCTTAATCCATTAAATAATTTTGTTCTTTTCATTTAAATAACATAATTTATCAAGTTTCATTTAAGCGATAAGACAAAAACAAACCGACATTATTTTCCTGTAATTAGTATTGAATACCTCTTCACTAAGATCGGAGCAGACAAATAAAGTTGTTTTTCCTCTGTACAGTAAACATGAGCGTAGTTTATTGCCATGTCTTGCCGTCTGCTTGCAGACACCTTAATGAGTCAAGTTAAAGAGTAAACTACAGTGGCACCAGCTTCTGTTATTAAATGTGTCTAATGTTTGCTCACTGAGCTGAATTCAAACTAGGATCTGCCTATTCATTTCATGTTAAGAGATAAGAGTGTTTCACTTGCCATATAGGTCCTGTAAATCAACAAACATCAAACAGATCAATATTTTAGATGTAGATGTTTTATATATATATATATATATATATATATATATATATATATATACATATATATATATATATATATATATATATATATATATATATATATACATATATATATATATATATACATATATATATATATATATACATATATATATATATATATATATATATATGTATATATGTATATATATATATATATATATATATATATATATATATATATATATATATATATATATATATATATATATATATATATATATATACATATATATATATATATATATAAAATGCTTTTAAGGCTTTGCTTCCTTCCATGTCTGTTTTTTTAAATGAGAGAGCTTTTGTTCCAGGGGGCAGCATTGCTTCCTAAATATTCCAGCAAGTATTTTTAGGACATTTTCTAACAGGGTAAATTTATGTATGGCTGTTTATTTGTAAGTAGAATTATGTGAAGTAAACATCATATATTATCATATTTAAGTTGTGCAAAGCCAGTACTGAAAATAGTAAAAAAAAAAAAAAAAACTGACCGCAGTTACAAAACACAGCAATTTGCATCTCTGGTCCATATAAAGGGATAAATAAATAATTAACTATAACAGAAATAAAATAATTTATTATAATATAATACTTAACCTAGGTAAGTCAATTTACAATGACAACCTGGCCAAGAGGCGACATAAAAAGGCAGATACGAAACAGCAGGGACACAATAAAATAACTATTTCAGAAATGCAGATGATAACATATAAACCCAAGGAAAAAACTAAAAACAACCACAGTGATCATGTACAATTAACTGGGTTGAATTTTTAAAGTATGATAGTGGATTAAATTATATGATAGTGGAATAAAAGTGTTAAGCTTTAATGTCTGCTGCAGATGATTCCAAGCATTAGCAGCAGAAAACTGAAAAGACTAGCGACCAAATGAAGTACGAACTTTGGGTATACAAAGGTTAATAAAACCACTAGAGCACAGATTTCGACATGTTTTCTGAATGTTAAGAAGTGACTGTAAAATATAGTGAAGTTTTCCCAATGAGAGTTTTATAAATAAATAGAAACCAATGAATTTGTCGATGTGATTGAAGAGAAGGCCAATTCAATAAGGAATACAGATGAAATATATCATTTTAATACTTTCACAGTACAGACACATATGGTATAAATGTCTGTACTGTGAAGGTTTACGTTTTACTTTAAATGAAGATTTACATTTCTAATACTATCTCCATATCCATTAAAATATTAATTAGCTCAAACTTTTTTAATTGGTTTATAATTTTAAGAATCATATTGAATTTTGAAAGATAATTTTATTATATTATTATATTAAATCTATTATCAAATAGTCATATTTTTACGCTGAGATTGAAAAACATTTCAATATGTATCTAAATAAAAGTTGACCAGGTTACATGGATGGTAAAGGTTCTTAAGGGAACCACAGATGCCTATAAAGAACCTTTATTTTTAGGAGCGAACAAATCAAAAATATTAGTTGTCTGTGGTAACTCACTAGACAATAAGTGCATGACTTGTATTGTTCTCTGATTATAAAAAAAAGTATGGAATAAACCCTTTAAATCAACCTGGTGTCCCAAATCTTCACCTATTCCTGTTTTTCCAACCCAAGGACAGTGAGCATTTGAATGAGGGTGGTGGGTCATGAAGATGCCCAGAGGCAGGCACTGGTTATTGCCAGCTGCCCGTCTGTAAAGAGAGCGGCTGAAGCTGAAGCACTGCTCTCCGGTTACAGTACCTGTCTATAAAAACCGCTCCCGTGTCCTGCATCCCTCTCTGTCCAGACCCCCCAGGGTTCCCCCGAACAGTACCAGCGATGAAAGCCGTGTCTTGGGTTGCAGCCTCTACAAACCCAGCCTGTTTATGAGGCCACGTTTGATGTCTGGTTAAGGGGCGCTCGCACCCACAGACGGCTGAGTTGAGCCTGGGTGGTGCACGGAAATTTGCACAGAGATACTTTAACTCACGGGAGGCCCTTTTAAACATATCACTCGGCATTACATTAGCATTGGTTTTTCTCAATTTCAGATTGTCAATAGCTTAATTATATTGATTATAATTAAACTGCATGCATATAATGTTTCTATAAAAATAATATGTCTTGTCTTTACATACTGTACATTCACCTAAAAAAATAAAGGTTTTATTGTCATTGATGGTTCATTGAAGAACCTTTAACATTTACAAAAACTTGAAAGCCCATAAAGGGTCCTTTATGGTGGAAAAGGGGGTTCTTTAAATTTTGTATTGATAATGTTCTTCAATGAAAAAAAATATTTTAAGAACTGATCACTGAAAGGTTCTTTGAGGAACCAAAAATGATTTCTCCATGTCAGCATGTGAGTAAGCTACTTTTTGAACTTTTTCTCTTCATTTACTGTATTCATTAAGTGTGGATTTGAGCAAACTGTTTATGGTTGTCTTATTCTATAAACTTCTGATAACATTTCTTACCAATTTAAGAAAAGATATACAGTTAAAATCAGAATTATTGAACCCCCCTTGATTTTTTTTTCTTTTTAAAGTATTTCCCGAATGATGTTTACCAGAGGAAGGAAATTTTCACAGTATGTCTGATAATATTTTTTTCTTCTGGAGAAAGTCTTATTTGTTTTATTTCAGCTAGAATAAAAGCAATTTCTAATTTTATAAAAAAAAACATTTTAAGGTCAAAATTATTAGCCTCTTTAAGCTATATATTTTTTCAATAGTCTACAGAACAAACCATCATTAAACAATAACTTGCCAAATTACACTAACCTGCCTAGTTAACCAAATTAATCAAGTTAAGCCTTTAAATGTCACTTTAAGCTGTATAGAAGTGTCTTGAAAAATATCTAGTCAAATATTATTTACTGTCATCATGGCAAAGATAAAATAAACCAGTCATTAGAAATGAGTTATTAAAACTACTATGTTTAGAAATGTGTTGAAAAAAATCTGCTCTCCGTTAAACAGAAATTGGGGAAAAAATAAACAGGGGGGCAAACAATTCAGGGAGTTTAATAATTCTGACTTCAACTGTGTTATAATTTGCATTGTTGGGGGTTACGCATTACAAGTAACGTGAGTTATGTAATAATATTATTTTTCTAAGTAACTAGTAAAGTAATGCATTACTTTTCAAAATTAAGTAATAATATTTGAGTTACATGTTTGTAAAATGTAATGCGAGTTACTTTTTAGTTTAGTTAATTCACTTTTAAAAAATAAAATGCTGAATTAAAATGATCGTAGTCATGTTGAATCCTGCACTCAATTAGAGAATGCAGGAACAGACAGGGAGGAAGATGGCAGAGCCTTACATTTCTGCAATGAAAATATTCTCATACTTTTGAACACATGAACGAAAAGGAAAAGCGGACTATCTGAATATACAGTGATTTTACCTTTTATTAATACAAAAAGTACAAATATAGCAAATGCATTGCTTTAAACTGTCATTAAACTGTATATACGGCATGTAAAGCTCTGGGCTCAGGAAGTTCTCAGAAGATAACATTGTACTACATTTTTTGTGTGTTTTTAAAGGTAAATGAAGGTTATACAGTGTGTTGTTCATTGCAGAGCTCCTCTATTTAAATAAAAGGAAGAAAAAAAACCCTGCATGTTCTGAAAGAGGTCAGAAAAAGTAACGCAAAAGTAACTCAAAAGTAATGTAATGCATTACTTACCATAAAAAGTAATGCAACTAGTTAGTTTTTTGGGTAATAACTCAATATTGTAATGTATTACTTTCTAAAGTAACTTTCCCCAACACTGTTCATTTGTCTTCAATAGTTTGCAGAATAAGAGAAAGATAAGAGAATTAGATTTTCAAGCGGTCTCTTGATTTTCTCTCCATAGCTGTGTACATGTGACTTGCTGCTCAATTACTATCAGTTATTACAGTGTGGTTAATAATAGTTATTATTATATTAATTATATTAATATAGATTGTTACTATCAACATTATTATTACTATTATTATTATTATTATTATATTTCAATGCTGAAAACCATTTTTGCTATTTTTATATTATTTTACTATTTATATAAACGATACACACATAAATAAAAACATATACAAAACAGTTTTGTTACATTGATATTTAAATTTTCATATAATTTGTCATTTTATTATTTTACTCAATTATAATAATAAGAAGGGGCAGCACGGTGGCGCAGTGGGTAGCACAAGCAAGTAGGTCGCTAGTTTGAGGCCCGGCTGGGTCAGTTGCCATTTCTGTGTGGAGTTTGCATGTTCTCCCCATGTTGGTGTGGGTTTCCTACGGGTGCTCTGGTTTTCCCCACAGTCTAAAGACATGCACTATCCTGTAGGTGAATTGAATAAGCTAAATTGGCCGTAGTGTATGTGTATGAATGCAAGAGTGTATGGGTGTTTCCCGGTGTTGGGTTGTAGCTGGAAGGGCATCCGCTGCATATGCTGGATAAGCTAATGGTTCATTCTGCTGTGGCAACTCCTGATTAATAGAGGGATTAAGCCAAAAAGAAAATGAATTAATAAATAATAATAAGAAATTTACATAGTAAAATTAGTTCTGAAGGATCTGGTGATAATGAAGACTGGAGTATGTTGATGTCATTTTTATTCATTTACAATAAAAAGGTTATCAAATTAAACTTCATACTTTCATAACATTATTGCTATGAACTTAAAAAAATACATATAGTAGTTAACTTTTGAAGTGAATCAAAAAAGTTTTTCACAATTTATTTGGGGATGGATGTTGTTAAATAGTTTTAGGACAACTTTTTGATCAACTTCAAATGTTGATAGAATAAGAAACATATAACTTAAAATAATAATTTCAAAATGTTAGCTAAAAATGTTTTAATAACAGATTGCATAAAAATGACAATAAAAAACCTAGACTTAATACTTTCATAATATTACAGTTTTTAAATAAAAAATATTAATAAAATATATATTTTTAATAATAATAGATTCCTTCTTGCAATATTAAACCATAATTACTCCAAACATGACCAGTAGCAACATAAGAAGCTACTTGCTCTAATCCATGCAATGTAATCACACATGCATGTTTGTCTCCTAAGGGTTAAGATGATCCGTGTGCACCCAGCACAAGCCCTGTTAAAATATCTCACATTCCCCATGACATTCAAGAGGCTGCTGAAGGACTCGGAGCCGGTGGAGTTAAAGATCGGGCTCTTGTGTAGTTCCAGTCAAGACAGTTTATTGCAGATTTCTTTACTGCACGCTGGTGCACACCTTATTTTACAATGCCGAGGGAAGGCTTAACGGTTGGGGAACGAGTAATAAGTGGCATGTGAATGATGCAGGTCGGTCTGAATGAGCTCCCTCTGATGCTGTTTACAAGAGCTAGGCCTTTTTTAAGACTCTTCCCCAACCGCAAAAAGTCAGATCGCCCTCTTGCTTAATTACTATCAGGGTGTATGATTTTTACAGGCAGGCCAATCACAATTCAATTCAATCCTGCCTCTTTTATTTGGACAGATTTAGGAAAGCACAGCCTGATTATTTATTTATTTATTTATTTATTTATTTACTTACTTATTTAGTTGATCTTCGCAAGTCATTTAACACTGTCACCAGTGAGGACATCACAAAATATATAAATAATATGTTCTCTTTGTATTGTTTTGATGACTTTTGGTTTCTTTTATTCAAAGTAATGTGCAGTAGAGCAAAATCATAATTTGTCATCAAAACCAACATCATTTACAATATAAAAACCAAATGTTAAGTGCAAGCAAAATTTCTAGCAAAAGAAGCTAAAAAAATACTTCACTCAAAACTACATGATTACACACACAGACACACACACACAATTATTATTATCTGGTCGAAATTTAGAATTACCATCAATTAAATTGCTTGTTGCATCACTTATTTCGAAGTCACTGGGTAAAGCATCTACTAAATTAATTAAAAAATAAATGCATAACTATCTTTTTTATTTAAATGAAGATATTATGATGAATATATAGTCAGAAAAAAAAAACACAAAATGAAAACTTTGTCATCATTTATTAACCTTCTTGTCATCCCAAACCCAAACCCTTTAGACTTTTGTTCACTTTTGCTATGTTTATGAAATCTGAGTGATATCTGTCAATTCATTCGAATCCTGTGAACACTGTTTGTCAATGTTATGTTACAAGAGAATATACATGCAGCAAAACAATGCCACTTCAGAAGACAAATCTGATTTGAAGTTCTAGTTTGTTTCAATGATCAAAGAATTTCTGGGTTGGGAATGGCACATAGGTGAGTAAATATAATTACAAAATACTGCACTGTAAAATGTTTCACATTGGTTAAACTTACAAACTCAAGTTCACCAGCTGCCTTGAAAATGTGAGTCAACTCAACTTAGAGAGATTCTTTGTTTAAGTTGAAACAAAGTATCTGAGTTGAGTTGGCTCACATTTTCAAGGCAGCTGCTAAACTTAAGTTTGTAATTTTAACCAATGTGAAACGTTTTACACGCAAACTTTCATAAAATAGAGTAACCAAAAAACAGTATATATAGTATTTCATTAAATTCAGTATTTCATGGATTTTCTTTCATACAGTCCAAATTTACATGGAAGTTCAGGTTTATTCAGATGCACTGGACATTTTCATTGTGGGTTGAACTGTCGCTTCAACTGAAACATAATTTTTTATGCCTTGCACTTCTAAAAATAAAGATTCCATTTAGAATATATGATGTCATACAGGATGTTCTTTTCCAGTTCTAGAATTCTAGAACAGTTTTAGAATTTTATTTTACTCAGAAACCAACCACCATCTTAATAATCTTGTTTGTTTGTTTATTTGTCTATTTATTGATTGTCATAACAGTCTCTAACATAACAGTCAGACAGTTGCAGCTCATCCAGAATGCGGCTGCCAGGATTCTGACCAGAAAATCAGAGCACATCACACCTGTCCTCAGGTCTTTACACTGGCTCCCAGTTACATTCAGAATAGATTTTAAAGTATTATTACTGGTCTATAAATCACTAAATGGCCTAGGACCTCAATACATTATAGATATGCTCATTGAATACAAACCTAACAGATCACTTAGATCATTAGTATCATATAAACTAGAACTTCCAAAAGTTCAGTCAAAGCAAGGTGAATCAGCTTTCACCTACTGTTTTAACACGTATTAATCTGTTTTTATCTCTTTTAATGATTTGTAATTTTTTTTATCATTATTATTTTGTTGTTTCTTTTATTCTTGTGTATGTAAAGCACTTTAAAATACCGTTGTGTAAAAAATGTGCTATATAAATAAACTTAAATTTCTACAATGTGAAGAGCATGAAATCAAACCAAAGATACCAGTGTTCTCAGAAAAACACACTTAATTTGTCAGTATAGATATATGTATAGCTAGCATAAAATCCATGCACAAAGTGAAAAATATTTGTGACCTGGACCATATGATCTTTACTTAATATGCTGATGATTTTGACCATAAATGCACATATAGTATTTTTCACTATTGTCAAAATATACCCTTGAAACATAATACTGGATTTTTATTTATTTTTTGTATTTTGTTGCTTTTATATAAAAAGTTTTATCAGACAAATATCAGCAATATTGTTTAAAAGAATCTGACCTGCTTGCTCTATATCTTTAAAATTACAATATAATAACACATAACATGGCTTGAAATACAGGGGATTTAAAAAGAATACCACAACATTGAAAATCGATAACTCTGCAAAGAAGAAAAGGAGAGCTAAGCTCTTTCTGTCATCGATTTAGGGAAGCTCTGATATTTGTTAAGTACTCTTCACGTTGGTTAATTACACAAGGTCCACCATGTTTCTTTGATTAAATACAGATTTTCAAAGTTGTGGTTTTCTTTTTGAATCACCCTTTACTTACTGGACTTGCTGCATTATGCTTGTGAGAGAAGCCCACAGCCCTTCTTACTGTTGTGTAGATAATGAGAAAGGACATCCTGAGGGATAGATCAGATACTGCCCCACTGGAAAGAATACCAATTTTAGTCTGTTGGGATTATATTACAGTTTATCGGAATGACAGGTTGATAATAGTGTCAGTAATGCAAGTATGACTGCAGGGCAGAAACAATGTGCTTCAATGTGCAATGTTGACCAGTAGGTGGTGTGAGAGACAGTCTGCATAATGAACATGGTTTTGGGTTTGTTTCAACCAGCGTTATGCACAACAGAGTTCAATAATTTCTATAACTGGACTGTACGTCAAAGATGTTATGGGTTGATGTATTGTATACATTGTATATGATGTATTTGTATACATATTGCTAAGAGATCATGAAGTGCAGTTTCATCAGAGAATAATTGCTGAATAAACGAAATCATAATCAATCAAATAAAAAACGCTAAGAAAACGCATATTTTATAAAAATAAATAAATAAAGAAAGAAAAATAAATAAAGAAAAGTCGTAAATTTATTAATGTAATCCCTAAACATTAAATCTGAGAGAATATTTCTTTCCTCTCTGAAATCAAATACAGATGTCAATGGTGAGGTTGAGATGTTGATTGCGTTTTTTGATATCTATTATCTGCAGAGTTTTATGTTCCTAAAGCTTCATCAGTTGTATATTGTGTCATTATATTTTGGCAATCTATGTGTGCAAAACAACCATACCAATAAAGTAAATGATAACTGGCACTCTAGCCGGTCGAATGTACCACTAACAGGAAAAAGATAAGCGTTATTTTTAGAAGTTAAAATGTATTTGCTAGAAAACAAGTTAGATTTAATATATATAGTTCACTTATGTATCCTTTATTTTTTAAAATTAAAATCTGCTTTAGGGTTTTAAAACCTGTACTCCCAAACTTGTAGGCAATAGGCTTTTGTCGCAAAAATGCAAGTATATAACGTTTACCCGACATTAAACATACATTTAAAACTCCAAAGATAAACAATTTTATTGAAAATACAAAACTTTGACAGGTAATTAAATGATTTTAATATGTCTCCATAGAACCCGTGAATAATAGTAATTACAACTTGTGAAGAAAAAGATGTTAAAATGGCTAATATTATATCACCGAAATTGGCTACTTTAGTCATATTTTACCTTAAAACGGCCTGGCTTCTAATTCTATTCCGTTGTTTTCTACATATATAAATCAAAACGTTCGGTGTTATAGCTTATAAATTAACAATAATGTTTAAATATTTGGGGAAACCAAGAAACAAAAATCGTGTAAGGAATAAATTACAGCTTAGACCCCATGAAATTGACATTTATATACCCACCCGATATACAATGTCTATACGCTGCGCTATTCTAAGCCGCATTTCTATTCCTTGGCAATGCAAGGGACAGCTTTCTAGATAGAAAAATAAATACAAAAGAAATATAAAATAAATTATAATGCGGTACTGGTGGAATTTAAATGAAATCAAACTCATATTTTTTTCAAACCTTAAGTGAAGGAACATAAGTGCATAAGCTGAAAAATATTTTAACAAAGGGTTATAACGTAAATGAAAAGACCCTGGCGTATTTATCCATGTAGCTCCTAAATAGTCATTAATTCCTTTCCTTTCACTTCAAGATGTTCTGACCATGACATAGTGATGAACACTTCTCAGTAGAATTTGCTGTGGACAATCCATTTGACATTAACATTTTCAGAAACGTGAATATTGCTTTTTTTAAAGATTTGTTATTCCATGTCTTTCTGTCTTTTTTGTCTGAAATGTTTGGTCAATCAGCTAAAAACATCTGGCTTAGTAACATCACTAAAACAAATTATTCAGAACAATGAATCGGTTCTCTTAAAAAAAGGAGCATGTGTTGTTAAAAGCACTCCTGAGATGTTACGCTACAACAACAACAACAACAACAACAACAACAACAACAACAACAATAATAATAATAATAATAATAAATGAGAAAGAAAAAGTAAAACAATCTTAGACAGGAATTATTGAGATTATACATTTAGAGACTTTAGAATTTGTGGAGAAACTCTAAATCATGATTTTTCAGAGAATGATGTTATCTTTTACATCATAACATTCACACTCATGAGTTTTCTTCAGGTACAAAGAGCTTCAGACTTTAGGACCCTGTGAGCTTCTCGTGTTCTGTGAAAGCCCATAAAACTGGGGCATGTCTCATTGGCAGACTCAGTGTACATGCAGACTGATCTACATTGTTACTTACTACTGTGTGTTTCCAGCTTACCAGTTCAGCTCATAACACACTGATAACATACAAAACCACTGCTTTTTAACACATCGGGAACTGTACACAACCACATCAGTTGGCCTGCAGCGCCCCGAAATGCATTACAAACTATACGTGACCATGGACATTTTAACAGTCACGTATAAAGTTGTGGCTGCTATTAACAGGTTGAGGCTTATGCTGTCATTGGTCAACCACAACTCTGAATGCACACTAAGACACGGATTTACTGTATAAGAGAACGCAAGAAGTTAAAAATAGAAAACATTAATTTGGCATTTTACCCCAAACCTTTAATCAGCTCTGTACAACACTAGATGCATATAAACAAACATTTTGCACTGCTTAATATCACACCTCAACACACACATTTCCAAACCCTAATGATATTAAACTAAACAGCTCAAAAAGCTCTTACACAGTAGGCTTTCTGTCTGAATTGTCTATAACAGAGATGCCCAACGTTCATATATGCACATATATGTTCACCTACAGCTGAAATCAGAATTATTAGCCCTCCTTTGATTATTATTTTTTTCTTTTTTAAATATTTCCCAAATGATGTTTAACAGAGCAAGGACTTTTTCACAGTATGTCTGATAATATTTTTTTTTCCAGGAGAAAGTCTTATTTGTTTTAATTCAGCTAGAATAAAAGCAGTTTTTTAGTTTTTAACAACCTATTTAAGGTCAATACTATTGGCCCCTTTAAGCTAATTTTTTTGATAGTCTACAGAACAAACCATCATTATACAATAACTTGCCTAATTACCTTAACCTGCCTAGTTAACCTAATTAACCTAGTTAAGCCTTTAAATGTCACTTTTAACTGTATAGAATGAATTGAAAAATATCTAGTCAAATATTATTTACTGTCATCATGGCAAAGATAAAAGAAATCAGTTATTAGAAATGAGTTATCAAAACTATTATGTTTAGAAATGTGCTGAAAAAAATCTTCTTTTTAAAAACTGTTAAACAGAAATTGGGGGGAAATAAACAGGGGGGCTAATAATTAAGGGGGTTAATAATTTTGACTTCAACTCTATATGTTTACCTATATATCAGTAAAATTATTAAAATCCATAGCTGCCAGACAACAAAAAAGAAATTTAAACATTTTATTTACTTAAGAAAAATCAAATAGTACAAGAAAAAATAAATATAGTTAGTACAAGGATAAAAATAAGACAAAAAACTGAACAGAAAATAAATAAAGGATTTAAATAAATAAATGACAAAACATTTTGTTATACATTTCTTTCTTTTCCCACTATTTTGATACAGGAAAGAATTGACCTTATGAATGTATTAATTTTCTTTTCGGCTTAGTCCCTTTAATAATCTGGGGTCACCACAGCGGAATGAACTGCCAACTTATCCAGCATATGTTTTACGCAGCATCCATACATTACGGACGATTTAGCCAACCCAATTCACCCATGTCTTTGGACTGTAGGGGAAACCGGAGCACCCGGAGGAAACCCACGCAAACGTGGGGAGAACATGCAAACTTCACACAGAAACGTCAACTGACCCAGCCAAGGCTCAAACCAGCGACCTTCTTGCTGTGAGGCGACAGCACTACCTACTGTGGCACCGCGTCACCCTGACCTTGTAAATGTTTCAGGAAAATGTGTGGACATCATAGCTTTTTCCATCTCATCTCACTTATTTGACATATTAATTTCCATAACATGCCAATTACATGTGATACCAATTTCAAGTGTTTGCCTGTATATGGCATATATACGCATATATGCAGCATATATCATATATGTACATATACAGTATACTGCATATGGGCTTCATATATGCACATATAGTTGAGGTCAGAAATATTAGCCCCCCTTTGCATTTTTTTCTTTTTTAATATTTCCCAAATGATTTTTAACAGAGCAAGAAAATTTTCACAGTATGTCTGATAATATTTTTCTTCTGGAGAAATTGTTTTTTGTTTTATTTCGGCAAGGATAAAAGCAGTTTTAATTTTTTTTAAAATCCATTTTAAGGTCAAAATTATTAGCCCCTTTAAGCTAATTTTTTTTTGATAGTCTACAGAACAAACCATCATTATACAATAACTTGCCTGATTACCCTAACCTGCCTAGTTAACCAAATTAATCAAGTTAAGCCTTTAAATGTCACTTTAAGCTGTACAGAAGTGTCTTGAAAAATATCTAGTAAAATATTATTTACTGTCATCATGGCAAAGATAAAATAAATCAGTCATTAGAGATGAGTTATTAAAACTATTATGTTTAGAAATTTGTTGAAAAAAATATTTTCTCTGTTAAACAGAATTTCGGGAAGAAATAAAGAGGGGGGGCTAAAAATTCTGACTTTAACTGTATATCCTCATATAGGTTCTTTCCATGTACTGTTAAAACATATACAGTAATAACTGTTAAACACAGCCAGCTATACTGTTTTAAATATACTGTAACACTAATTAAAATCACATTTTATTGCACATTTAATTTTACTTTGTGGCCATTTAAATACCAACAACTGCACCAAACATATTATGTCACCAAACAAACTTTGCTTTTATTATATATATATATATATATATATATATATATATATATATATATATATATATATATATTATACACACAATTTAATTAATAATAATAATTATTATTATTATTAGAAATATATTTAGGTATTTATTAGTTTGGAATTTACCTAAATGTCTTTCATTGAATTTGATTTTCAAGCAATGACAAAACTTTATAAAGTTGTGTCTCATAGCTTAGCACAGCCTTTCCCCCCAAAACAAGACTGATTGGGTTTGGTGCAGTGTGATGCAAAAATTTTGTGTGGCCTGAAGGAGACATAAGATGGAAATAACCAGACCAATGATAACAATTCAGGACCGACATGTCTTCCGCCTGGAGTACCAGATTATCAGATTAGTCAACCTGTTAGGGATCCACTACTGCGCTGTAAATGTCCCCAAAGCTATTCAATACAGCTGTGAAAATGATCAGCTCACTGATTTAAATAGGCTGCAGGGAACTTGGAGACACACAGATGTTTTTTATGTGATTGTTTACATCTTTGTTTTTTGTTTTATTATTGCCCTGAAAGGCAAACAAATCAAATCCTCTGCTTTCATGCAAATTGTTACAACCTGTTCAGTTTTCCCTCTAGCAAAATAATTTAATTGCACTGGTCTTGTGGTGATGTTGGACCAATCTCTGCTGAAGATTGTCCATTTCCCTGTAAAGCCCAAGATCTGTTGCTGGCCAAAACATTTAATGATAAAATATTTCTCTAAAGCTGAACATATTTTCTATAAGACCTGGCATCGCTACACGTGCAGTATCATGCAAGTTTATTGTTTTATGCCCACATGTTTGTCTTTTTTTCTTTGACAAATCAGATGTTTCACCATGTAAAACTATTTGTAGCATTGCCAAAGTTCATAGTTATGAGTTTCAACGAGTTAATGTTTGAAAGCACTGTCTCTTTATAAATGTCACAGGTATTGCATTGAGCATACCAGCTAAATCCACCTCAAACCTGATACTAGTAATGTGTGTTCTGAAGATACAGCAGTTATAGTATTAATCTGGTTGTCACGACTTTTCTATTATTTACAAGAAGTCAGTGTAAATCATCATTGTTAATGTACATGATATGATATTAGCATACTGTGCTGGACAGTAACTGATTACAGTATTTTCGAGATGTAATTAGATTTCAAAAATGATAAATGTAATTATATTTTAAATGCTCGAGTTTTTTTGTTATGTATTATGTGATGCTATTAAATAGTGTTTTCATCAATGTTAAGATGAAAGTAAGTCTGATTGTATTTAATATAAAGAGGTAGTTCATAACAAATTACATTTTTGGAGTGATCAAAAGCTTTTTTTTTTTGGAGGTCTTGTGTAATGAAGCCATATAACCCTTCAGCCCAAGACTGGTCACTCATTGAAGCTAAGCAGGGCTGATCCTGGTCAGTACCTGGATGGGAGACCACATGGGAAAACTAGGTTGCTGTTGGAAGGGGTGTTAGTAAGGCCCAGTAAAAGTGAAGGGTTACACCATATTGTCAGTGAGCGTCATGAGATGTTAAACCAAATGTCCTAACTATTTGTGGTCATTAAAAATCCTATGGCACTTCTCATAAAGAGTAGGGGTGTAACCCTGGTGTCTTGGCCAATTTCCCTCCATACGCTTATTTCACGCGGCCGCCATTTTAAAGAATCAAAGTGAGGCTGCAGCGGGAAGATACCCAGAAGTATAGGACCAGCACTGTAAACATTGCAGTAACATGCTGTGGACTATAAACCTCCAGCTGTTGCCGAGATTTCAAAATGCGGAAATGGTTTAAACATCACTTTAATATCATTCAGTAAGTTTAAACAATTAAAAGCACTTTCAAACAACATCACAATCTCTGTAAGAGTAATATGCTTAAGTGTCCTCCTAGGCTTCAGTTCATGGCATCAGTTAAACATCGTGGGATGCTTTCCTGCTTCAACCTGTAACCCGGTGAGCGATAAAACACTGCAGACCTCTGTAGCACTCCCTTGTGTTGTCTGCAATAGTGTTGTCCCGGTACTGAAGTTTTAAAAAAAACGTCTATTTCCCGCTAACATAGAAGCGCCACTGAGGGCGGATGACTCGACTGATCTTCACGGCTGCTTTGCGCTCCAGTCTCCGTGTATCTGTGTTTGCACTCAGTTTACCGCTCTTCACCCCGTGCAAATACAGATACACGGAGACTGGACTGCGAAGCAGCCGTGAAGATCAGTCGAGTCATCAAGCAGGTCGCTCGTCTGTGTTTGTACTCAGTAAACAGCGGAGAGTGAACTGATGGCCAATCACAAGCATTTCTGTTGAGCACATGAACACAATGGCAAATCAGCGTTGTTTTAAGAAAGCCATTAACAGTGCCTTAAATGTTAGTGGGAAATTGGTGTTTTTTAATTTAATTCAGTATCGTGACAAGTCTAATATAGTGAAAGAATCAGTTCATTAACTCGAGTTTAAATGTGTGTTTGGGAAAGAAAACATTAGCTAACTAGTGCCATTTCCCTTAACTTAGCTGACAATGAGCTCAGATATCCTTTTTGTCTTCACTATTCATTCAGAACAGACTTTCGGGTCACTCGGAAGGTGGTGAAATTATAAATTTGTGTCACTTTATCTTCTCTGCTAAGATATACAGCCAGCTACACAACGTTCCTATGTAACTCCCAACGATACTTCCGAGTTTCTTCCCACAGCAGCCTCGATTTCGCTTTTAAAAATGGTGGCCGCATAAAATCAGTCTATTGGCCCTTATCCATCAAGGCCTCCCAATCATTCCCATCCACCGAATTGACTCTATCACTATCACTATCCCTCCACGAATAGCTGGTGTGTGATGAGCGCACAGGTTTATTGTTATTTTACACATTTACTGTTATTTTACATGAGAATATTGCATCTCTGTACTGTTAGACTCCCTCCAAAAACTATAAAGCACTATGTATTTTATTTGCATCTTTGCTCTGTTGTATTTATCTATGTTTGTAATTTGTTTATTATATTTTATGTAGACACACTCCTCTACAAAATGACCTATTATGAATTCTTTCCGAAAAGAGCTACTGAAGTCACCTATTAAATTTATATTATCTCACAATATATATCCCAGAAAAACAAAATACCACAATATCAGCTTTTTGTTTTGCTAGTATAGTGCAGTCCTACATGTAGTTTTCATACAGAAGCCTAACAGTCTGAGGGAACACAATTATACTCTGGAAACTGTTTTGTGATGGAAGGATGAAAACAAAGTTTGTCCAACAGTGGGTGGAGTCTTCTGAGATGCTGTGGGCCATTTATAGTAAACTGGATATGATTTGGGAGGGAACTAAGCTTCAATAATTTTTGATTTGGTGTTTGTTTGTTCTGGCAGTCATAACAAAATGATCTTGAATGTTTAGAAGTGATAATAATATGTTTAATATCGGGTTTTAAGGCCCTTCTTGTTTCCTTGTGTTGGCTGTTTGTACATTCCCATGTATTGTACTTCTGATTTAAATTTTTGGCAATTACTTAAATGTTCTTGTATGAAGTAGTACAGCAGAAATGTGCAAACGCTGTATGGTTTTTAGGATTTTTTTTTTGCTGTTGTATGGAAATGGAACGATTGTTCACTTTATAGACTTAAGGTTTGCCTTTTTCATTTACAAACAGTAAGTAAAGAGCCTTCTCTGAGGAGACAGACATGCTCTGACTGAAACGCCACCACTACTTCACTTTTTACTCAGTCTGAACAGACAGTTAAAAAAGACAGACAACTTTGACACAGACAGATTTCATCACTGTGTCTCTATATCGGAGTTTTACAGTTTTTAAATAGCTTCAGTTGACACAGGCCAAGCCTGCAGATTTTACTGCTGCCATAAAGCTCTGTCCTAGCAACAATATAGATACATCATACATACTCATAACTCTCTTGCTTGCTATTTCTAACTTAGAAGGATGTCTACATCCACATGACTAACTATGCCATCAACAAACTGTACAAGATAACAGAGTTGAGAGCAACAGTGAGGCTATCATTATATAAGGGGAGCCAAAGACGGATATTTATAGAGGATGATTCAGTGATTATGCATACAAAAGTTTGCTGGTGTTTGGTGTACGTCTTAAAAAGTGCAATAAAGTTTGCTTTATGTTAAGGTGATTTGAAGTATCTGGATAGACAATGATTGTAAAGCAGTGAGAAATTAAAAATAAATTATGAACAAGCTGTAAAATTTCTGGGGGTCTGTAAGGTTTTTCATACACTAATCCTGTGTTTTCTGCAATTCTATATCCCACTTTAAATAGGCAGAGAAACATTTCACATAAACATTTTAAATTAGAAGCATGTTTAGTGCTGCTATTTACCTTTAGGGTTATAATAAACAAACTGCACAATTTTTGCAAACACGCAGAGGTTTGAGACTTATCATGAAGCTTAAAAAACTTATAATTTAATGATTTATTTGTTATGTACTGCTCAGTACAGTAATAAAGTTTAACACAAGCCTATTCCTTTTACTTTCCAGCAAAGTATGGCCTGTATTTTTCAAAGGTATCAGGTACAAACTAACATGATCGTTGTTATTGAGGAATCATCTGTCATCAGAGCTGTTCACGAAAGTAGTTTTCCTGTTGACTGAATGTCAAAAGTGATTAAGTTGATTTGCATTGTTATGTGACCAGCTTCAAATTGGATTTGATCTCTGACATGTTCACACTGCACAAATGTAGTTCCTCACCATTTCAAGATGTACATACTGACCAATCCTCCAACTTCTTTCCTTTGTTTTAAATATCAGATTTATTTATATTTTTGGGATGACACAGACATAAAGGGTTTTGTGTCAGGCTGCCCATGTTCTCAAGCAGTTAAAACCGTGGTCATCTAAACATAAGGCAGCTCTTTCCACATGTAATCCGTCATTTTGTTAATTCTACATCACTGCACACGCACACAACTTCCTATTTTCAATTTTCAATCTGTTCAACCATGTCTACTTGATTGGATTATAAAATGTTTAAACCACTACCTCTGATTAAAAATCTAATGGATTGCGCTCCGTTGGATCAGTTAAAATGTTTATTTTTAGTCCAACTATGCCATTAATCTGATTACTAAAATCATTTAGTTGCATGTAAAGAGTCAGTTTGGGCAAAACCGCATGCATTGTTTTTAATCAGGTTGCATGCTAGGTTAGTTTGACCAATGAAAAAAAAAAGGTTTGTCTTATTTCTTATTCAAAAACAAAAACATTGCCAATAGCTCACACAGAAGTCACTTTTAAAATCATTCAGCTTGTCTGTTTGTAATAGCAGAGAACATCAGAAACATTGATGCAAACCTCCCAATCGTGCAAATTCTTTTGCAAAAACATTTTGCATGCATTTACCATTCAAAATGTTTAATGGCATGCAAAATGTCATTGATATTGAGCACAATTGAGCACATCTTAAAACAGTTTAGGATTGTGTATAATATGAAAAGTATTTGTTAACCCTGGATTAATTACAAGGCATGTCAAATATGGAGCAAGAAAATCCAGGATTTGGAGTTTAGAATCCAGGGTCAACCAGTTCAGGGGTAAAAACAAACCCAAAAAACTCTCTGTTCTTGTAATATACTTGGCAAAAAAGCATCAGCTCAGTGACAATAAACATTGAGCAATAATTATGTGCATTTAAGAGACTGTCACAACTGGAGGTTTGTCTCTGTACTGGGAAGTTCTCCAGTAGGAAAACCGCTAGCATATTCATTGTTTAATGGCTTCATGCACCTTCAGGCAGTTCAGTCATAACATGATGCAGCTGTGCTTGTTGGCACACAACAGCTTCTCAGTGTGGCTGCCTTATGAACCAAAACAAAGCTTTACAAATGCTTCTACCTACTGTTAAATTGCTCATCTTTCATCTATAGTGTAAAGCGTCCTCAGTGTTTGCTCTATAACCTACAAAAGATTTTAGTTATTGTAATTGTTAATACATCTTCCCCCTCTTTTAAGATAAATTGCTGGTTTCTCTGACATGCTAATGTGTTTAAGAATCATTCATTTACCTTCAGCTTAGTCCCTTATAAACTGTTTCTTTATTCACTTAAATTTATTTTAGGCTTAATGTGGCTTCATTCATTCCATTTTCTTTTCGGCTTAGTCCCTTTATTAATCTGGGGTCGCCACAGCGGAAAGAACCGCCAACTTATCCAGCACGTTTTACGCAGCAGATACCCTTCCACCTGCAACCCATTCACACACATACACTGCAGACAATTTAGCCTACCCAATTCACCTGTACCACATGTCTTTGGACTGTGGGGGAAACCGGAACACCCAGAGGAAACCCACGTGAACACAGGGAGAACATGCAAACTCTACACAGAAACACCAACTGACCACCAAGGCTTGAACCAGCGACCTTCTTGTTGTGAGGCGATCGTGCTACCCACTGCGCTACTGGGCAGTCCGCTTAATGTGGCTTTTAACATTAAATTTTTCTGTTTAATGACAGTGGAATCGACATCTTTCTTGACGCTATGGAGTGAATTTAGTCTGAATTGATGCTAACTGATGTGAAGGAATGAGAATGTGATTATATGTGGATATGTAATTTGCGTGATGAGCTTGCATTATACTTTTACTAATATGAAATAAAATTCATGAAATATTCATACATCAAATTCACCCCTTAAACACCTTAACATCTACCAGTCTCACAGAAGTCTGTGAGAGTGTGGGAGATCCAGCACTGGAAGATATTTGGAAAAGGTTGACTCATTTTCAGGCGTGGGTGAAATGTAGAGTAAATATACTGCTGTTTAAAAGTTTGTCACTGAAATGGTATTGAAGGACTTTTATGGTGGCAAATATTTTAAAAATACAGTTATAATATGAAATGTTTATTGCTAGGTCGATTACTTAAAATTTGTGGTCCAATCTAGATTTAGGTAATTTAATCTGACTACAATTTTGTTGAGCAGCTTGGTGGCGCAGTGGGTAGCACAACCGCCTCACAGCAAGAAGGTCGCTGGTTCGAGCCTCGGCTGTTGGCATTTCTATGTGGGATTTACCTGTTCTCTCTGTGTTGGCGTGGGTTTCCTCTGGAAGCTCCGGTTTCCCCCAAATCCAAAAACATGTGGTACAGGTGGATTGTGTGAGCTAAATTGTCCGTAGTGTATGTGTGTGAATGAGTGTGTATGGGTGTTTCCTAGTAATGGGTTGCAGCTGGAAGGGCATCCGCTGCGTAAAACATGTGCTGGATAGGTTGGCGGTTCATTCCGCTATGGCAACCCCAGATTAAAAAAGGGACTAAGCCGAAAAGAAAATGAATGAATGATACATTTTTGTTACTTTTATTCTGTACTGTGTTGATTTAAAATTACAAAGAGAACGAAATAACATTACATTCTTATTAACAGCAAAACAGCAAGTTTTTCAAAACTGCTGAGTTGATAAGATAATTGATTTAATCATAGCAATGTAAAAGTTAAATGTTTTGTCAAAATAAAACATATGAACACCAAAAAAAGATTCAGTATTTTATTTGTTTTTCTGGCTAGTATCAGACTGATTATGAGTACTTTAGCTTTCCAATCAGTCACTACAGAGCTCTGAAATATTATTGCAGCTTATATTTTAATACATTTTATTATTTGTTTTAATATATTTATTTCTGTTTTGGCAAAGCTGATGTTGCAGCATTAATACTTCAGTCTTTAATGATCCTTCAGAAATCATTATAATATGTTAATTTGCATAAAACAACAAAATTAATAAAGCACTAACCCCAAGATATGGTGTAATAGAGTCCGGTAAAAATTTATGAGAGAAGTAAGCTTGTTTGAGAACTGTATTTAGGGAACTTTTTACAACTTCTGCTCTAGCTTATAAACCCAGTATTAAAATTAATCAAACTTTGATGAATCAGTTTTTGAATATCATGCATTTTGAAGAATCTTCCCAAAAAGAATGTTTGTGTGGAACTATTTACATAGATTAAATGAATAATAACAGAGAGGTTACATGTTTTATATTTATATCAGCTGGATGAGGAAGGTTTAAGGAGAGCATGCAGTCGAGTCAACCTGTCCAATCTCGGACTTCCTCAGGCCTGAGGTAGCATTAAGAGCAGGAAGTTGTAAAAATCACACGGTAGTGCTCTCTAGACAAAAGAGGATCTGCTACTTTGTGCTCAATCGGTGTTCCCACAGTCACCATATAGCACACTCTCTTTACAGTCGCTCCCAATTTACCACATCACTCGCAATTCACAGGAGCAGTTGTTTTTTACTGTCATTTCCCACCTATTGCCTCGGCTTTACAGCAGACGTCACCCATTGAGTTATTGTCAGACTCAGACAGTTAGTCTCTAATGATCTGAGCATCCAAAGTGTTGGAGTTTACACCTCTAAACATGCAAAGATGTGACAGTGTTACCTGCACGAATATTTATGATACAGGTAATTATTATTTTACAAATAGCTTGTTTTAAAGCACTAAAATAATGCTGTCATATTTATTACAGATGCTACATCTAAATGAAACAGTAGCCATTTTTTCTCTTGTTTTTTGGTAAGGGTTATCATGACACAAACCAGACAAAGTTAATATATACTTAGACACAGATACAGCATCCTTTCAACTAGAGTTCACCTGTAGCAGGTGGAGGTAAAATAAGCCAACACACCTGGATATTGAGCAGCTGCGCTGATTCACAAAACCACAGCTATAACAATGTTCACCTCCTCAACTGCTAATTTCTCATTTCTAGTGCTCTGTGTTGGAAAAGAGGGTGTCCTTCCAACAATTCTCAGCACAATGTTGACCAATGACCATTTTTCATATTTTAGACAACAGTAACAGTAAATCAAGCAATTACTTATCCACACAGTACCAATAATTTTGGGGTGGTAGACTCACAAAAGGCACACATTTGTACTTTGTTTGTACTAAAAAAGGTACTTTAGGGTACCAATATGGACTCTATAAGGACAAACCTGTACTTTTTGAAAAGATACCGTCCCACTAACAGCTTTTGTGCTATTATTGTTGAGAATTTTTTGTTTTGCTGACCTGGCTTCATTTATTTGACCACACTGTAAAATTGTGGTCTAAAATATTAAAATAATATTCCAGAAATGCTGATTGTTTCAAACCAAACTTGGACAAATACAACTATTGGGGTTAGAATTAATTACTTAATTAGTTTGGTTGTTCCATACTTTACTGAAATTTAGGTTGAAACTCAGCAATTTTAAAGTGTATGTTAAAATATTTGAAGATGTAATTTTGTCCTGTGATGGAGTTTACATGATATATAAAAAAGAAAACCTTTCTAACTGTTTAAATGTTTTATTGAACTTTCGATCAATTGAATGAATTTGTTTTTAATTGAATTGAATTTAGGATTATAAGTAATCTTAAACAGAAATCTCACCTGCCAACATTTTGAAGTGTGTGTCTAATTATATTCATACATTTTATGTAGGGCTGGGCGATTATTCGAAAAGTAATCCAAATCGACATTCAGAACCTATAATCAATCTAATTTTTCCAGGTCCGTTTTTTCCAGTTACTTTCCCTATTACGTGACCCTGCTCTGTTAAGGCTGATTTATAGTTCTGTGGCCACTTGTCAGGCACATCTGATCTCTGGTCAGATATGAAGATGGACTCATTCTTGAGCCTTACTTTGCACTACATTGATGATGAGCTGCACTAGAGATGGCATATTTTCCATTACATTAAGGTTATTATTACATTAAAATTTTGATTTACAGAAGATGCAATGCACTGATTAAAATATTATTTACAGGATATACAAGAGTTATTTGATTTAGAAGAGATTGTTTTCTACTTTTAATATGAAAAACGTTGAAAATGATACATTTTGTATCCAAAAGTGCTAATTATTTATTTTAATTTTTTATTTAAAAAAAGTTAGTTTTAGGCAATGTGCGTTCAATTTTAGTTGTTCAACATTGTTTAATAAATAATCAGAGATAGATAGTGTGGGTTTCCTTCAGTTATTTTTAAAATCAAGTAATGCACCCATTCAAAAATCTCTCACTTGTAACATGTGAGCATATTTACTGTACAAAACCTGTCAGTGAATTATGAGGGCAAAAAAATAAATAAATAAAATAACCGTTCATTAATTGTAATCGTGTTAAAATGTTCAATTAGTCAAGGTTTTGGTTTTACGCCAAATCGCCCAGCATAGTTTTATGTGTGGCTTAATTATATTTTATGTGTTATTTTAGGCTGTTCATTTGCAGGCTTTTATTAGAGCATAGTGTGAGGCTCAGGAGTCTCAGACACCCACCCCTGTCTACCTGTTGATGTTTTGTCTGGTTATACAGGCTGTTTGAATTTTAGATGCTTCAAGATCATAATTCAGCAGGTTGTGTCTAGCATGGAGTATAATGACAGGAGCTTTGTGTCTGTAAGTTGATAAGTAGTCTTTAAGATTACAGTGCTGTTTGGCCAACAGGTTGGTGTTAAACAGTGACAAAAGTGTTGGTGTGAATTACTAGAGTTGTGTTAGCTCTAAATGCTTGAGGATGCTAATGAGTAGAGCACTAATTCCACAGTCCTATTACTGTTGTTGATGTTTATCAGGCAAAGAAAAAGGCAGAAATACATTACATAAAATGTTTCCATAAATATTTTAATAGTCCATATTGTCATATATATTTTGGAAAGCATATGTACACGGGTTTGTCTCAGTGTTCAGGTGCAAAACTGTCATTATGAAAAATTCAACTTCTTTGTTTAGAAAAGTAAGCAAAACTTAACTATATTACAATAAGATTACAACAAAACAGCTCTTCAATCCTGATGTTATTCCAGTTCTGAATAACTTTACAGATGCATAAATACAACAACTTTAAACTTTCCATATATGGGGATAACCATCTTCAAAATGTATTATTTCATATCCCACAGAGAACAAGTCAGTCAGTCATTCAGGTCTGGAATGACACGGGAGTGTGTGAACGATAAACACATTTCATTTCTGGGTAACCTATTGCTTTTAACATGGGAAAGACGCTTCTATCCTATCATCCTGAAGCACTGCCAAAGGTTTTAGGTTGTAGGCCTGTTCTTGCTCCCCCTCTAGGTTTAAGCAGGTGGTCCGGTCTCCATTGCAGGCAATGAGGACAGTGGCATCCTAATTGATGATGCATTGTCTGGACGGGGGAATAGAGAGCTGGTTGTGAAAGACCACCTAACCAGGGGTAGGTCGACGGAGGCAGGTGCAAAGTATCCACCGGCCTTGTGGTGGCGCTGTAGGGGGTTGAAAACCCAGGGAGACTTCCCATGCCCAAATGAGAGTATAGATGAATGGGTAAGCGCGGCAGCAGTGGGTAGGGAAGAGCAGCAGCCGTCTGACCCACCATGAAGGCACACAGGTTCGGGTCCAGTGGATTTGGCCAGTGTAGACTGTGACGTTGCCTCTTGTCCTTCATTCTTCTGTTCTGAAACCAGACCTGTAATTAAACAGAGGAATAAAGTATCTTAGTGAAGGACAGAGCATGTTGGTGGAATTAGGTAATGGTAGATGTACAATCAAACTTTTGGTTTCAGCAGGAATATATTTCAATATTACAAGTTTTTATGGCTTCATGGGTTGTCTGTAACCCCAGTCTAACAAAACAAACAAACAATGATCTCTTAAACTCAAAATTGAAATTGGAGGACTTGTCTCAAATTAATTCTTAAATGAGCACTTTTGGTAGCACACTACTTTTAAATGCAGCTGGAAGATTTTTGTTAGGCCAGAGGTTGCATGTTGCATGAAAAGGTCTGCATCGTGAATTACCTTTATTGTGGTCTCGGGCAAGTTAAGGGCTGCCGCCAGTTCGCATCGCCTGGGTCGAGACACGTAACTTTCTTTGCAGTATTCTTGCTCGAGACGGGTCAGCTGTTCCCTCGTGAAAGCTGTCCGGTGCCGCCGACTTTGGTCAATACCATTCAGTAGTGAAATACGAGGGCATTCTTCCTCTCCTTGGTCACTGTCAGCATGAGCAACAGTAGACACTGGTGACTCCCTGTCCTCTGCTACTGAAAAGTATATTTTACATTAGGCAATGCCTTACTTGGCGTAGCATTGTAACAATTACAGCCAGAAAGACTGATTTGTGCTGTAAACTCTCAAAGTTAATTCACTAAATAAATTAAATCACTGGACAGATGTTGATTCTGTACAGTAGGCCTATATTATTTTTACTAATAAAAAAGTAAATTAATCTAGGTGTTATTATATGGATGTTGTAGGGTACTTACGCATTTTGTGCTTAGGATCCACTTCCGCAATCCAAATATTCCTGAAATTGATTTTCACAAATTTCTCATAGTCCTCAAAACACTCCCAAACCAGGCCCTACCCAAAAATAGCAATTCTCTCGTCACTCTTTCTCTTCCAAGCCAAGTTCGTTTATGAAAGGAAAGATGAGTTGTTTTTGTAGTCGCTGTCCACCCCCCTCCTCCCTCACCTCTGCATCTTTCAGGTCGTCCCATCTTGTAACTAATGAGAGACGCGCTCTATCCGCTGAGGCGCCGCCGGGGCGCGCGGACAGAGGGAGGTGTTAAATTGTCTTTGGTCTCCGACTGGCCTTTGTACTTTTTTGTTATGGAGAATTAAGATCGACCTCCCTTTGCATACTGTCACAGTGGCTTCCCCGTTGAGATAGGCCAACCCTGATTGTTCCATGGCGTTTGATGTTTGTATTTTTGGAAGTCAATCATTAGAATCCTAATGTGCCTAAATTGTAGAGGTCTACAGTTTGTAATAGAGATGAAAGCTTTTCTAGAGGGTATAAATGTATACGTGAGGTAAAGATAGAAAGTTAATTAGTTGAACTGTAAGAAAATCTGAGCATTTCTTTATTTTAAAATAAACAAATAACACTGTCAGATTACCCATGCTGCCATTCCATGTAAGCAACATCCGCCATATACAACTGCATTCCTAGATATGTGTCTGAGAGCAAAGGGCTGGTTTACCTAAAAGTAAATATTCTACAAACACGTACCTCATAATATCCAAATCTGAATGCATTTCTTTCTGCTGCATTTTTATGAATGTCACTTGAGTCCAGTATTGTTTAGACCCTAACGAGTGCATAAGCAAAACAGTTATTCCCAACCCCTTTCAGATATACTCAAGTACAGGCTATATATAGATCTTGTTCATGATATGGTCCCTGTTTGATTGATTAATCAAAAATTAGGTTTACATGTAACTGAGATTATTGTTTATGTATGCATTTATTCATTTGTTATTGTTTGGTTTGGTAAGTTTCCTTCCTATATAGGCATCATTTTAACAGTTTAAATCAACATTTTGATTAATCCACATTTCCCTTTCTTTATATTAATAAGTTTATATTTATTTTCTATATATTTTCAAATAGCCCTTTTTATTTTGAGTATTGCAATATTAGCTTTCACTTTTTTGCTGTTATCACTTAGCATAAAATCATTAAAAAAAAAAAAAAAAAAATCACTGGTTTATCCCATTTGCAGACTCGGCAATGATGCTTCTATCAATGAAGATTCAGATTAGCCCGATATCAAACTGATGGCTGTATTGTTATACAACACTGCTTTGATCGCTTGTCAGTTAAGGGAGAGGCTCCACCAAGGCTGTAGCTTGTACCTGAGGAGTGGCGCATATATCGCGAAGGGGTGACAGACGTTTTCATGAACAGAAAAAACCTATATGCTGTGTCTGTATTTAAAACGTCGGAATAGTCAGTTTGGCAGTACTGAAATCAAATAAACGAAATCTATTACTGTATGTATATTGAGAAAAAAATCCGATTATTGTTATAAACTACACGTTGATCAAGAAACGCACAGCTTGGGGCGTGTCGGTTTGAGAATCCCTAGAAATCACATTCTTTATTGGCATTGATGGTCCCATGAAGAACTTTTTAACATCCGTGGAATCTTTCCAAAGAACAAAAGGTTCACCACTTGTGGAAAAAGGTTCTTATTACAAAGTTCTTCCTAGTAAGAAAGTAAAAAAAGAAAGAAAATGTTATCTTTTAATGTTTGGCTGAAATATTTCTTGGAGAACTGTTCCAGAATTTCGGAACAACTGTTTTAAGACTGCACATTTTAACAGACGCATTGTTTTGTTTAAATGTTTTCAAAACTTTTTTCTATACAGTACATAAAAATGTACACTTTATTGGTTGTTTTGTGCTTTAGTCACGGTTTTTAATTTTTTTTATTTTACAATAAACGTTGGTGGTTCATTCCGCTGTGGTGACCCCTGATAAATCAGGGACTAAGCCGAAGGAAAATGAATGAATGAATGAATGTTTAGTTGGTGGTTAATTTGTAATATCGATTTAAAAAATAAAAAAGATTTCTGCAAAATAGTTTTTTTTGCAATTTATTTGGGCTGAATTTAAACTGTAACTTAATTTGTTTGTTTAAATTCAGCCCAAATAGGTTAACGTAAAAATGTAGCAAATCCAAGGAATCATGTTAGATTTTTTTTTCTTCGGTGTTAAAAAAATTAACAGCTTCTATAATATTTAGGTATTGCATTGATAAGCTAATTATGCGACATATACCAACAAAAGTGCATGTGTACCCTTCACGATTGTTGCATGCTCACTTTGCTCTATAATAAAGAGCAAAGATCAGTTTAAGTAATTAAAAAATATTTAAAAAATCGTATTATTGACTATTAAAGAGGATGTATCAAATGGGTCTTGTTCTGTTGTTTGCGTGTCTTTTTTTCTCTCTCATCTTCGACCTCCTAAGTTTGTTCCCTGTGCGCATCAATTCAGCCGCTGTAATCCTGGTGCACTGCGGCAAATTTATGACCTATAGGTGCACCTGAACCAACCATTAACGGACTGCAGCGTTGAATATAGTTGCGGACATTTCTACTTTAACAATATTGTTACTGATGCAGAACCCTCGATCAATTTGTGTGTGCAGATTTTATTGAAATTTTTATATTGGTTTAATTTTTTCGTAGCACGTCATTTTTTGGGAATAAGAGGTCACATGACAAATCGCATGTCTATTTATCCTATTAAGTAGAGGGCAGCAAAGGTCATCCGTAGAAATGTATAATACATACTGTACGTGCTTACATTTATTTTCAATTTAAAAGAGCTCCATTCTCGTGATCTGTGCATTATTGCCTAATCCAGCACCTGGAAGTTCAAGTAAAGGTCTTCAGGTGTCTCATTCCAACTGCAATTATTCTGTAAACAAGGTGTCAAACCAAGCTCCAAAATAGTAATCTGCACCTTCGGGATTTGTAAATAATAATAATAATAATAATAATAATAATAATAATAATAATAATAATAATAATAATAATAATAATAATAATAATAATATGATTTAAAACCATTATATTAATAAGAATTATGTGCACATTTTAAATAAATAGCCTAATTAATTATCTAAAATTACTTTGAGCATTTCCAGTCTTCAGTCTATATAGTAATTTTATTTAGTTTAAACATGCATTTCCTATTCTTTGATAAAATCAATAATAATAATAAACAATAGTAACATATTGTAAACATGTTAACCATCAGTTAATCAATTAAAAAATCAATTAACATATTTACAGAGCAAATATAGCCTGTTTATCCTCTGCAAAACTACAGTTATAATTATTTTCCAACAAGTAATTCACTGGTGCAGTACTCAGTGTTTTCTGCACATTTCCATTTTGTCATTGATGATTTATTTTATTTTTTATTTATTTATTTATTTTTTGCAGTCAAAGTCTGTTGGTTGTGTTTTTGTTATAGGTTGAGTTTTTGATATGTCCTTCACTTATTTAAAAATGAGAAAGACAAATTATTAAAAGTTTATGAGACCATCATCAGAATCATCGAATCATCACACCTTCAGTAGAAAACTGCAAAATGATACATTTAGAGGCAGAATAGCTTGTCAAAGAGCCAACAATCTCAGCAGCACATCTTCATAACTTATTTATCCCTAAACGACTCATAATAATTTCTATTAATAGTTTACTGTTCATAATAGTTTTACTAATTAAAGGTAGGCTACTAAATATTAAAGGGAAAATAGGGTACAAATCTGTAGGTTTTACTCCTCTTACAAGCAATTTTGAGATATTATTCTGACAGTGGAATTGATTAATTTTATAATTATTATTTTTATTATTATACTATAGTAAATAGGATATTGCAGACATTTAAGTTTTATAAATACATTTACATAAAGGAACTTTTGCCACTGAGGCTACAGAATGAAACTCTCAGTGAAAATGCTACCTTTTCTGTTGCAATAGAAAGTTTACATAAATATTTAAGGTTATTCACTAGAACCAACCAACCAGCAAACAAACAAAAAGGTTCTAAAGATTTAATGGTCTGAGAATCTGTTTTGGATACATTTGTGATACATGTTGTCTATTTTTCTAATTTGGAAGCCAAGAGCAGTAGATAAACGTTTATTAAAATGTACATAATTTAGAAAACATTCTGCACATATCCCCATATCTTTTTGCAAGGTTTTCATATTGCTATGATCCTAACTGCTAAACATTTAAAGGTACAGTATATCCATTTTTTTTTCATAGAATTAGTCTTTTCACAGTAATATGAGGCACATATATCTAGACTCCTGCATTGTAGACATTTTTTTCACATTACTATTAAATACGAATTTCTTCAAATTTTGAATAAATATTTGTAGAAAGATATCTGTAATGTTAAATCGGATGTACTTTCTTTTTGTCTATTTAACTTTTAGGGTTTCAGTTATCTTGATTAAACTTACTTTGGACTTTAAAGAGGTAATTTAATTTCTGACCATCTACTGTATAGAAAAGGATTCAGATGCCCCTAGGGACAAGATCTCAGCACATTTGACGACAAGCTATGCTGTCTTTAATTTTGTAATTTTGCCTGAATGTCAGTTTTTTATTTTTATTTTATTTAACATTTTGCTCATATCACTGGAAGATAGTTGTGCATGACATTTTAATATTTATAACATGTAATTTGTCTCTATTTGTTAATGAAGGATTAGTGGACAGTTCATGTTTTCATGATTTGTGTGCTAACAAAGATTTTATAAAAGTTTTATAAAGTTTAAAGTTTTTATTTTGATGAAAATTTTGGGGTTAGACAGGCCCCAAAGAATTAGCACATATTGGGACCCAGGTGCTTTGTCATTACTAGTGTTACTCTTGTACTGGGGATCTGTTTTGTCTGTGATCATTATTCAATTATTCAACTGAATTGTCAATATAGAATTTTAAAAAGAAGAGTTGATTTCTACAATATAGTTGATTAATTATATCAGATGCATCTTAGTATTATATCAAAAGTTAATTATTCTATATGTTTCTTATGCCAGTAGAGACCCTCTTACCCCTCTTTTAATACTTGACATTTTTACTTGACATTTTGTGATATAACAGGTAAATAAGCACAACGGCTGATGCATCAGCAACTTGCTAAACATACAGTTTAAAAGTAAATTAACAATCTAGTGGGGCATCTTCAGTGTTACCCTGGATTAAACAAATCAGCCATTGGGAAGGATTCAGACATGGACCTTGTCCTTTTTCTAAATGAATGGATGTATAACAGCAATAACATACTGACCATTGTTAAGCAAAGAGTGTTTCAAAATATAAGGTAAAGGGGGTGAAACCAAGATCCTTGCGCACGCTGAACAAGAAAGCTGCTAATGCGAAGATTATTGAAGTATGTCATGGTTAAAGATGTTTGATTTAAGGCAGTGGAGTTTATGATGGGAGCTCATACTCAAGGCCTGGTGTATATCCCTTAATAATGTTTATAATTTCTAAAATTATAATTCAGTATACAGCCCATTTTGAAAATGATTTTTTTTTCCCATTTCTCAGTGAATATAGGCAAACAGATTTATTAAACAGATATATTTATTAAAATAATATTTTAGTCACCAAACATATTTAGAAATGGAAAGACAATACAATTAAATTATATATATATATATATATATATATATATATATATATATATATATATATATATATATATATATATATATATATATATATATATATATATATATATATATATATATATATATATATATTACAACCTACAAAACTTAAACTAAAAGTTTACATTTTTTGTTTCTCTTGATCTTTCCTCGTTTTTTATTTGTATTCAATGTTTTTCTATAACAAATTTGGCTGCACTAATTTTTGGACCGTTATCGTAAGTTATTTTGTTAAATAAGCTCCAGATTTGTCTTCAGTACTGACTAATCTAATGTATATGCACACATTTTATATTGTATTGCTTCCTATTAAAATATGTAGTTAAAAGATAGATTTGTGAGGCGTGTACTTATAAATGCTGAGCACTGTATAAGTGGATGCAATATTTGTTATGTTGATTTAGCCCATTTAAAATCATATTTCATATTCTGAGGCTAATCGAAATTGTTAAAGAGAATAGATGCGATGAGCCTTATATTTAGGCATTGTTAGAGTAGACCAGTAATATATCCGTGCGCACACCAACATTCGCATCATCACTGTAGCAAACTCTTGCAAAAATACTTTTCTTAGCTCCGTGAGAGGTCAATGCATCACTGTGATTACAATTATAATATATAAAGTGTTTTGATACCACTAGTTTACTGGTGCAGATTCAACCTGTCATAGGAGTAAGAAAAACATTAGAGTTTCCCGCTCATTTAAAATATGGTTATTGGCTCACATTATTAATGATTTACACTATTACATATAATAAATTAATATTTATAAAATGTAGGCTATGTTATGATATTTGCTTATGTAACTAAAGTTAATGTATTTAAACAAAAGTTATCTCTTTTCATCTAAATTCAGCATTGTTCGAGTAATGCAACCCTTTATTTTCATATGGTCAATAATATTTATTAAAATGTATAATGTTTTAATGTATATAATTTTCATTTTCAATTTTACCTATTAATGAAAATTAGTTTTATTCAAAATAAACCGTCAAAGTTATCACTTTGACCGCTTTTATGTAATTTCTTTTATGCTTCGATAACGTGAAATGTGCTGTTCACATACAACTGTGCTACTAACCTTTTACAAATTGCTTTGGAAACCCCAGTGAGTGTCATTTTTTAATTAATGTTTTGATTGAGATTACAGTACTTTTTCAAAATGTTATTTGACAATAATCACTATACAGTATACAATTTCAAGGACCCGTTCCAGAATAAATTGGGTTTTGCTAATAATCTTTAGAATTATTTACCGTTTGTAATCTGTATGTCAGCCATTCAAATGTTAGTTAAAAATACTTTCATTATTTACTCACCCTCAAGTCGTTCCAAACATGAATGCATTTTTTTTTCCATGCATCACAAAATGCGATATTTTGAAAATATGCATCAGTGTCATTTGCCCATGTAGTGTAATTCAACAAGGCTCAATGTCGTTTGGAGCTCAATATAATATAATATTTCCACAGTGTAGAAGGCGTTTGGAACGACATAAGGGGAATGTGATGACAAAATGTTTTTACAATATGGCAATAGCCATAAAATATTTCGTTTTTTAAGGTATGAACTGTGCGGCTCTCTGACGCACAAAGCAGGGCAAATTGCACAACGCACTCTATTTTCCATAAAGATGTTAAGTTTTAACACAACTTCGCTTTGTTTCTGTGCAGAAAAATATCAAAAGTGGTTAGGGATTAACATACATTGTGAATTTATTGATGTGTTTGAGATGGGTATCAATAGGGCGATTTAACAGAAAGAGGATCGTCTTATTTCGTTTAAAATATCTACACCGAATTCTGTCTTGTCCAAGTCTATAGCCAATATGCAGACAGCATCTGTTCAGCTGCTTAAATAGTCCCGTTTTTCTAAGCATAAACCAGCACACATTCGCTTGTTAGGCTAAATAAGCACATATTTAATTTGTTACAAAACTTATCAGTACAACGTTGTTCGTACATTCATGTTCGCGTAGAGTTGTGAGAGGTTTTAATTAAAGTATTGTTAAGCTATAAGTTGCTCTTAGGTTTCATCACGTCGGATTTTAGTATTGTATTAAAATGCTGATTAATGAACTTACCCTGTTCATAATGAATTTGTGCCCGTGTTCAGAAGATGTAGGCTAAGCTAATTCATCCTGGACGGACTGTACACACAGTTGCTTGTAAGACCCCTTGTACGTGGGCAGGGCTTTTTACAATTAAACCATTAAGGCATTTCCTGGGTACAGTAGCTGCCTCTTACAAGCACAACATGTGTTGTGAGGCTGCTAAGCCCTGTCTACCAACAGAAAAACTCGTGTCTTGAACCCAGAGGAACAGCTGTGCAGTGGTAATGGGAATGCATTGATGATTCAGTGTTTAAACAACATGGGCTGTGATTCATTTTCGTTTTAATTTGTGACAGAGCAGTACAATATCAAGTCGTTTGGATTGCATTTTCAGACTGGTTGAGTCATTTATTTTAGCCGCAGGCTGCTTTATTATTTCAGCTCAAACCAAGAAACCTTGAACTTGAATAGTTTGCCTAAGGAGGGACTGCGTCTATCATTGCCTTCTAAACTGGCCCTTCAGGGAGGGCTATACTCATCCCTTTAAACTTGGCCTTGACCTTGAGGGCCATGCCTGACCTCTATGTAAAGACTGCAGTCTGGGGAGGTGTCTGTGTGTGCGTGTGGTAAAAAAAGGATTAAAGAGGAAGAGTCTTGTTATTTATAATACAAATCCATTTTCCACAAACTATGACATGTGCATTAAATCTTATTCGGAAAATATTTTAGATGAGGATATTAATCAACGTGAAAGCAATAAGTAATATAATTTAATTGTAAAAGTAAAATATAATTTACTTGTTAAACAATAGTTATTATTATTATTATTATTATTATTATTATTATTATTATTATTGTTATTATTATTATTATTATTATTATTATTATTATTATTATTATTATTATTATTATTATTAATATAGTTGCCTGTGTAATTGCTTTATAATGTGCTTTATAGTCACATTTAGTTTTTTCTTAATAGTTTGGTATTGGGTATTTGCTAAGGCGAATGACACTCTAATTTTAATTCTGTTTACACACGTTTTGTCCTTAATTATCTTGTTCATGCGTCCAGAGTTTTCAAATTAAAAACACTGACCACTCCTCTTGTCTGATAAAAAAAGTTCACAGATTTTATTATTTGCACATTTAAAAATATATATTACTGGGTGACATCGTGACTAAATGTAAAATTAAAACAAGCGCAAAACTGTTTTATTTATAACCACAATAACATGTCTGGGAGAATTTTATACATTTTGTGATTTGTTCTGCATTTTAAAGAATAAATATTTTGTGCCGTATAGCTCAAACTTCTCAAAAGCATATTGGAGAAGCAAACGTTTGAGTGATAACTGAACAGGGAACCATTTTGCCTCTTTATTCCAGCGGTTAGTTTCAAGTATGGGCAATGACATTTTATAAAATAGTACGAGGCGTTCTTCAAGCTGCTGTATGAAACAAGTTATGATTTTTCATTTTTATGGTAATGGTAAATAATTTATACATTTGGCACAGTTGATTATTGGCCTTTAAAGTGTCTGTAATGATTTAATGACATACCAACGTGTACTTGGCCAATGTGTAATTAAATCTTAAATAAAAAGTATGACCCATTTAAACATTTCTATTGCATTTTATAATCAGGTGGTGAGAGAAATCGTTATAATGTTTGATGATCGGCAAGGGAGTCGCCATGAATGTATCTATACAAATTATATTATTTAATGTAGTAATGTTAGTGCGTAGTTTACACTGTGTGTAAAATGTCATTTGAACAAATAAAATAAAAATAAAATATTTTAATATATTTTCATAATATATTTTGATCATATTTGTTGAAGAAATAATTCATAATTAAATATATCTAGCTGCAATGACTTAAAAGTAAAATAAAAAACAGGAAACGGTCAGATCTTTATTACTCTATACCTCAGTAAGCTAAAGAAAAACATGTACTAGTGTTTTAATGTATAGGCAATGCAACAATGCGGTGTTTGAAAATTACTTTTGGATATTTAATCCGGGCTTGACAAAGAAAAAAAATTGACATTCTTCACTCAAGGTTTATTTTATGCGTCACGTGGTACCGCTCTCATCCAATGAAGGCGCTGCAATACAGACTGTAGTCCATTGCGTCAATGCAGCTGTACCAATGTAACTGAGTGTCCTGCTTTGGACTGGAGTCTTTGCAACATAATTTTCCGTCCGAATGGTGAGCGTGCTATGACCACCTCCCTGGTCCTGAATCCTCGCTGGGCGGACACGGTTATGTTTGTGTATGAAAACAACTTGGATGAGCTGAAGAATATGGAGGGTTTGGTTGGAAGCGGCAATTTTGCAGCCAACCAGTGCAGGAATCTGATGGCCCACTCGGCTTTGAGTGGTCACCCGTCTAGCCTTGTCCATGGCTCCAGTTATCCCACTGTGGACGTATCGACTTCAAGTTCGGCGGAGTCGGGAAAGCAGTGCACACCTTGCCCAACAGTTCCACAGGCCTCGTCCACCGGTCCCATCCCGTACGGCTACTTTGGCAACAGCTATTATCCTTGCAGAATGGGGCGGGGTTCCCTCAAATCCTGCACGCAGCCGAGTGCACTCAGCTACACTGCAGAGAAATACATGGATACCCCGGTCACGTCTGAAGAATATCCTAGCAGAGCTAAAGAGTTTGCCTTTTACCACAGCTATCCCAGTCCCTATCAGTCCATGGCCAGTTATTTGGACGTGTCAGTGGTGCAGACGCTTGGAACTGGGGAGCCGCGACACGATAGTCTCCTGCCAATGGACAGCTACCAACCGTGGGCACTGGCTAACGGATGGGGTAGTCAGATGTACTGTTCCAAAGACCAGGGCCAAGCGGGTCATCTCTGGAAGTCTGCATTAGCAGGTAAAATGTTTATATTTGATGACTACGCTAATAATAATAATAATAACAATAATAATAATAATAATAATTATTATTATTATAACATTGTTGAATGTTAAAATAACCAGTTTTTTTTTTTGAAATATCTATATCTATTACTCTTCTGGTCAGTCAAAAGACAAATTGTACTTTACATGAACATCTGAAGTAAAAAGAAGCCTGTTGCTTCTTTTTACTTCAGATGTTCATGTAAAGTACAATTTGACTGCTAAAGCACACAAATAAAACTCACACCAGCTTGCAATTAAATAATGTTTAAAACGATCTAATTAAAGTGATTACTTCTGAACATCTACAAATGCAAATTTTGAAATTTAGTTTAGATAGACACTGAATGAGTCTGAATAATAAACCTTTTTGATATTCATTCCAGATGTTGTGGCCCACCAACATGACGGGGGCTCATTCCGTCGAGGTAGAAAGAAGCGGATACCGTACACAAAAGTACAACTCAAGGAACTGGAGAAAGAATATGCAGCCAACAAATTCATCACAAAGGACAAGAGGAGAAAGATTTCAGCAGTAACCAACTTATCCGAGCGTCAAATCACAATTTGGTTTCAAAATAGGAGGGTTAAGGAAAAGAAGTTCATTGCCAAAGTTAAAAACACCGCGCCATAGCTTAAAACAACTTCTTTGTTTTTCTCGGTGACTTAAAATTGAGGAAAGTTTAAAAAAGGCAAAGACTTTTTATCTTGGACTGAGGGTTGAATGCTTTCTTCTCTCAGCGCATTTACAACAAACAAATAAATGGATGGATTAAAAAATGAATAAACTTAATAAAATGGAAAAAACACGGAAGGACATTATAACTTGTAAATAACGCACGTGCCTGCCTATATATGTAACTGTGTTTGTTTGAGTCTTGTAGTTCTCTTTTTGCTTGCATTTAAATGTTAGGTTTGTCAATGTTGTTGTTGTTGTTGTTGTAGTCCCAAAGCTTATACTCATTACCTGCCAATACTTATATATTATGTCTATATCGCTTGTAAAACATAATAACATATACCACAAACCTTAATAAATGTATTAATTCCATTCGCTAAATTCGGTGTTACTTATTAGGCCTGTTTTCATTCTATGTAGTGTATTTTCAGTCTTCTGTTGGCAAATTAATCTTATCAGCGATTACAGTGTTAAATGAACACAACTCTTGCTATCAGTCGAAATTAATTCAAAACAATTTGAGAATTTAATAACCTAGCATGCTATTAATTAATGCAGGTTTGTTTATTTCAGGAAGCTTTTGTTTAATTTCGAGTACAATGCATTTATTTAGGTGTATTCAGAACGGTACACTGATATATTAGCATTTTACATCAGATTAAGTCTTCGGAAATTTAGGGCCTTTGTTGTTTTACAACGTGTGGGATTTTAACACGTAGCCTAACTCAAAGTACCATGGATATGAAACCTTAAAAAGAGAATACAATTATGACTGATTGGAGAAGTTAATAGTCGCTGTAATTTTTAGTAATTAAGAGTGGACAGTAGTTTTTAAACTTAACGATGTGGGATTTGCTTTTCACATTAAGCGAGCGGTGAGTGTTTTGATGATTTCTTTTGGCCGAAAAGGAGGGGGCGCTCGATGACAGAAGATGCACTAAATCAGCCTTTAACCTTGACCTTGAAAGTCACAGGATAAAAGATAAGACATATCTTTTTACTTTGCTGAAACAACAAACAAGCAAGGATTTCATTCCAACTGCCCTATCTATCTATCTATCTATCTATCTATCTATCTATCTATCTATCTATCTATCTATCTATCTATCTATCTATCTATCTATCTATCTATCTATCTATCTATCTATCTATCTATCTATCTATCTATCTATCTATCTATCTATCGTTTTTTATTCATAGTTTGGCAGGATTATCTTTAGTTTCAATGTAATTGTCTGTTAATTCCCTTTTCCCAAATGCAAAGTTACCTTTTTCCTGACCATTCGCAGATTTATGCACGATGATCTCTTTTTATAGTCTCCAGCAGGCCTAATTTACGTTTCTGTTTATGTCTGAGCAGTTTAATTGTCAGACAGTGAACAGATCAGCAGCCTATTGCCTTTGCAACCTGCACTTAATGTCGGTCAGGATTAGTAAGGGTGTAAAAGGTCCATCGTTACTCAGCGGCTTCACGTTGTCATCTTCGGCAAACCCCCGTCCACTTTTAGGTTCCCTCTTCTTTATTCAGAGTTTGTCAATCGCAAATGCTAAGTCTATAAAATAACCACGCTACGTGCTTTAATTTAAGTTAAAAAATTCTGATTTAATTCTATATGCAACGATGAATGGCAAAGTGCTGTGGCGATAGATCTCTCAGAGCGTAAAATCTGATCACAAAGTTTATACATTTCTTGTATAAAGTATATAGTATTTAGTATAGGAAATAGGTGCTGATATATAGCAATATATAGCATTGCTAAATATATAGCATTAACTTTCAGGTGTGTGATTTGAAAAACTACACAACATTCACATGACCAGTGTTTGCTCAAGTTGCTGTATAGCTCATGGTTGTTTGTGTCGTCTTTTTATTTTTTATCGAAGCATTACAAGTAGCCCGCACAACAAGAACTAACCATTTTAGAAGTTCTGAATGAATAAAACCCTGTAATTTCTGCTGTTTTGTTAACAGTGGTCTCCGTATTACTTAATTCACGACAGTCTCATGTTTTTGTCTAAGTATGTCAAACGTTTTGCAAACGTTATCAAATAATATTTTTCACACATTAATAAACGTTACTGTTGTCTTCCTCAGGCAGCCCAGAGGTAGCATAAAATGTCCCAAGTTCTTATTGCTTCCACTTCTAGTTAACATTGAACTTGACAAAAGCATTCAAACAAGCGGTGCGTCGGCGTCTGAGTTTATATTGTGATTTAATAGCGGTTTTATTTTCTCTTTACAAAACGGACAAAGCTCACCCAGTTTCAACACTAACCATAAAAGTGCCACTTTTGTTGAGAACTAACATTTTTAGAATGTTGTCATAAGATATTGCTTTTAAGGCCGATGAAAACTAAGTAGGCGAGATTTCTGAATTTCGCCTATAGGAAAGTCACTCATAAATCGCTGAAGCGCATGGGGGAAAGTATATATATATATAAACAGTGTATATATATATAAATTGCAAATAGAAGTAAGAGAAAAGTGTTTACATATATGTATTTTTTATTTATTTTTTTTGCTGCCAGTTGCTGCCAGGTTATTTGGGTGAGGAATGTCAGACTCATCTCCCTCAAGTTCATGTCCAGCTCCCCACCCCCACATTATCTGTCGCCTTAGCCCTAAAACAACTCTTCCCCCTGTCTGCATTTCGGATTGACTTTTGTTAAGCGGCGGACTTCACAGTTGAACTTGAGACATCTTGTAAACAATAAGTAGTCTGGACCTTGTCTGGCCAGTGGTTGTCAATAGACCTGGAGTAACAGGAAGGCCTCCGGAAAAAGAAGAGAGGAAACGACTTCACACGAAAGGCCCCAACGACCGAAAATATTCACATTTAAAGTTGATTGATATATTGGCAGTGTTGTCATGAAAGAGTTGGTCAGCGCATAGCCAAACTATTTTGTTCATCATTGTAGTCGCCTCTTTCAACTGCCTACTGGTTAATTTCTTTTTCTAACATTCTGGCGTTCAGACTTGAAAGAAAAATAAAATCCCTCTAATTTCGTTGCTCTGCTCTGCTCCAGTCTTCCCGAAATTCTCAGCAAGCTGTTATGAAATTAATTTTCCAATTATATAACTAAATGTTAAAGATTTGAATGTTTTTTTCAATACTTATAAAACGAGGATTAATTTTTTTCGTATGATATCTTAACTGTAAAAAAAGGATATGCACAGCTCTTCAGAAGTATATTCTTACTATAGCCGCAGTCGCACTGAACAAATCACGCTCCAACTAGACATTAAACCAGTGTCTTTAACATGAGCAGGACGTACTTTGGTAAATGTAACCTACATCATGTTTCCCGAGCTATTTCAAATTGTGCACACTAGTCAAACTACTGAAACATTTGTCATACTACATATTTAAAACATACGTAAAATTGCAAATCAGAGTAAAATTATTAGATTTTAAATAATTTATTTTACAATGTTATGAGGATTAATTTATTCATCAGGCTAAAGCAAAAACAAACGAACAAAAACGTTTGTATTCGCTATTGAAGACTCTTCAGTGTTGCCAACATTTCCATCTAATACATGACTTAATTTTCTTGGTCTTGGAGTCAGTTCAATAACAGAGCCATTTACGAGGCTCATTTTCTGTCCGTTCATTACCAATGCTGGATATGACTAAGACCAATTAAAGTATTAAAATTTCTAGAAATGCCCTCTTGCAAGGGGAAAAAAGATAGGTTGAAAAAAAGGGCATGTTTGCGTGCGAAGGCAGGCCATATCAATGCTGACCCTATGCAATTTACATATTGATTGATTTACTTCCCAAAATAAACTGTAACATTTATTAAACAATTATTATTATTTAGATTTTCGGCGGAAAAAAGTCTAGTCTTGTGGTAAATTTGCTTCGAAAAAGAATTAAAGAGCGAAGAGAATATACATTTTTAGGAGAAAATTCTTCAACTTTAGGTCTACATGAAAGAAAGTGATTTAAATTAGTGATACTGAACACGTGGTTCTTGCACACTTTCTTGTTGGAGAGTATGCCACCCCGCCTAAACAGGCATTAACATAAATGTATGGCAGTAAAATAACAAAATGTATTGGCATGCAACATGCAGCTCATGTGTGAAATTTTACAGGGCACTACAATTATGCTGACCTTATAAATCGGAGTTTTGAAAGAAGCAGAGTTCTTTGATACTGTGAGCCCTAATTTATTCCATTATTCTCTGCCACGGAAATCATTTACCATTATAGGGATCTTTAATAACGCACAATTATTTTAGGGACATCAGTATGCTTAAAACAAAGTTTCATGACCGTTTTTTTTTTTACCTTTTTAGTTAACCAGGAAACCGTGGAGAATTTTGTAGCCCCCACTTTATTTCTGCTATGACAGTGCGAGGGTGCTAACCTGAGATACAATGAATGCATCCTGCTACTACAGCACATATTTATTTCTGAAAATATATAACTGCTCCCAGCTCGAAGACTTTAGAACACCCGGATGGTTTGTGCAGGGATCTGTAATGGGCAGCTGCTTAAGCCCGTTGGCACTCCAAGGATGCGATCCAGATGTGACCACTCGCGCATAAATGTGACGGTGCCATCTGCAGTGTAGATGTAAAAAGATATAATTGAACACGGCCGAATTAACACCTATACCAGGATAAACACATGATCTGTGGGGATGAAATAACATCATGCGTTAAGGCTTTTTCATTAACTTTTTAAATAATTAACATAACGACAAAGCCTCATCATTCAACACTAAAACAAGTTGACAGGTGTATACATATACCAACTATATTTATATATATACACATTGTTTTACATCATATACTATCATCACACGTCATAAGTATATAAGTATGGCAACTACTATATTTATTTATATTGTGATCAATCTGACACTTCAAAAACACAATGGGTGTGTTTGTTTATTTGTTTGTTTGTATATTTTATTGTTCCCTAAGGGGGAAATTTTCTGTGGACTCGTGAGCTTTTTAGCATAGCCTACAGTAAAGAATAAAAAAAACATGCACATAAAACACAAACATATACGATTTATTTTATTTATTTTGTGTAACAAAAACATCAGGAAAAATTTTTCACTATCCCATTGAATACAGACCTCAAAACGAAAAAAAAAAACTGTCCAATGCTGTTTGGGACCCAATATTCTTCCAAATATTCTATTTAGTTTTCAGCTTAAGAAATTGTGACGCACATACAAAACATGAAGTAAATGATCGCAGCAATGTAATCACATGCTCTTAAAACATGCTCTTAATAAGGCTGCCCATGCAACGCCTTATGATGTCCGTTGACTGTCTGATCTTTAATTAAGGAGTGTTAAGTTGAGGAATGTATGATGAATTCACATGAACTGGCCCATTGCTGACATCTACTGGCAATTAGTCGTTACTGCTTACAACCCAGAGTTAGTCTCATTCCCGATTAAATGAACATTTCCCTTTGTGTTGTGGAATGCAATGTCAGATCATTTCAATTTCGGGAAAAAAATTAATACTATTAGATATCGCTGTCGGGAGAGAGAGAGAGAGAAAGAGAGAGAGAGAGAGAGAGGTAGTCAAGTGATGAATTCTTGGAGGGTTTGCCCTTCACAGTCCTGCAAGGTCACACCAGATTTCATTGTGGAGCTTCTTATTTGAACACGACTTGAAATTTTACGATTCTGAAAAAGCGCTCGGTCTCTCGGTGACGACACCCACTGCGGGGTTTACGGGAAGCCTCTTTATTGAATTGTTCTCGCTCTGATAGTCATCCAGGACATTGGGCGTGTGTTCTTTGACTTAATTGTCTATTGGCGGCTGTAAAACGTCACTGAAATATACAACAGTAAAAACTTCACTATGTTCATTGACAGAGATTTTCTGTTCGCATATAAATTAAATATTAAATTCGAAGCTTTATTAGAAATGCATTTTTAAATTATTTATTATCTTAGATTATTAATTTAAGCCATGATCAGGCAGTTTACTGAAGAGCTCATTTATCACAACTTTGCACGTTCGATATATTTACATGATTCTTTTCAATTTAGAAACTTTTGTAAATCTAAAAGTATATGAATCGCGATATGAGATTTTGGCTATTCATAAAGTATCTTGTCAGCAAAGTTAAAAACATGCTGACTGGAAATTTTCTTTTTCTCTTATTTTCTTTGTCTCCATCTACAACAGAAAAGCCACTTTTAAGTAAAATTTTATGCAATAGCTCAACCTTGTGGTCATTATGTGCAATGACTACTTCATTCATTCATTTTCTTTTCGACTTAGTTCCTTTATTAATCAGGGGTCGCCACAGTGTAATGAACCGCCAACTTATCCTGCATATATTTTACGCAGCTGATGTCATTCTAGCCTCAACCCAGCACTGGGAAACACCCATTCACACACATACACTACGGCCAATTTAGCTTACTCAATTCACCTATAGCGCATGTCTTAGGACTGTGGGGGGAACCAGAGCACCCGGAGGAAACTCACGCGAACGCAGGGAGAACATGCAAACTCCACACAGAAATGCCAACTGACCCAGCCAGGGCTCGAACCAGTGACCTTCTTGCTGTGAGGTCATCGTGCTACCCACTGCACCACCATAACTTTTTGGTTGTAATTTAGTATCAACAGAGTTATAAATTACTTTTATTTTTCTATTTTTGGGTAGCTACTGTCGTAGGGTTAAGCAAGCTCATATAAAAATAAGCCTTTTTTGGATGTTTTTTCAGAGACTGTAGCAAACTGTGTCCATGATTTAAATATTACTTATTGAAGCATGTAAGACCAGAATTTCTTAAGACAAAAGGCTGCTAAAAATAAGAAGCACAGGACATAACCTACAGCCTAATATTCAGCAGCATGACTAATGATGGAACAATATAATTCTTCAGATTATTTCAGCCATGTTCATATATTTTAATACATTTAGTCACTATGTGGTCAATTGGAATACACTGTCGTGTCTATTGGAAGCTGGAAATTTTGATATTGATTAGTCATCTGAGACACCTCTAATAGTTTTGCAGCACAATTTTGTAGTCATTGCACAACCATTGCATTAACCATAATAATCTTTGACAAGGTTGAAAAACTAAATACGTTGAAGTTCCTAAGATTATCTGTCTGAATTAAACTGGTTTGCATTTTAGAAAAAGTTTGTGATATCTTCTAAAGACTTATACACACTTTAAATTGGTTTCAAAGAGCATTATCCGGTCAAGAGCTTAATACATGAGTGATGGGGTAAGAATGTCTGCATTGGTTGCAGGTGGCGCTAATATGGAGCAGTGTGTAGTTTCTGTTTGGCATATGGAGCTGGGGCATCTAAATGTTCACATCCAGAAGAGAAGGAGCCATTCACAGCACATTCTTACTCGTTTCAACTTTGCCGCAGAGTTAATATCATATTGTTGTGGAATTATGTGTAACAATCTAGGCTACATTAAATACAAAAAGAAGAACAGAAGGTTTGTTTTATTTTTATTCAGACTGATTTTAACATGACTTTCATGTAGGAGAAAGATCAGAATCAGAAAGCGCTTTATTGCCAGGTATGTTTACACATACAAGGAGTTCTGTGGAGACAGAAGTATCCACAGTGTAACAAAATGACAGTGACGTGACAAAAACACAGATAATAAAGAAATACGCAAGTAGAGAATACAAAATTGACAAATTGACAAATGTATGTACAGAAATATTGCTATATAGCCTATCACGATATTGTATACATATACACTACCTGACAAAAGTCTTGTCGTCAGTCCCAGTTGTAAGAGCAACAAATAATAACTTGACTTCTAGTTGGTCATATGGAAAAGTGGCAGAAGGTTTTTCAACTGAATCATACAGTATGTTGAACTGCATCCCAATCATCACAAATACTGCAGAAGACCTATTGGAACCCACATTGTCCCAAGATTCAATTAAGTTTGAAGTTTGGTTGAGGAAAAATCATGATTTGGGGTTACATTCAGTATGGGGCGTGCGAGAGAGCTGCAGAGTGGATGGCAACATCAGCCTGAGGTATCAAGACATTTGTGCTGCCAATTACATTACAAACCTCAGGAGAGGGCAAATTCTTCAGCAAGATAGCGCTCATTCTCATACTTCAGCCTCCACATTAAAGTTCCTGAAAGCAAAGAAGGTCAAGATGCTCCAGGATTGGCCTGCCCAGTCACCAGAACTGAACATTATTGAGGTAAGATGAAGGAGGCATTGAAGTTGATTTCAAAGAATCTTTCTTTGCCATTCCAGAAGACTTTATTAATAAGTTATTTGAGTCAATGCAGAGATGTATGGATGCAGTCGTCCAAGCTCATGGGAGTCATGCTCAATAATAATTATTTTCCACTGCACCATGATTTTATATTCTATACTGTACATTGTTTCTGTTAAGTGACAACACGTTTGTCTAAGCAAAGTCAGACCTTACTGTCCTAATTAAATCAAGGCAATAAGGCAAGGATTAAAATAAAGGCATTATCATATTTTATTTTGGTAAAATAAACGTAATCTAAAGGCCTTTGTTTTTCTTATAAGCCACTTCTGATGCCAAATATTTAACTAGAAGTGAAGTTATCATTTGTTGTTCCTAAAACTTGGATAGGCGACAAGACTTTTGTCAGGTAGTGTATATTATGTGCAAACTGAAATGTAAACTAAGTATGTTGTCAAAGGGAGATTATATTGTTGTCAGGGGTAATCATGCACAACCAACGCTATCTTGCGGCAATTCGTATTGATTTTGAGGCGTGTAGTTTGGTGCCACGACTTAGAGACAAATCGTATATTTTAGTTCGATTCGTATGAATTCATACGCATTAGCCACTAAACTGATAAACCATAAAACACACTTTCTTAGTTTGTGTGAATCGACGTGGAATTCGCAGTGTTTTTATCCAGATCATTTACATACTTGTCTACAAATGTGTTTTGTTACATTTCATTTTATACAATAGACTATTTCATTATTTACTCCAAAATATGAAAGGGAATTGTGACACCATGGACATCTTTTTTAAAATAATTAAAAGCACATTTAAGAAAATACATCCTATATGTAGAACAGTAGTTCACATATTAGGGGGACACACTGTAATGCAATATTATGTTTCCCTTCTGCACACATTTATAACGTAGTGTAACTTAGTGTATGCTAGTTAGCGAAGCATTAAAAATAAGATTGCCTAAAACATTCTGGAGATTAAAACAGCAGCGTATTTGTGTCATTTTAATCAAACTATAAACTAATAACTGAGGAAAAACACGAAAGTTGCTTCTGATATGGTTAAATAATTGTTCAACAATATATTCGAAAGAGTTTTACATTTTAGGACACATTTCCCCATATTGTGTCTCTTTATATCGTAGCGTAAATCCGCGATAGTTTATGCCTACTTCAGGAGTGTTAAAGTTTACAAATCAACGTGTTGATTTGTCCTTGTTCATTTGGCTTGTTTCCAATGAACATGGTGTTTATAATTGGGTTTCACATGACTTTGAATACAAAGGCAAACATCATTGTTTTTGATCACGCTGCCTCCTGCTGGCGAATGAAAGTCAAAACGAAGACAAGTAGGATTTGGCAGCTGGATGTGTACACAATTGTGTATTTTCCTAATTCCAAGGGTCAAACGGATTAGTAGATAAACGTGGTACGATGTATGAGAAACACACTTAAGAGGAAACGCCGTAGATAACTGCAGTAATTGGATCTGAATCATAACTATCTTTAAATAGCCTAGCAATAATTAATTTAGTAATAATAAATAATAATAATGATGTATGTGAACAGGCTATATATGTTTAGAATATTGCTATATACCCCCCCGGCCAAACAAATATTTCTCGTACGTCTCTGCGTTAATTATCTCTGACTGAAAAAATGTTGCGGTCTTCCCATGAAGCTAGTTATTATACAAAAATATATGCATATCTGACACACATAACTGCGACGTTCACACAACATGCTGCTCATATCAGTTATGTTGCTTAATGCATTTGAACTTGTAATTGTTTGCAGATCTGGCTTGGATCCTTGCACAGTTGTACGTTTGTCTCATCGCCAAGACATTCGCTACACATCTTTTGAGCATTATATGCAAAGCTTTAATGGTGAGCATTTTGTCTCCAGCCTCTGCACAGATGTTAGAAAAATTATGTATTTTGTGTTTCGCATTAGCGTGTCTTTCTTTACATGGTTCTTCTGTGGAGCACGTTTAAAATGTAATCGCTTTAGTTTAGCTACGACATCAAGTAGCCTATAAGGTCATCAAGGAATTAGGTTGTATATAAGGTTTAATTTTAATGCAATGAATATAAAATTAAAAGATAACATAAGCACGATTAATTTATCATGACAGCAGCTTATTTAAATAAACACTCATTCTCGGTTTACACTTTAAGGTGTATAAATGGCACTAAACTAATGCCACAAAAGATTAGTCCATGCTTTCAGAGGTATTATTGCACGCAATTCTACTCTCACTGCATATAATAATAATAATAATAATAATAATAATAATAATAATAATAATAATAATAATAATAATAATAACTTCTTTCCTATTCTTGCTACACCTCAAACAATGTTTGCAAATCACACCGACCTAAGGAAATAATCTGTTAATTATTCAACCTCAATCTTGAACTTTATTAGGAAAAAACTGAATTAGCTCACTCCCCTCTGCTTCACACACCAGACACATGCTATTTAGAGACGGCTTGGCAGTAAACTTTACAGCAAATGGGGTGGCTTGGTTGTCATGGTTACAGTTATACGAGTTTGACCGAAGATCTTCTCACCATTTGGAAGGGGCCAGCGATTCTGTTTGTGATTATAAAACCGGAATGTGTAGAATATATGAAAAATCTAGTCTTCCTTTTCGTTATCGCTATTTTAAGAGAAAGACAGTCGTGGAGGAACAGCATACGGTCTTAAGGATGTGTTCAAAAGCGTGGAGGTCAGAAAATGGCATTCAGAGACCATGGCAGTCAGAAAATGTGAAATAGTTTTAGTGCAGCACGCCAGACACAAAGTAAACAACTAGTCGAGACAGGTGATGTCAACGTCAAACTTTTACAGCAAGTCATCATTCGTGGTACATCGAAGGCCAAAGGCCTTTTCGCTCCGAAGCTATTTGGATTTATGAAAACTTCAGGAAACCCATTTATCTATTTTTATTTTTCAGGTTTAAAAAAGGACGACTGGAGAACAATGTAAGCATTTACTATATTTATACAGATGTTCTTTGTTCTTTTATCTTGTTACTTATTTATCAATATAGTTTGGCCAGTGATTTGGAGCGTGAATCTGCTCGTTTCTAAATTACCCGTCTTCCTTGCTTTTTAACGGAATGTATTTCACAATTGAAAATTATGACATGTCAGATCTTGACATTTGTGAAATATATTTGTGTCATATTTGTCCGGTTAGTTATAATACGTCTTTGCTTTCTAATTGTTGCACTGAAATACAGCACGCTTTAAATCATTTAAATTTAAAATTAAATAAGCTACGGGCTACGCACTGAGAATATCTGACATTTAAGATAAAATTACTTATTGGAACCCAGGATGTAGACTTTAAAAAATATATTATATTATTCATCTTGTATATTATGTCGAAAAACTTGACGTCGAAAAGCTTGACGTCGAGCGCGCACTTTAGTTATTAGCAAACGGGTTTCACGCAAGAAACGGTTATTTTTGTTTGTCTGGTGCTTTTTAATGTGATAATGTCATGAGCAAAGATAATAATTTAAAATAACTAACAAGATTCAATTCAGCATTCGATGTAGCACGTAGTCTGACCATGAAATTCACGTGCTTGTATTACTAAAAGCTGCAATAAGGTCAGACCGAGAAATTCGTTAAGATGTAGGCCTATGTAAAGCTTTTATAAAATGTAGGCTAAAATTACTAGCTTAGCTAATGTCAGCATTAATTAAGGCTAGCTTGTATGTATCAATATTTTTTACATTTCCAATCTAAAATAAAGTGGGAAGAGCAGTTTTCAAATTATTTCAAATCTCTCCATTTATTTAAAAGTATTAATTCATTGTTTATTTACAGATGCACGATTGTTGGAACAAAAAGTTCTAAAGTCTCCGTCGGTGTAGTAATTATTTGACCAAAATATAAAAGCTAAAAACCTTGCATGCTGTTATTTTTAGAACGTTTTGTTCGTCTTTTAAATAAAAAATAAATTGGTCATAAATAAAATCCATCAAATATCCTAAATTAAAAACTAAGAGCATTATTAAAAATATAAATTTGTTATTAATAACCAATAAATGACACAAAATGTCCAAATTTAAAAGATTATACTGTTGGATTTTTAGAACGTTGTGTTCGCCTTTTTGAAAATATAAATGTAATAATCAAAAGACATAACTTAACCAAAATTAACTATTAGTTAACTATTTAGTAATAACAATAATAATGCTAATAATAATACATATAAAAGATTCATAAATACCTAAATTACATTGACTGTTATCATCATCATCGTCATTATTAATATTAAACAGAACTAGGAGGTTAGTACGAAAAATAAGTTACGTTTGTGTTTATCTCTGCCTCGCAAGCTTTATTTATCTGTTCATCTATTTATTTATTTTACATATTTGTTATTATTGAAATAGTATGTATGATTACATTTTAATTAAGAATATTGAGCGCTGAGCCCAATATTTCTTTTTTATTAAATATTTCTACATAATTTCTAAAGACTAAACTAGTGTTTCAGTCGTCTAGATTATAATACTTGATGTACCTTCAATAAGATGTTCTTCAAAGGCACTTTTGACAGCATATCCCTACAGTACTGATATCGCATTAATAAAAAGAAGAGAAAAGAGTGAAATAATGATTTGGGATGGGAGCTTGAAGAAGCACTTGAATTAAGCAGTTCTGCAAGGGGAGGAGCTTGCCCGTGAACCCCAGTCTCTATTGAGCTCGCAGCAGAATGAAGCGTACGTGCGCCATGGTGGTTGAAAAGCCAATTGAAAGGGACACTGTTGCCTTGGCCCAAAATATGCTCCAGCAATGTCATACTCCGAGAGATTCTCTGCGGTGATTGTCACACTGTCCGAGTGGAAGGTTTTTGATAGCCCAGGTCTAAAGGATCCTTTGCGTGGGGCGAACGGAGGCTCACGTCCTAACCTGGACTGCCAAGTCCAAAACAGCGGGACCACCCCAGCGCACTCGATAGTAAACCAGATTCAGACATCCCCGGTTCAGTAAGCCATGGCTCTGCAGCGTCACCCGTTTGTCCATGGAGCTGCGAGCTGGGATGGAGAGCAACCAAGTCCCGTCCAGCTTCCCCACGTCAGCGCGTGCCCCTTCACTTCTTCAGGTCGAAAAGAAGACCCACTCTATTTTATTTTGGACCAGACAGGGCAAGCCAGGCAGCCTCTCGACATCTCCGCCTTCAGCAGAATCATGACAGATATGAGCTCTCTGAACGGTGCGGACAACCATCGTCCAGAAACGTCTTTTTACTCCGGACACAAACTCTTATCACTCAATACCGACACGGATCCAGAGAGTCCGTCGCTTTCTTCCCACTCAGACTTACAACATTTGCACAGTCTGTCTTTGTCCGCACCTCCGTGTTCAGAAACTGACAATAAGCATGATATGCAATATTTAGCAATGGAAAGCACAAAATACCCAAGTCAGTGGAGTGAAAGCAGAACCAACAGGAGCATCATTACCACACTGAGCATCAGTCAAAGAAGTAAAGACGACATAGAACCAAATAACCTCCAGACAGACTTTACCAGGAGCGATAAAACTCAAAGAGAGAAGACGCAAGGTGGGTAAAAAGGGTTTTGAAAGAAAACACTGGGTAAAGTCCATCAAAGACCAAAACCAGATTTTTTCTTTCCGAAAGCAATTGAAGGTTGTAGCCACAGAGACACAAAGAGAACCAGGGTTGAAAATGAATTTATTGCACCGAATTACCCTAGACAGACTAAATTGCACGTCGTTTCTCTGAACATCAAAACAGCGGAAGGCTGCCATTGTCTACTGGAAACCATATAGTGTGGGCCAGGTGTGCTATTGCTTAAGGACACTTTTATTGAAGTAATAAGAAGGAAACCACTTCTGGATTCAGAATCTGAGGTTTAGAATATAATAAATTACTATTTGAGTCTATATGTGTTGCATATCTAGATGTAAACTAAACAAAACAAGAACAGCCATTTAAATAGCCTTTCTGTGTATTATTTTGGTCACGTTAATCCGTTTTAAGAATCCTAGCAAACATAGCAGAGGCCTAAATGTCTAGACAAAAGTGTTTGTGTGCACCTTGTTAAGTAAATTCAAGTCACCTTCATTCCTACATAACTTTATACAATATAAAAGTCTCAAAACAGCTTAGGGGTAGGCTAACAAAAAAAACAACAACAACAAAAAAATATATAATATATATATATATTTTTTTTTTAAATAAAGCAAATTCTTTGTGCTTTGAAGCAACCATAAAAGACAACAGTATGGGCTTGACAATTTAATTTAGCCATTTCCCTTTATTTAGTCCAAAATCTAAACACAGCAACACTATTAATTTAAAAAAAGGTCAAAAGTTGCATTATAAAGGACAAAACTTTGAAGAAATGTAAATTATATTTGCTTTTGGATGATGAATGTCAATAGGCTATTTTATTACATACATTTTATGAACAAGTAATTTGAAAATTAGTCAAAAAAAGACTATGGCTTCTCATAATAAAAAAGAATAAATAAAAAATACAATGTTAATTTAGCTGAGATGCTATCTGCAACAGAACTGCAAAAATGTATCCCTTTCTCTCTTTTTCTTCTCGGCTGTTTTCCCCTTTTCTCCCCCTTCTCGCAGACATAGTGCGCAGTCTGTGCTTACATTATTTCCTGTCATAAAATGTCGGACATAGCCAGGTAATGGCCGCAAGCGTCAGACTCAGTTGCTGTTTGCGCACTGTGAAGGGCGTCTGTATAATGCCATTGTCTCTCTTTCTTTTATATCTTAAGATGTGACTTCAGAAAACGCTGCAAATGGCTGGCTGTCGGCGAAATCGGGAAGAAAGAAGCGATGTCCTTACAGCAAACACCAAATCTTAGAGCTGGAAAAGGAATTCCTATTCAACATGTACCTGACTCGCGAGCGCCGCCTGGAGATCAGCCGGAGCATAAATCTCACCGACCGCCAGGTTAAGATATGGTTTCAAAATCGCAGGATGAAACTGAAAAGAATGACTCGAGAGCACCGGACAAGGGACCCTGGCACAAGTTTCACTGTCTAGTATGTCATGTAATACGGTTGAATAGACCGAACTCAGCGCACAAATCATTTTATTCATCATCCGTTGCAAGTGGAATGATGCAACTGCTGCTTCTGATGGATTAACGGGAGGAAGCGATCTGTCAAATCTTACTACGGTGGTTCACAATGTGTTCTATGATGCAAATGTAAGGGATATAAATTTAATTCCTCGCATGGAGATTAAACGAATGTTTAAAAAAAAATTAGACACGGCTTTGGACAGGCCCTGAACACTGTTTATTGATGTCGTTTAGGTTGTGACCGACCTTTTTACCGAGCAAATATTTTGTAATTTTCAATAGGCTATCCGACTCATGATTTCCCACTGTATGAGTTTTTCTTTCTTTGTTTTTGCAGGTTATAAATGCTATAGCAATTTTTACACAGCCTTAGTATTTATTACTTGAGTAGCATAAGAACATTTGCGGAAACTACGGAGTGGCCTAAACAAAGGTATTAAAATGAATCTAATTATATTTTGAGTGATAAGAATATACAGCAAGCACAGGTACTGTTGTTTTGTTTTAAAAAGTTGTGTTGTTTAGTAACCATAATGGCTCGAAAGATTGTTCTGCTGAAGCATGGTTGAATGTACTTAAGCTGTGATACTTCATTTGTTTATGTGTTTTAAAAAGCAGAGCGTTTAAATAAAAGATTGCTCTACGTGACAATAAAATGTTCCCCGTAAAGTACGACAGAAGTCATTTTGAAAATTGCATGGATGATTAAAATGTGTCTATTTATTATTATATTTGCAGTGTTTTAGCAATGTGACAGATGTGAAAAATAAGTAGACCAATAATTATTCAATTTAATTCATGTTTATTTATATAGCGCTTTTTACAATGTAGATTGTGTCAAATCAGCTTAACATAGTTCTAGTAAAGTCCAGATTTCAGAGTCGAAGTTTAGTTTAGATCAGTTCAGTGTGGTTTAAATCAAATTCAAAAGTTATTAAATACAGACTATACATTTTAAATTACAATTTACCTATGTATTTATTTAGTTTTACTTACTGCAATTTAAGAAGTTATTCACAGTGTAAAGAAGAAAAATACTAACGAAGAACGAAACATAAGAGTTTGGCGATTTTAAAAATAATAGATGCAAAACTTGAATAATGGTTTTGGACTGGTTGTAGCCTTTGCCAGTAATTATTTTATTAATAGATGTAGAGTGGTAGTTAAATTGGGATATAAACAGACTATAGGTACTTCAATTGAAGTTCATTTAAACTAAACTTTTTCAAGGTAATTTTGATAGATCATCGTGGGTCGTTGTCTTAACATTCACTCCAACATAATATACAATATATAATTACTATTATTGTTATTATTATTTAACTGTTTTTTTAAATGTCAGATTTCCCCCAAGAAATACATTAAAGTAAATAATGTGTTAATTTACAGATAAAACATAGTATCTGCTATCAATTTCCTGTGTATTAGAATGAAGGAAAAGTTGTATTTATGCATCTGGATTCATTTTACGTTATACTTTCATCTGCACTGACTCTAATTTTTCAGGTTTGTATAAACATGGCTAAAATATTGAGAACATTTGTTTAAATATGTACACTATAGGATTTATGATTTAATATGACATGATAGTGAAATGTGAATATTTGTTCGCACTGGGAATTATATTTATCCTTACATCTTTAGGAGATGCAGTATATTTATAGGTTTCAATTATGTAAGTGAATATGAAATGTATCAAATCTTTATATTTGTTTTATTTCGTTCTGTTTAAATCCTAAACATGCTGATGCTGCATGACTAGTTCATCCTCTTTTGTTTTTGCTTTGGTGAACCGCCATGTTGAGATGGGACAATCCTCAACGTCACTGGCCAGGCAGGGGCCTCTTTTTATAACAGGGGCAATAGACCCTTTTATTGCTGACAGTCTGGAGAGAACCGGATATGCTTGTGAACTTAAATTACTTTATTTCTAGCAATGTCTTTACACAGTTCTCGCAATTCCAGTATCTCTTTGACCCGCTGTGGGTCAGAAATGTTTCGGCTGACTTTTTGAGATTTTAGCTCCAGTGCCCTCTAGTACGGTTCCTCAGTTAAACGGTGCTCTGTGAAAGGACATAGCACTGAAATATGAGTGCTCATCTGGTTCAGTACTTTTGGATGCTAGACTGCTGGCAGCCTTTCAGGGTCTTGCCTTTGAACACGGAGAAAACCAAGCTGGTCTGTGATTTAGGTAGTTTCAAGTTGTTGGGCTGGACGTTTAATTTCACAGGAACCTGAAACTGCCTGAATTGCTCCAGTTAAACGCACCATTGTCCGTTCGACATGGAATAAGGATATACACTGTCGCGTTGATTGAAAACATTGAAAAACATTGATTTAATAATGTTAAGAATTTGCCATTCTTACAGATATGACTGTTTTTACTGTAGCCAAGATATCGTGTTTTTGATGTTTTTGACTGATTATACTTCTTGCACATTTAATATATGTAATTTATATTTGTAACTAATATCGATATGTTTTAAAGATGAATACTTGACACACCATTTCTTTATTACTTTCCCCTCGTTTTTCCACAATGGCCTGTTTTTTACTCCACGCCGGTGAGTTAGCAAATGTTGCATAATTTTAAAACGCATTTAAGTTTGAGATATTCCAACATGATTTAATTATATATTAGATCATTCTGTATATACATACAATAGTTTATTACGTTTAATGATCACATGCATTTTTTGCGGTTAGAATAGAATCAACACTTCGTGCGGTATCATAAGTATATACACACATACATATGTTTCACATGAAATAATTGTTCAAACACCTGATCTATGATGAAATCACATATGATACAAAAATGCACATATTTTCATATGTGTAAAAAGTTTTGTATGCAATAGTAATAGTGTATGTATAGCTCTTTCTGAGTTAGCTGAGTAGTTTAAACGTTACACGTGACTATAGCTAACAAATCGTTAAATTTATTTATTTTTATTTGACCTTTAAATACACACGGTTATTACTTCTGCTAGAAAAATAATATTTGGATTAAACTATGGTTTTACTATCAGCGCTGCAATATTTAGAAAATTGTTATAGGTTTGTAAATAATATACGATAAGAATATACATTTGGTCGTTTTCAAGACCTGTTACAAAAATATACATTAAGTCACTAAAATGTAAAATATATTTGGTGTATTAAATTTTTTTTAAATGAGCATCTGATCATGGTAACGTTTGTAGACTGTTTGTGGCGGCTAATAAAATAGCAGAAAACTGAGTATATTCTATTCTTACAACTAATTATATTCTATCATTTGGTAAAGTCGTTGTTATATACAAGCTAAAAATACTCAAAGAAAAGGTTTCATTCTCAATTACAGCGTTATATATTTAATAACATCGTTAGGGTTTATATACATACATATACATATATATACATACATACATGTACATACATATATATATATAAAAAACATATATATACGTTTTGTGTGTGTGTGTGTGTGTGTGTGTATAAATAAATAAATAAATAAATAAATAAATATATAATATATATATATATATATATATATATATATATATATATATATATATATATATATATATATATATATATATATATATATATATATATATATATATATATTCAGTTAGGCTTAATCAATACAAGATTTAAGAAGCTCAGCTATCAGTTGAAGTGCCGTATGACCTTCTAGTTATGGCCAACTTCAATAAATAAAAAAATGAACAGGCAGCTTATGCAATATTGTTAATATTAAGACATATCAAACTAAGCCTTGCAGGGATTTGACAGCGAATCAGAGTTACATTAATTTCTTATTGATATATTTTGTAAGCCTAATTTTACAATTTATCAAGAAACCGAGCCAAAAGCAACATTTAACCCATTTTAGATAAATATACTTGATGATCTTCTACCAAACTCATTGGCGTATTCGTGTGCACAGACGCATGAATATTGCGAACTGCTACTTTCATTTTATATATTTTGTATAACACACACACACACACACACACACACACACACACACACACACACACACACACACACACACACACACACACACACACATATATATATATATATGTGTGTGTGTGTGTGTGTGTGTGTGTATCAGAATTATAACCCCCGTTGTTAAATTTGTTTAACGGAGAGATTTTTTTCAACACATTTCTAAGCATTATAGTCTTGACTCATTTCTAATAACTGAATTCTTCTCTCTCTCTCTCTCTCTCTCTCTCTCTCTCTCTCTCTCTCTCTCTCTCTCTCCTCTCTCTCTCTCTCTCTCTATATATATATATATATATATATATATATATATATATATATATATATATATATTATTTTTTAACACATTTCTAAGCATTATAGTTTTAATGACTCATTTCTAATAACTGAATTCTTTTGTCTTTGCCATGATTGCAGTACATAATATTTTACCAGATATTTTTCAAGATACTAGCATTTTACCCTCAACTGTAGTGTGTGTAAAAATGATGCATATCTTACAAAAATATGCACAAAAAATAAATGAATGTATTATTAGTGCCATTTTATTCCGAAAACCGCCAAGCACTTTCAATAGTCTACAGTATTCAATAGCCTATGCATTTGCTTTACAGTATGAGAATACTCACAGAAAATATGTAATGCAATATACCAAATGGATAGCAATGTAGGATAAAAATGAAACATCTAGTCCATATTTCTGAGATTCTGTTTCCCTCTGTGTAATTTCAATAAAGCATAGCATCGTGAATTCATAACGTGTGGCAGTGAGCCGCAGACGAGCTGATTTTTTTACAGGGTGTTGTTAAAGACCTTTTAAAACGGCAATCTTGCAATTTAAGAGCATGGCATTTTTCTGTTGTAATTAGCATTTTAGTGATCCTATAGCGCAACTTATTGCAACTTATTTTCCAGTTGATTCAATAGGATCAAATAGTCATTCACAAAAGGATCAAGTATTTCTCAGCCTATTTTTTAAGCGGCAAGTGCAGGCACGTCTAAAATACACAGCAATTGCTTGAATCATAGCCATTCACTATAATTAGTGAAATCTATTCTGAAACATTTAACTTTTTTGCAAGCGTAATTAAGATTCTCTGCCGCAAAGAGAGAGAGAGAGAGAGAAAGTAGATAAACTGGTGTGTATTTGAATAAAGAAAAAATCCTGTTTATGTTGAGTGTGTGGAATGAGCGACTGCATGGAATAGGTACTACAGCGGAGTCGTTCACGGTCCTCGCCACAGGCAGTATATCAGGCCTATAAAAATCAAAGCTGCCTGATGTAGTATTTTATTATAGTATTAAACGACCAAAAAAGTTCAAGTAGTTTCTTCCATAAATACAAGGGGATTGTCGCACTGTGGTGTTTAATACCCTCGTTAAGAAAAAATGACTGTTAATTTCCCAATAAAACTGTTCATTATCTCAACGTATTCCTATTACTCTAAGAAAGAAGAGGTTTAAGCACGTAGGGGGTATAAAATATTTAGGGGGGTGGGGGGTCGGTTGAGTAAACTTTATAAGCAGACGTCATTATTTCGTGTGTATGATGCCTTTTGAGGCCCCGTTTAATATCTCAATAAATTCTCTGTATGAAATAATTGTTGTCATACCTTTTATCAAGCAAATATGATCAAACTCCCATTCAGCACTTATGCTGTATATCACATAATGCCACATCAAATCATAAACAAAAAATGTTCTCTCCCTTATTATTGTGGACCATTGCCCCGCATATGCATTTTTATACATAATGTCAAAACGTTTCATAATTTAAGTTGACATTTTCAGGACTGCTTGTAGATATTTGGAGATATATGGACACACTCCCATTTTGCATATTGCATAAACAAGACAATTTATTTAGAGGGGAAATATAGAGAGCGCAAGAGGAGGAGAGCTCCGTACAGCCTCTTGGCGGATTGATTTACACCCCATTGACGCTTTATCAGGCTCGCGAAAAAAAGTCTGACCAATCACTTCGCTCGAAGCGCACACCATAGCAGCCCGGCTCTACTTCGTTGGCGAGCGAGTAGAGAGGACTACCGTAAAGAGGGGAGTAAAGCACATTACTATTGTACATGTTTTCCCTTTAATGAACAGTACGTTATATAATGTCCGAGAATGTCCATTTCTGGAACTCTAAGCAACTACTATGTCGATTCTATTATAAGTCATGAGGGAGAAGATCCGAACGCGTCCCGCTTCTCCAATGTACAGTACTCCAGCGCTAGACAACCGGGACCCGGCGAGCATCCCGAGTTTCCCTCTTGTAGCTTTCAGCCCAAGCCTCCAGTGTTCAGTTCTTCGTGGAGTCCATTCAGTTCCCACGCGTCTAATGGCTTACCAGCGGTCTACCATCCCTACATACCGACACAACCAGTGCCTTCAACGGATACTCGATACCTCCGGACATGGCTCGACTGTGCCCCGAGAGCAGAGCCGCTGCCCGGGCAGGGACAGGTCAAGATGGAGCCGCTCCTGGGACATCTCGGGGAACCGCCAAAACTCGTTGGGCAGCACGAGTATATCTTGGAGTCCTCGACAGCACGGGAGATGAATTCTGGTCACAGCGCAGGATTTGAAGACAATAAGGACATATGCGAAGGCAGCGAGGACAAAGAGGGACCGGATCAAAGTAAGTTATAAAGCTAGGAAGTGAACACTCTGTAAAGCGTTTAATGCTGTCATAAAACTAGAACAAAGCAACGGAGAGCAACAGACACCTCACGCAGCCAAGTATGATCATGTAGCATTCTCTAGTTTTCGCCGGCATGTAGGGTTTCATCGCATCTTTAGTTTACACATATGTGTACTATAGCATATATAGCTCTGATTTAGCTTGGATATATGCATGGCTAAGGGATGTTTTTTTAGACCAGCTAGGGCCATGTACAGTTTTTCACGCAAATATTAGCGTTCCTAAATCATGTTTATGCGTTAATTTTAGTATTGGGTAATTTATTAGTCTATTCCTGCTTTTTCGGCTTATTTGCGCGTTATTGTACTTTAGTGCACCAGACAGTTTTTGGTCGACTTTAAATTGCTCTTTTTTTGCGCAAAAGTGTCTCTCAATTATTCTTTATTGTGCAAACGTTGATCTTATGTTTATTAGTTTATGGTCAGAATTATTTTAATGTTCATTCGGTTTACATAATAATATTTTTGGTTTTATGAATATTGGTAATTAATTTTATCATCACGTGTATATCAAGTACACGTAAGTCCAGCTATATTTCATAACACTATCATGTTAATACTCCATAAATGATTATTTTTTAAACATGTAGTCTCTCTGGTTGGTGGTGGGAGGGGGGGGTGTTATGTTTTCCTGACCTGGTTGCCTGTTCTTTAGCTCCCTCAAGAGTGGGTTTAAGCCGATGCAGAGAATAATCCATAAAATAATTTTAGCTTATAGCCATGTAAGTAGTTTTATTGCTGAATTATTACAATAAATTCAGAAACGCAACTAAATTCTTAGGGATTTTTTTAAACGATCGTTTTCGATTTTTGGCGCAAGGCATTTGAAAAGGGGCATTGATTTTAATCCGTGAAATAGGCTGGAGCACTGTGAACTAATGGAATTGTGCGCAATAGAAATCCCCAATGTGCTACCCCGGGCGGCTTTCCAGAATAAACTGTAGGCAAAGGCAATGATGTTGGGAGTTACACGTCCCGCTTTGTGCTCATGAGAAGGAAAAAGTTACAGCCCTCAAGTTTATTAAGTTATCAGAGGAGCCAACATCCCCATTAATCCTACCAGCTCTTTGGGGCTATGTTGCGTTAGAAAACTCTCAAGATAAAATGCGATTCAATCATAACATTGCAAATGCAATAGTAAGCGTCCTAAGGTCAGAGGTCTACTGTCAATGAAAACGTTTTCGGTCAAATTACATATAGAGCCAATTAGCCATATTCTACAACTTTGCACAATGTGTGGATTTTAATTAGTCACTTTCCCCCTCATATAGTCTGATACACTCAGTGTTTAATCGTCAGGGATTATGTCTTTGACCTGTCTTGTAAATCGCGAAGGTAGAGACGAGTCCGTGAGGCCTGCAGTTGACATGACACTCGCATTAATCATTTTAGCAGCGTGTATCGCATTCCATCATTATAAATTACAATTGCGTCATAAGATGTAAGATATCCTAGAAAGCTGATGTTTTTGAAGTGCATGCCTTTAGGCAAAGCGATTGGGTTTCGACACATAAAAAGGGAAAACAAATAATCCCCATCTACAAAAGGGGATGCGCGTTTATTCTAAACTTTTAGCAAACATATTGTCTTTTCGAGAAAATTAAGTTAGGCATATGTTCCAAAAGCTGAAGGTTTTTCATGCAGTGATATTAGTATATGCGTTAAGTGGGTATGAAGTACATGCACGGTAGAAATCTTCACATTACGTCACTGAACCCACAAAGGTACGGCTGACATCATCAAACAGTGAATCTCATCTCGAGTCATTGTAACATTGAGCTTTCAGTGTGCATGTCAACAAAAGTCAGCACAACGGAATTTCTTTAGCCTCCCATCTGCATTCCCGACAAAACCACCGAGGGAGAAGACGCCTCGTTAGAGATGCTCTTCCTCCATAATTCATACCACATTTCTCCCTAAAAAGGAGATAATCTCATGTCACATGTGACCACATTTTATAGAGCATTCCAGAATGGTTGAACTCCCTGTAGAGCTCAAAATTAAACCTTTTCCCCCTCCGTAGTTTTCATATTTCTTTAAACTTTGCTTAAAATTAACTTAATGTATTGTTCAGTGCTTCCACGTTTTAATTAACTGGAAGATGAATGATATGGATCATCACAGGTTAACATATATGGCATTTGTACAAAGTTGCTTGCTAGTAGTTTAGGCGTAGAGCTGTACGACTGCCTCAGGTTAGGATATAGTTTGGATTGCAATTAATTTGCATTTATTTCCTAATTATTTTCATAAATCACAGGTTGGTTATTTTACATGCATTTAAATGAGATAAGGCCCATGCGCTGTATTATGATAATTTACATTGTGAATTGTGTTTTTTGTTGTTGTTTGTTTCAAAACTGTACTGATGGTATGATGCGCACTTGTTTTTGATTGTCATTTACAGACGACCCATCTGCCAACTGGTTACACGCTCGATCATCCCGAAAGAAGCGCTGTCCATACACAAAATATCAAACCTTGGAACTAGAGAAGGAATTTCTGTTCAATATGTACCTCACCCGAGACCGGAGACACGAGGTTGCTCGTCTACTGAACTTGACGGAGCGACAAGTAAAAATATGGTTCCAAAACAGAAGGATGAAAATGAAGAAAATGAATAAGGACCAGCCCAAAGAATAACGCAGACTGGTACTCGGCGTTCGAGCCATTTACAGAGAGTCTTTTAAATCTGGAAGCTGATACACCAGTGTTTCAATGCATTCAAGAGAAAACTCACACGCGCACTCACACACCATTTTCCGTATGACTGGACATTGTTAAGCCTAGAGTAAAAGGAAGAGGTGAGATGATGAAAACATCATGCCATCTCTCCCTACCATTATGGCATTTTATGACGTGTGAAAGAAACGAACATTGCATCAGGAAATAAACAGGTGATTAAGAACTGCTTTCAACAAGCTAACTAATCTGGAATATTATTCTTTTTATAAAGTTGTTCTATGTAATTCTGCTTTTTGATCATTCCTTTTTGTCATTGACGTGTGCTAATAGAAAATGTATGTAACATAAGCCTCATTCTATATACAAGGAACGATTTGCTTCTGTTAAGCATGTTCATGAGGTTTGCTAAACGACACGTGAGTTCTCTTTTACAACACAGATATTATTATATTATTATTATTATTATTATTATTATTATTATTATTATTATTATTATTATTATTATTGATATCTTTCGCTTGGTAGTGCTGATGCCATCTGTGAAGTTGTTTTTAAAGAGTGCGTATGCTAACAAGCTTTCAGAACCTGAAGTGTACTATAAGTAAATTTGATAACTACTTGCACAATTATAAAATATCACATATCTTTGGTGACTCGAGTATAATAATAATAATAATAATAATAATAATAATAATAATAATAATAATAATAATAATAATAATAATAATAATAATAATACTGTCCCAGTTTTTCTTAAGATGTTTCTTGATAGCTTCAGTTGTGTTTGTTTTGTTTTGGGTTAAATTCAAGAATCAAGCTGATTAAATTAAACACAAATTAATCGTTTATCTATTCATTTCTGTTAAAATACTTTCTAAAATACTTATACAATTAGAGTTCAACTTCCGAGTGAATGTTTGTAGCGTGCCAGTAACCATAGAATTAATTCGTGCTTAAATGTAACAAATTTAATCACAGATTTGGTCGCAGTTGTTTACATAAATTTGCGCATGCCTCGTATTGTGTAGTTTTCTTATGTACGTGTTATTGAGGAAAAAAGTGTTAATTTGAAGCTGTTTTATGTACCGTAACTTTAATTTATTGTAAATACGTTAATTCTTTTCCCTTTTGAATTGAATGTTTTATATGTTGTAAAAACAATTTCAATACTTCATACTTGAATGAGCTGATACAAGTAACCTTTGATTTTCCTATTTGTTTACAAGTTTCATGTATATGTCCAGAATCATGTCCTTTCTTTGTATTGTCAGTAATGTACTTTTATGTATTTACATATAGCTTTTTTATTTTTATGTTTTGTTTTTGTGATATGACTTTACTAAAATATAGAGCGCGCCTATCTTCTGATGTCAATCGCTCTTTATATTGTTAGTGACAAAATAACAATTTCTTCAGGAAGAAACAATAGTTAGTGCTGTTTTCTGACACTGTCTAACACAAATGTATTTACAAACAAACAATAACATCGTCAATTTGTTTAAACATCATGCAAAGACCCAATTTAACTCCCAACACAGCGTCTAAATTGTAGGACACAATGCTCCGTCTCTTTTCATGTTATAGTTTTTTGTGTGCCATTGCACTGTTGATGCTGGACTCATTAAAAGTTTACATATAGATCACAAATACAGGTATTGTCATTTCTAAAAAACAGTTACAGGTTGTAAAAGATACGGTTTAATTCATAATTGAATTATGTTTATTTTATGTTGTATCTGCTAATCAGTTGGCTCCGCATGAGGATTTTTCTGCATGTGCTTACGACAGGTTTTCAATGCACATGGATCTACACACATTGAGGTGAAAATAAAATCTGCTTTTATAGCACGTGACAAATTATATCATCCAATTTAACACCTTCGTCCTTTATGCTTTACTGCAAGCCAACCAAATTTTGTCTCTTTTTTGTGGTGCAGCGCTTTATGTTTACTTCATTTCTAATTCATTTTATAATGTGACTTCATTTTATAATGAGAGTCATATGTTGCAAATATGTTATCGTACGGCCGATCATATCTTCACAATGAAAAAACGTGCAACTCATATGTGGAAAGAAAAAATACTGAGAATAACCACGACTCATCTTTTCTTTGGCTCTCTTCATTTGATTCCCTAATGATATTAGTCGTGTTATATTTGGCTTTACCACATCCTCCAGATGCAAGCTATGCATCAAAAACCATTAAGGATATGCTGTCGGCAGAAGCAAGGTATAATAGATTAATGCATACAAAAAAGGGATAAGGTAGGTCTATGTGTGGGTTGGAGTAGCCTACTAACTTTTTGTAAGACCCGAAGATCACAGTCTGCACCTGAGAAAGATTCTAAAATACAACAGCAAATATTGACTTTCTTTCAGAATCCAGTCAAATTTAACAGTATTTTGCTTTAATATATTATTATAACACTATAAACTATATAATTAAACAGCCAATATTCCGTGTATTCTGAAGCGCACACAAATGCAAACTGAAAAAGGAGACAGCTTTATATATGTATAAAAAAAACTGCGTTCAACAGATTGTAGCAATTAAATGTTTTTGAAGACATCGCCAATTGTCCTGGCTCACAGATGTGTTCACAAATGACTACTCGACACATTAATTCAGCATAAGTCTGTACTGGCGACTGTATAGGCGTAAAGAGATATTTTGAGCCCTGCCACACAATTAACGCCCTTTATTTTGGTGTTTTGAACGGAAACAAACTGCAGAAAGGATGCACGCTCAGTGTTCAGAGGAAATGGGAAGTCGACTGTCATAAAAAAAGAGAAAGAAATTCAATGTGGTGCGCCGCAATAAAATAATATGACTGTAATAAAACTTTATAGGGTATAAATTTCTGAAGGTTAAGAACTAAATGGCTGTAAAGCAAACACTACGCCTGAAAAAAAAAGAAGAAAATGTGAAAATCGTTGCAAGCTACTAATAACTTTAAGGCAAAATAATTTGCGTAAACACCGTTTCCATGTCGGGGGAGTCTGCTCTCGCTCTCTCTTTCTCCCTCTCTCTCTTCTCGCATTTGTCGTTTATTGTGTACAGCGTTTGTTCTTTAGCCGTGCAGATTCCTTGCAGGGTAGGGGGTCGGGATGGGTGAGATTTGGACTTCCACATGAGAGCCCTGAGCCCAATTCAATCGACGCCCACCCTTTGTTCCATTTCCGAACGCACTACAGTCCTTATAGCGGGCCATAAACCGCCACAAAAAGGATTTCTGGCGAGACGTCTGGGGTGACCAACGTTAATTTGTTTACAACCTTTAGGAGCGGACTCGACTTCGCCATTTTGTGGGCACACATCCGATTGTGTCTTGGAAATACAAAAGGCCGGTTGCTAAAAAGAAAAATATTTCATTCTCACATCCATCCCTTACATTACATTCTCTAGCGAAAACAGAGTCTAAAATGCAACTACAGTTTGAGTAAGGCAAAAAAGTGTTTATTATAAGCTGCTCTGTATTGTAACCATGAATAGTAAAAATATGTGAATAATTATGGCCATTTTGTGGTGTCCAGTTCTGTTGTTGTATTAATAAAAATGTAATGGCTTCCGAATAGATAGAAATCTTAATATTTATCTTCATTTCAAAGCAATTGAAACATACATCAGAAAAATAAAATCTGTCCTGACTAACTAAATGTTAGTCATACAGGTATATTATATTATATTATATTATATTATATTATATTATATTATATTATTATTAAATTAAATTAAATTATGTTTTGTTATTATATTATATTATATTATATTATATTATATTATATTATAATTATATTATATTATATTAAATTATGTTTTGTTATTATATTATATTATATATATTATATATATTATATTATATTATATTATATTAAATTATATTAAATTAAATTATGTTTTGTTATTATATTATATTATATTATATTATATTATATTATCTTATATTATATTATATTATATTATATTATATTAAATTAAATTATGTTTTGTTATTATATAATATAATATAATATAATTATATTATATTATATTATATTATATTATATTATATTATATTATATTATATATATTATATTATAAATTGTTTTTTTCACGGAATAATAAACATATTTTAAATAATTATTTAAATATAATATGATTAATCCATTAAAATTTAAAATATTAAATGTAATATTAAAATAAAAAATATAATAATAATTATGATTATTATATTTACTATACCAGTTTGTTTTTTTGTGATGCATTCGGCAGCCTAATAGCCAGTAGTAGTAGCCTACATGGAAATTTCATATAATCCACGAACGGAATGCTATATTTGAGCTACGGTTTGTTATTATTATTATTATTATTATTATTATTATTATTATTATTATTATTATTATTATTATCATCATCATCATCATCATCATCATCATCATCATCATCATCATCATCATCATCATTATTATAGCACTATTTAATTCATAATTTTAATCTAAGTTTAACAAAGTTTAAAAATGTGAAGGCTATACTGAAGTAACACTTTTTTTGTATAGTTTAACATTAGTGTTGGTGTTCCAACTCAATGTAAATTAATTTTCAATATATGGTGAAAAACCACACAAGACTAGATCCTACAGGGGTGGGTTTTTAAATGGATTCCTTGTTATAGAGAATTAAAATAAGTACTTTACATCATCGAATTTGCACTTACTGAGCTGTTAATTCGCTCATTCTGTTTTTATGTTCGTTGTTTATAGAACCATTAGCTTTTGAACTTCCGTCTTATTACAGCGGAATTTGACCATGGAGTAACACACAACTGACGCTTGATGGCAATGTTGTTCCACCAAAAAGAGCTTGCCTGACCACCCTCCGTCGCCAAAACGGAAACACTGGGGCCAAAACATTTGCAGACATGTGCGGTATTACACTTGACTAAAGTAAGATTCACACAATTTCCCTCCGTCACAGCGGAGCTTTTGAAAGAGACGAAGAACATTAACCTCAGTTGATTCTTTAATCTTTATGATAAACTCCCAGAGAAACAACCAGACTCTCTTTTCAATTTTATTCTCTTTGCATACTAATAAATATACATTTATTTTTATACACAATCTCCAACAAAATAAAAAATATAAATAAATAAAATAAAACTCTTAGATTTTTTTATTTTATTTTATTTGGATTATAATTTGAGCATTAAGTCTAGAGAGCAGAGAAATAAATTAAACAACTGTACCTGTTTATCTTTATATCTCTGCTCATTTTGTAATGCTACCCACAAAATACACGTTTCGATTTTAGATATGATGTCTTAGTAATTGTTTTAAATACTGATATATTATTTCTAATATATAATATAATTGTAATCTAAGTTGTAAAATCACCACACAAAACACGCAAAACATGAGTTAGAAAATGCTTTATTAACAAAAGAAACACAATAGATTCTTGAATTGCTCTGAAAACATAAATAAGAGTAACAAAAAATAATGTGACGTTATATAAATTGCATCATCAATTTCGTATTAGGTTCAATATTTACATACAATATTCGTATAGTAGATGTTTTTTTTCAAGAAAGTATTCACAACACAATGTCTATCATGTTTACATGCAGATTACTAAAGCCGAGTTTTACTAAAGCCAAATCAGGTTTTTGCTAATCAAGCTTTACACAAAACAACAACAACAACTCTTTATCCTTTTAAAAAGATGAATGAGTAAGAACAAAATGCGGCTACCTCGTATAAGATTAACCCGTAATATTGAAACATTAACACTGTACATAGCAGTCAACAAAGCCTAAACGGAATTTGTAACATTGAGACAAAGGTGATGGTTTTGGGTGAGATATTGCTTTCAAACGCTCTGCAGTAATTTATTACAGAAGCAAATCAAGTTGTAAAAAAACAAGCAGCACATGTTTCTATATTTAAAAAGGGAAAAACGTAAACAGGTTTTTATTTTGTATGTTTACTTAAATATATATAGGTATATTTTTTAATACGAATCTAGTTTCACTGCAACAATTAGAAATCTGCAATTTACCCTAACCAGAACGCACCAGGCACAATGTTTAAACTGTTATAGAAATGTAGAATCGTTTAATTATTTATTGTTGTTTATTTATTTATTTACTTTGCTATTTTTTTTGCCATGGGAAATTTATATTGACGCTTTATTTCACCAATCGAATCTTGCTAATGTTAGTCAGATCTACTCTTGCTAAGCATAATAGCGCACTGAACTGAAAACAAAACAAAAATGACAATTAAAGAACTTACAGTCCTTGCATGGATAAGATTTGAAGGTAAGCATTTAGAGCATTGGTCGTGGAACCTCATAAAAACCTAACAGCTTTTTGATGCACTACGTCAACAACAAACAGTAGGGGCGTTTATTGCATTTTATAGTTTGTTAAACCATTTACAACCACTTTTACCATTACACCTGACGCGCAGGTCCATTTCAACATCCTCCTCTTTCTGTAAATATATTAATAAAATACTGTTGTCAAAATATTAAATACGACTAGGCCTACCTCGCTTATTTTTGACGCGCGTGCCACATTCAATGCGCTTATTCCTGTAAAACTGAACGTGCTTATGAGGTTTATTGGATGTGTTTAATCTGATACCAATTAAATCGTGTACCTTTTAAAATTGGCCGTCAAGACCCTGACATTTAAAAAAATGGGACACTCGACTTCATTAGAGATTTGGAAATTAAGGACTAAATATGCATCACTTTAGGTTGTCTATGCAAAAAAAATAATAATAATAATAATATTAATTAAAAAATCAATCTTTCAAAAGGGTTTGGAGTGGAGAAGTTGAGGTTGGGGGAGGGGCGGAGGCTATGCACTTGATCTGATGCAAAGCGGCAGATTTCTCATTAACTTACCCGCTTGAACATATTAATGTGCATATTCTCCCCTCCTCTCTCCCCTGGCCCCCCTTCTCTCTCCTGCTCCCTTGCGCTCGCTCCCTCTCAGCTCTCTCTCACCCGCTTTCTCTTTTTCTCTCTTTTTCATTCTCTCACTCCCTTCATATCAGAATCGCGCAGAGCGGTGTCCGTGTGGGGATGCGAGAAACCAATGGAACGAGGACCCGACAGAAGATGCAAATGATCATGAAAACACACCGCAAAATATGAAACTACTCATTTGCAGCCGAGTAAATCATAGAAAACTGATTGGGAACTGGCACCATTCGCCGGAATTGTGATGCTGGAACTTTACAGTGGGAACATGCCAATGGAAGCTTTAGATAAGTTGTTTTAACAAAAGGTATACACACGCAAGCCGCTCAGTAATTGGAAATCAACGCTTTGCTGCAACATTGTTACCTCAGTAACTGTGAGCTACTGCGCTTATATAAAGACATTCAATCGTAATCTCTTGAACAAAATCAGTACCACCACCAACAACATTAAAAGATGAGCTCATATTTCGTCAACTCTCTCTTCACTAAGTACAAAAGTGGAGACACTTTACGACCGAACTATTATGAGTGCGGATTTGCTCAGGACCTAGGGACGAGACCCACCGTCGTGTATGGTCCAGGCACCGGGGCCACTTTCCAGCATGCTCCTCAAATTCAGGAGTTTTACCACCACGGCGCATCCACGCTCTCCGCAGCGCCTTACCAGCAGAGTCCATGTGCGGTAACCTGTCACGGCGAGCCGGGTAACTTCTACGGTTATGATGCTCTCCAGAGGCAAACACTTTTCGGTGCTCAAGACGCCGACTTGGTTCAGTATAGCGACTGCAAGCTCGCCGCGGGGGGCATCGGCGACGAGACGGACAACACAGAACAGAGTCCGTCGCCCACACAACTGTTCCCGTGGATGCGACCTCAAGGTGAGACAGAAAAGCCAGCCAACTCGCGTTGTGTGTGTTTGTTGAAGTGACAGAACCTCGAGTTAGCCCCTCGAAAACATCTCTGTGAAATTTAGCTTTACAACTGCATTTCCTGTGTGCACGAGAGGAGGGGGCAATAGCCACTTTTATTGTTTTATGGTGTTCAAAACTTGTGAATCACTTTACAGTTTAATGACCCTGCCATAGAAAGACAGGGGAAAGAGGAAGAAGAAGGCGAGAGAAAAACCTTTTCTCTTCTTGCTCTTTCCATGTGTGAGACTTTGCCCCACAGCTGATCTCTCACTTCTCACCCAGGTCAAAGTTTTACTGCAGCCTTTAACGACTTACAGTGAGCCCCTGAGTTTATTTCACTACACAGTTTCACAAAGATTATGTCATTTACGGCTGTGCCTAATCATTTGATCCTGTGAAATAGTTTAAACTGCTTTTTGACGACTATACTGTAGGGTTAGTGTTGCTCATTATTGTGTATTAGTGTTGTGGCATAGGCCTACTTATATTTGTAATGGTGGAGCTTTTAGAATAATCACTGTGTAAGACTGTGGGGAGTCTCCATTGTACAATAAAAGCCTACTCAAACTAATAATGCAACACCATTATGTATTGCTAATGTTCATGCAAGCATGCAACCTTTGTGGAGTTTTTGGGTTACATTTATTTTGATACTTGATTCTAAAATTATGTTTTGGCGCATTTTGATTTGTCTAACATCTATAAACTTTTTTATTGCCAGTAGCTGCCGGACGGAGGCGAGGCCGTCAGACCTACAGCCGCTATCAGACGCTCGAATTGGAGAAGGAGTTTCTCTTCAATCCCTACCTAACACGCAAGCGACGGATTGAAGTGTCACATGCTTTAGGACTGACAGAACGACAAGTCAAAATCTGGTTTCAAAACCGTCGCATGAAATGGAAAAAGGAAAACAACAAGGACAAGTTTCCAAGCAGCAAGTCTGAACAAGAGCAGATCGAAAAAGAGAAACGGGAGAAAGAACAGGCATCCGGTACACAGTCAGCCGGCGAAGACTGCGACAAGGCAAAACAAATGTAGAGCGGATGCGAGCGCGTGTGTGTGTAGTGTGTGAGAGTGAGGCAGAGATCGTTTCTATCTGTCTCTCTCTCTCTCTCTCTATCTGTGTGTGTGTGTGTGCGCGCGTGTGTGTGTGTGTGTGTGCGTGCGTGTGTGTGTGTGTGTGTGTGTACGTGTTTCAGTCAATCAAAATTGCAAGGAATATATAGCGAAAATCAAACAGACTATGATGAAGAGAATAACGGTGCTTGCATGACAGGCTTGTCTCATAGAGACATTGTAATCAAGTCGGGTGGTTACATCTTTCACTCGAGGAAGGAACAGAAAAAATACTGGGACTAGACGAATGAATAATTTTAATGTGATGCCCACAGAACATCAGGAAGACGAAGGACAAGGAGCATTTCTACTTTTTACCTGTTGTTCAGAGAGTATGATAGTGTTAAAGCTAGTCTCCTTTCTTTGTGGAATAATTATCGTGAAACTTATGTTTCTATTGTTAGGATATTGTCATTAACAATTACCTTGGCAGCTGTATAGTTTTTAAGTTAAATGGTGCACTTTTAACTGTTCTCACTTATATGTTATGATGACGTAGAAATTACTGACTTCCAACAACATGAAACTGCCTATTTATGCCGTAGAATCTCTTTTTACACGTCTTTGGTTCTTCTTAAATCGATGGTATTTTTGTTGTCTTCCTTTCTTGGGGTAAGCATGCGCACAGTGGATTATAAAAATGAATAATTATAATAAAAAATAATAAAAAAATGTTATGGTGATCCATTGTTTACTACGCATCAAGTTGTTGTCGTTTACGTTTACTGGTGAAGTAATTTTTCAGATGACTATGTGTTGTGTTGTCATTCCTAACTGTATTTTAGTGTCTAAAACTGAAGACACCATAAGAAGGTGGACACAATAAAGTTTACAAGCGAGACTCCGTGACACTATGTGTCCTCGACATCATTTCTCGTTAATGTGCGGTTCCGAAGTATTTGCTGGAGTCAAAACCTTATCGGATACCAGACAAAATTGATGCTTCTGTTAAACTAACTCTACATAAGATGTGGAATAATACAATAAAATATGGAATATTACAATAAAAATAATGTTTATAAATAGGTAATGATTACAAATCTAAGTGAAATGTCATGTAGTGTGGTCTTATTCTTGATTTATAGTACGTGAACAAGAGATCCGCCATGTTAAACCACAACTAAAACCTCTCAAATATTTTGACAGGCCATAATACGCCACTAAACAGAAACAGCCATCTACTGTCGTGAAACTACATTAAAAAAACTCTCAAAATGAAATTTAATCATGCTGAACTCTCTTAAATGTGGGTATTTTTGAGTATGAGAGCACACCACGTCAGGTGAATTATTGTCTCATGTGGGCTTCTCAAACCTTAAGAGAGTGTAGATTCTACGACAAGACTCTATGTTTGCTAACTATCGACAGAGAGACTGCTTGGGACGCACTGGACCAGCCCGTCGCTATGGAAATCGCTAGTTTGTGGTGACTGTTCAGGCTATAGGAGTCCTTTGAAGCAGAAACAAGTAAGGGCCCCAGTCATCATGCGCTTGACACAGACACACTGTAGGCTAGAGACATTGCAGAAAGGCCATGATGAGATTGGGATTTAAGCAGGACCGGTGACAGAGAGAAAATAGTGTTGAAAATCAATACCGAAATAAATGGATTTCTTATTTGTGTGTTGGCCTCCCAAACAGGAAGCATGTTCCTAAATCTGGACAACCTGAACTCATTTATAAGTTTGTACAACCCACAGTAATTTATTGCTTGCCACTGATTTGGGTGATTACAAAAACCTTCTCAATAGACTATCGATTTGTCTGTTCTCCTGTGTGTTTGGGTTGTCTGTAGGTACCGCTGGCTGTAAGTGAAAAATTTAACAAATTTATGTGGATGGTCGGCCACGCAGCCCTACTCAACATTAGACAAGGCTCTTGGAAGCTGTGCACCCATTGGAGGATATATCATCACGTGCTGCCCATCACGTGGCCCCTGAGGAAAAAGGGGTGATTTTTGGTGTAAATCTAGACTGTAATTCTGTAATATATCATTGGACCTCGTAAAACCGACACTAAAACTTCTTAGCATATAAATCACTTCTCAAATTATGAGTTCATTGTATTATGCGAACGCGCTGTTTTCCAAATACCAAGTGGCGAGTTCAGCCTTCTCTACTGGCGTGTTTCCCGAGCAAACTTCTTGCGCCTTTTCGTGCAGTTCGCAGCGGGCCAGCGGCTACGGCTCGGCTTCAACCGGTGCACCGGTCTCTTCATCATCTTCTGTCTCCCTGTCGAGCATGTACACTAACGGTACTAGTCTTTCCAGTCATACTCAAGGCATGTATCCTACTGCGTATGAGCTGGGAGCTGTCTCTTTGAACATGCACAGCTCTCTGTTTGACCATCCGAATCTACCCATGGTGAGCGCTGGCGATCTCTGTAAAGCGCAAAGCAGTGGTAAGGAAGAGCAGAGGGGCTACCATCAAATCAACGAAAACAACCTCCGAATCTACCCGTGGATGAGGAGCACAGGTCTGTGAAAACTGAACGTTTCTTAAGGACAGGGGTGTGCGTCTGTGTATGTAGAGGGGGAGGGAGACAGGTTAAGGGGAGCGACTAAGTCATTTCTGAAAGTGTTCTTTTCCTCAGATCTTTTTATGACTAATTAGTCACTATAATTCAAGATCCCTTGTACGTAGTATTCAGCTTTTTTGTGGAAAAAGGAGGCGGTGGTATGAGAGGCGTGGGTGAATTATGTTTAGCTTTAACAAATAACCAAAATTCTGCTGCGACTGTGCGTCATCATGGTAGGATGTTTTGCTGCGTGTCAGGATGGTTCCAAGTTAGTATGTTCTGCCATAAAAAATCCTTACATTTTCGATATAGAGGGCGGAGCCCTGCGTTTCTAGAGTATGTTACCGCTGGGTGGACCCTTGTTTTAACTTACTGAGAGTAATTCAACTGTCTGTGCGTGGGCATGCGTCTGTTTATTGTATGTACATGTATGTGCTTGTGCATACGGGTATGTGCTGGAAAATAAAACATACAATTCATGATCTTAGGCCAGTTCCATTACTAAAATATTTGCTTAAATAGGGGGGTTTTATCAAACCGGCTCCTTTTCGTAGTAATAGCACTTTTCACACGTTGAAATCACAAGTCCCAGCTGATAAATTTGAAAAAGAGCTAGACAAGTTATCTCTTAATGATTTTCTGCGGCCCCTCAAGGAACTCCCCGCGAGCACCGACGTTCCTATCAGTCAACTGTCAACCTAGGGCGCTTCTTCTCTTGTTAGCTCCCAGTGTAAAAATACAACAACATAAATAGTTTTGAAACAGATACCTCATTAGCAAAGTTGTTGACATTTGCCGGCCGAAGGTGTATACGTTTTCGCTGTCCGTTGAAGATTTGTGTGAAATGTCAATGTTATTTTGAGAGAAATACACGTCTCATAATCAACCAAAACCTTCTGTTTAGGTATAGAGAGACATAACAATTTGCATTATTTTCATCCTAATACTACCGGCGGCTGTTCTGCTTTTAAAAATTGATTTATTGTTATTATTGTTTTTTAACTTCCACAAAGGTAAGATGTTTATATATTTTAACAGTATTGTTATAAATTATGTTATTTTTTATTGTTTATTACTATTTTGTAAAGATTTTAAAAGACAATCATTCCACTAACATCACGTCGAAACAGCAGTAAAGATTGCATATTTGGTCCTATAGTGCATCAAAAACGGAATTAATAAAAATCAGGCCCTACAATAAACATCAGCGAGTATATGAACATGTAATCACAAGTTTTCTCTTTATTTCCATTTTTAAAACAGCAGACATATATGCTAAGCCCTAGCTCCTAACCACTGGGTTTTATGCTTTTACTTATAAAGGCCAGCTGCCTTTTCAGTCAATTTCGTTCTCTCGTTTGATATTTCACATAGATGGGCTCTGTCCCTCTCTTTATTTCTCTTTCACTATTCACAGACAGACACATTCAGGCAGAGGAGATGAAATTCTCTTTCCAATGTCTATCATTCATACTGTGCATGTCAGGGACCCTGAACAGTGACCAAGTACAATGCTCGTCCTTGTTTTAACTTGTGTAAAAGCGTTTCGTTCTGTGAAGACACATAATTTATGCACTTAATTTTCGTTTTAGAACGAAATAGCGGTATCATTTGCTTAGATTTTAGCACGACGCTTGTATTTTTTGCTTTGTTTTTCTCTTGCTTTTTGCCCAAATTTTTCATGCATTTGCACAGTTGCATGTGCATGACTAGTATCAACAATGAGTGACACGACGTGGCCGACAAGACGGAAGTAAGATACAAACGACTAAAAAGTGCAATAAAAAAGTTCAAATAGCACACGAGCTCCCCATTTGTCGACAGTCTGCTGGAAACGGAAATGCAGGGACAGCATAAAGTCACTGACCGTGCATGGGCAAGGTTGTGAAAGTCTAGTTAGATTTTTTTTCTTTAAACCTGCAGCTAAAAAGATGGATACTTTACGAAGATGGTTTCTTTATCTAGATGGATAGACGAACACTTCAGCGCTTATATGTCCGGGAACTAACTAGATCCTGTTGTTGACTTTGGTCATGTTTAGAAGGAAGTCTGAACGCCAGAGCTCCATTAGAGTCACGGGAGAGTGCAAGCCAGAGAATACACTTACAGCAGGGGTATTTGTGTACTTTAAATTTGCTTTTGTATTACATTCCTCTTTCATATTTAAATTGTATTTTTACCTTTTAAAGTTTTGATTTTGTGTGGCTTATGTCTCTTAATCTTAATGCATGCAATATAGTTAAAATGGTTGCGTAAATTGCTTGTGTCATTGCAAACTGCACGATTTGAGTAATTTATTTACTTATTCATTTTACTGAAGCTTATGCAATCTCAAAGAAAGAAATACTTATGCAAAATAATTAAAAAATGTAAAAATTATAATCAAGACGGGCACTGCGTTGTTTCTGATCGGCATTATGCAAAAAAAAAAAAAAAAAAAAAAACAACAACAAGAAAACACGAATTAATCGTATCTCATATTTACAGTCACTAATCGTAATCTCAAAATATATGTGTGCAAAAAATGTAAAAATGTAAATATTTTAATCAAGGTGGGCACTGCTTTATTTCTGATAGGCAATGTGCAAATAAACAAAAAGAAAACACGAATAAATCGTATCTCAAATTTACAGACACTAATGGTAATCTCAAAAAATGTCTACATAATCCCTGGGATAATAATACAAATACATTATAAGTTAATAATACATCTATAAGAATCAAGCATAATGCGTTTTGATAATTACAATAGCTGAATATAGGGCCTACTGGAAATGTTTTTCTCTGTTTTTGTTAATTTTATTTTGCTTTGCTTAAATTAGTAATTATATCACATAAAGTTTTATTTAACAAATCAGTAGTTTTTGAAAACCAGTGTCCTAAATCAGAATTTGCAATATGACCGGTTTGATTTTAACTATCAAAAAATATGTTAGCGTTTCTCAATATTTATTTTCTTTACTAGTTTTGTTGGTATATTTTTTGCATATGTATTATGATTTCTGAACCTCATTCTGCGTTTTCCACAGGTGCTGACCGGAAAAGAGGCCGTCAGACCTATTCCCGCTACCAAACATTAGAGCTGGAGAAAGAGTTTCACTTCAACCGTTACCTTTCAAGACGGCGGCGTATCGAGATAGCACACGCCCTGTGCTTAACCGAGCGCCAGATCAAAATTTGGTTTCAAAACAGGAGGATGAAATGGAAGAAAGAGAACAAATCAACTGGCCGCTGCTCGCCTGCTGCTGATCAAATTGGTGGCGACGAGGAAGAGGAGGATGAAGATTAGCAACGCAAGTTGAAGACATAATAAGACTATGCTACAATATTATTGATTCGACTTGCTTTAATTCAGGATACACTGAATAAAAAAGGTGACACTTACAATACTGTAGGCAACGTGTCTATATCGTCTACCTATGTAACTTATGTTAGAGATGTTAATGTGCTAGACTAGTAAGTATAGTACTACGAACTATTTTAAAACATTTTAATATAGATGTATAAACTAAATTTAACACGTGAATACTAATACTGTATAATAGCCTAAATTATGTATATATAGGCACAATACCATATTATTAATATCATATGTTTCATACCATTTGTGAATCTTGTATTTGTGACCTATTATTCGTTCGGTCTATTATCGACTGAGATCAAACACAGAAGGGAACAAGCTACTTTTAATTTTTCCGAATTTTGATATACCCCTTTTCTGTATCTGTGTGTGTAAATGTTTGTCTGGTTAATTTTTTGCCCTTGGTCATATTTGTGTCTGTGTTAGAATAAACTGTTCTGTTGACTACAAGATGTTTAAATTACTGCGTATCAAGGGGTGTTCTTTCTTTCTTGTGAATTGCTTGTTTTTAGTTTCTATAGTTTGAAACAGCATTTATACCTTAACATAATACAATAGTTAGCGTATTTTTATTTTAAATTTGTAAAAAAGCTTATTTTGGGAGGTGTCATGAAAACATTTAGGACATATGACTCTCTCTTTCTATATATAATAATAATAATAATAATAATATGAAGTCTTTTATTCATCATATCGTTTTGTTCATTTATCAGTTTCTATCAACTTCCAAGTTTCTCCACACCATCGATAGGGCTATAATTCTATTTTACTCAACGAAAATATTGTATATTATATATTATAAATGTTTTTGAAGCTTTTTACACTATTTTGATAATTAATAATTTAAACTTTAAAAAAATAATAAAACAAAATAAAATAATTAGATAAGATTGTTAAAAAGGTTTAGCGGTGATAAAAAAAAACATCTCTTAAATCAGTTAAAAAATTGGGAAGAGCGTATAATTTGTTTTAATATGTAATATTTTTAGAATCATCACAGTCGGTATTGTTGTTATAATTTAATACAGCAGTTTTCGTTTATTGTGACTTAGCATTCGTTTATTGGGATTTTTTTCTTCAGGTCAAGCTAAGTGCTCAACGAAGTGACAGAATCTGTATCGTGCGAGACCAAAAGAAGGCGTTTATATTATGGGGTTGTAAACTAATGTGTTTAGTGCATCAATAAAAAAGCCGGAAACGCCATAAAAAGGACAAAAAAATCTGCAGAATGGGAAAGCGGCTGGTCTTTTCTGGGGTCTTAGCAGCAGTAAAGGTTTTGGTGACAATACCTTTTCCGATTTGGACAAAACTGTAACACTTTAGGTGACTCATAATTTAGATATTTAATTTGTTTGCAACAAACCTCCAAACTACTGACTGCTTTAATGCTAACCTATATATCTGCTATTTTTGTCGCATTGCGAAATGTTTGCCTATGTATAGTTTACTGCAGTGTTGAACGCCACTGCAATAAAGTGACAAACATAGTTTTTCTAAATCATTTGTTATGAAATACTCGTACAAACAAGTGTCTTTATATATTTATATATATATATATTTATATATATATATATATATATATATATATATATATATATATATATATATATATATATATATATATATATATATATATATATATATATATATATATATTTTGGATCGGATTTTGTATTGCTTATTAATATATACATATTAATACAAAATCCGATCCAATAAAATAGTTAATAATTTGACCTAGTCACCAAGTTTACAGCATTATAAGTCTACAACATCACTGTTGTATTTTTGATCTCAATTGATAAGATAAGGATGGCTTCGTTTTTATTTTAAAGCTCACAATCGTAAATTGCTTTAAACTTTAAAAATGCCAAACCTCACCATTGTTTCATTTCGTCTTTAAAAAAACAAACACACAATCAAGTATATTGCTCTAAACGTTTGACAAAAAGCGTATTAACAGTTATATTAAGTATAATAATGCTTGGAAACAAAAACACAAAATACATTATATTCAGTGCGATTGTGTGGAGAAAAGATGGCGACGGCAGAGCTACTGCTGTTAAAACAGTCATGAAGAAATGCAATAAATTCCTTGTTGTTTTATGAAAATTTACAACTTTGTGATAGAACTTTATGAGTGCCTGGGTCCTGGGATTGGCCGAGGATGGTCATGTGGACGAGTAACCGTGAACATGAACTTTTTATGATTTCCCAAGTGGTTATATTGCAGCATTCTTTTGGCCGCCGCACTTAATGTAGCTCACAGTGCTCCTTAAAGGTTGTTCCTCTGTTTTTTAGTATATTTTGAGCAACTCTGAAAATACATAGTCGGAGAGCATTGCTCAGGCTGATGTTCTCAGAATGAAGATGGAGAGAACAGCCTCCTCTCCGCTCTGCTATGCTAATGTGGCCGCCTGTGATTGGGATAACCACTGCGATGGAGTCTTTATTGAGATATGGACACGCAGTAGGGTCTCATCTAATTTTTCATACGGGGGTCTGACTCCCGTTGACTAAAGCGGGTGAAACGGATGGAAGCTGTGGTGCCGCTGTCATTTTCACTGCTTCGCTTTAATGGCGGGACCAAGAGTAGCAACAGGACTTACCGAGCGCTAGCCACGGCGAGTGGTTTGCGCCTCTCTGTCTTGGAGCTGATTGACGAATTATCAACAAAGGTAAGTCTGACATTGTCTCGCAACCGCACCGTTTTTCTGATGTAAGAGCTCGACCGTGTCTAATCATGCGCACTGGATGAAAGTACTCTATTTCTAAGCTGTTGTGCACGCGCGGCTTATTAGTAAACACTATCTAAATCCAATTTTTCATTTCCATCTTGGGTGGAGCAGACATAAGCGCTTGGCTGCTTTTCCATGTGTTTCCCTCTGGTCAGGGCTAAGGTGTTTGGACCTAATGCATGAGGTGCACTTACAGGGATGCATATGTACGGATTTCAGATTTGTCCTTTGCATCATTATATTTATATTATGGAGCGCAGTCGTGGCTGCGACGACAGGGCGAGGTTTGAAGAAGCTGGTGTCTTGCCAATCGGATCTTATATTCCTGAGCTATTTATTATGTTTGAGATATTAATCTAGGGCGACATTTAAAGCTTCATATAAATGTGATTAAACACGACGACTAATAATAATAATAATAATAATAATAATAATAATAATAATAATAATATTAATAATAATAATAATAATAATAACAACAATAATTGTTATTAATATTATGGTTATTATTATTATTATTATTATTGTTATTATTATTATTATTATTATTATTATTATTATTATTATTATTATTATTATTATTATTATGCTAATTACAACAAATTAGCTAACAATAATAATAAATTAGCACAAATATAATGATAACAACAACAACGACAGAATGCAATAATACAAAAATCCTTTTACTGACCCATTAGTGCTAACCAAAACACATTATGCATGTAAAATATTTAAAATACTCAAGGGTTGTTTAGAATAGGTTGACGTTCACTTCCAGAACAGATGAATAAATCTTCCAGGTTATTCTACCGGCTGCTGTGAGAAGAATGTAATGATTCCTAGCAGTGTTTGACTCATTTACGCTTTTGATTTTCATTCTTATCATCCATGCAATGTTCCTGGATTGGTGCCGTCCAATAGTTCACATTTTGTGTAAAATGTTTTATTTAAAATCTCATGGCGTATAAAAGATGAATCTGTCTGTCTGTCTGTCAACTCTGTCAACTGGTATTTAATTAATTGCATATAATTCACATGTTAGAAGACGTTACTCTGTCTGTTATACAAATTAATTCGATAAAAATTAAATTATCCATTTATATATCAAAACGTGTGTAGTAAAAAAACATTGATTTGGTATTTCTTATTTCACTTTCCGATGTGCAAAAATCTGGACACCATGTTGTTGAGAGCCGATATCAGAACTCAGAGCTCATAAGCCTTTTCCCCGCTATCTGGCGCCATCTAGTGTTTATTCTTGCGATTTACCAGCACAGACTTCTTGGAGGGTGTGTTTATTGCACAGTGTATGTGTGTGTGAGCGTGTAAGAAAGAGAGGGAGAGAGAGAGAATTTATTACAGTGCACTGTTGTTTGCTGAATTGTGTGTGTGTGTGTGTGTGTGTGAGAGAGAGAGAAGGAGAGTGCGTGTGCGTGTATGTGAGTGCGCGCGCAAGCGCGTGACTTGACGTTTATGGCAGTGTAAGAATGTGTTTTAGTGTTCTTCTAAAGCACATTTTATTGTCGTGTGAGTGCTTGTGCAACTGTGTGCGCCTATAGTATCTTTCTTCCTCTTTTATTAAATCACACCAACATTCGCCACGTACAACAGATGTGTGTTTTAGTTCCTAAATATTAATAAAACCTCCTAAATGTTGTATTCAGTAAAGCCCACATACTGCAACCGCAGATAACAGGAAAGACAGGGAGGGGTTTTCGGCCCGGTGGCAGTGAAACGTAAAAGAATGTAGAGGCTGTAAATTCTCCTAGCTGTTCTTGCTCCTCTTTGAAGTGTCTGCGTTTGGGGGAGATTTGTGGACGCACGCACACACACACACACACACACACACACACACACACACACACACACACACACACACACACACACACACACACACAGAGGAAAAAAACTGAAGCCTGGAGGGGTTATATTCCTTCGTTTCTGCTCTTTTGCTTCTTGTAATCTATCCAGAATATCAGCATTTGACCACTCCAAGGTTATTCTACTCTATAGGGAATGGAGTGCGTCGAGGCCTAAATGCAAGCCGACCTGTGAGTGCGCTGGCCAAAACCTACATCCTTCGCCAGTTTTAAAGTCATGTTGACCTTTTTATTTCTTTGGCGTTCTCTCTTAGGGAAGTAAATACTCCAAGCAATAAGTGTTTATTTGGACGGGTATAGAGGGCATAGTAATCGGAAAGAGAGAGAGAGAGAGAGAGAGAGGGGAGAGGAAAAAGTGAGAGGGAGTGCTTGGAGATTGAATGATATCCTGTTTAATGTCCTAAAAAGTGAATTTGTGATATGGTTTGTCTCTCGGTATGCTTGTCTTACGTATGTTTAACTCTGCTGTTTTGCACCTTAAGTACTATCATTTGCAAGCAATTATAGTCACAAGCCGGAGTTTGCATAATGCCAAAAGTACAGTCAATCTCCTTTTATTTGCATTCGGTATATTTTACTTTAATGGTTTGTGCTAATGCAGCCATTCAGTACCTACACAGATAATTACAAAAATAGTAAACATAAATATACAGTACACGTTTAATGCAACTTAACATATATAACCGTAATTATTGTTAATGAAAACAGTCACAAGAAGGGTATATTTGTTATGATTATCCATCCACAAACTCCGGAATCCCTTGTTATGGGTGGCTGGCAAAGCTTCTTAAATTCAATAACGCGTTTATCCCCAAGGTTTATAATATTAAAGAAATATGACATGGACTTATAAATACAATTTTAATCTTTTATTTTTAGACAAAATGTGTTTGATGTATGATTTAAACACACCAAACTGCCTTTTTCGTATATTGTATAACTAACAGTTATACATATACTTGTATACTTTGTTATACATTAGGACGCACGGGTTTCAATGCAGCTAAATCCATGTGCGTACTGTAGAATAGCTTTCTTGAATTAACATTAGGTGAACACATTAAGGCAAGAGTTTGTTGAACACCCCTAACCTCAGACAGCAAAATCCACACACATTTGTTAATGAAACTTTATTTGCCAGATATATTGCTATACATAAATTCAACACAACAAAACATGTACAGAAATAATTAAACCAAACTAAAAAAGGTACCGGTATTTGGGAGAAATGTTAAACAGTTACATGAAGCACATTATCGTGTCGTAAGTACAAACTTAGAAAACTGAAATGCACTGAAATGAATTCATGCACGTGACAGCGGAATATATTTGAAATGCTGCAACCATATTTAAAGAAACAATAGAAGCACTAAAACACATCTTACACACGGACATAATTTGCAGCAAGGCCTGTATGACATCTGAACTCTTACTTTTTTAAAATTCGTAATATATAGCAAATATCTGACACCATCCACAGTTGCATTCGTGAGGTATTTTACATGTACTAATAAAACTTTTTACACAGTAGCTAATAAATTATTTACAAACAAAACATTAAAATTACAAAATCAACGAAAATTAAACCATTCAAAAATGTTTTATTGGTCCACATATGCATTGCTTTAACAGAACAGACTTTTAAAAACTAAGACACACACGTGTATTGAATTAATATTTAACGATGCAAATTTGACATACTCACATACACTCCACGCTCGGGGTAACGTACAGAATGTCTTTACAGAATTTACGCGTCACTCCATGTCCGAATGGATGTGACTTTTACTCCTCAACACCAAATAAGAGACTTTCACAGATTTATTCAGAAAAGTATCAAATCTGTTAGTCCACTGTAATCCATTGTTGTTGGCGTCTGTGTTTCTTCGATGAGGATAAAAATGCATGTAAAAAGAGAAGAATAATGAAGTTAACAATTAGAGAAAGACACTCCAGGCCTGTATTTTGAGTTACGCACAAGAACCTAGCACAAACTCAGGAAGCATTGTTTAAGAATTTATAGAACGTGTGATCGCAGTTATTGTTCATTAATAATTAACAAACACCGACCGGGCTCTTCTTCCCCTTTCTCATTTTTACAATTGAAAACACAATAGACGCTTTCCGTTGACAGAAATCTGCAATGCGAAGGGAAACGCAACATCCTAGTCAGAGGAAACCGAAATGAAAGTAAAATGCACGCAACCCCCCGTGCACCACCTTTAAAAATATCCACTTGTTGTGCCACAAATGGTTTATTGGTCGTATAGCGACAGGACACCCGGCAACCATAACTGTACTTTTGGTTAATGAAAAACACACGCGCGTTCGGCCAGTGCAGCGCAACGTCGACAAAAAAAGCTACAACACAGCTGAATTATTTGCTGGCAGTCTTAAACCATTAATTTTTGTAAAGGAGGAAACATCTTGGACGAAATGCTGTCTGAAGGTTTTAGTCTGTTTTATTAGTATAAAATACATTTAACAAAACTATACACCATTTCTTTCTTAACAAATTGTGGACAACGTGGATTGTTATGTAGTCATTCACAACTAAAAAAGTGTCATAATGAATACTTATAATTTACGTTATCATTGATTTTAACACATTATAAAATCAGCAAAATTTTGTAAATAATAGTATTTGCTTGTTAAATAGTTTCGCTCAGGCTAATTTACTTTGCACTGTTTATATATAGGCTTTGGTTTTCTTTAACACGTCGTTTACTATTTATAAATCACTATTAAATTACAGTGTTGAAAAAAGCGCTGAAGCCGCGATCATCAATATGATCATCATATCTATTGTGCCTTACTAGTATGATAAGGCCTAGTAAATTACCTATTTGAAATACAAATAAGGAAGGATGAATAATTATCTAATATTGTACGGAATAATGTATGTTTGGAAAATCGGCGACTCCGGGGCTTGTATGTTGACACGCTACTCTCCAATGGTATGATAGGATCAAAGCAGACTATATGCGGGGGCACAACGTGTCGATGTATTCAATTTAGCGTTTTAAAATTCCTATGTGATTCGTATTGTGCAATCTCATTGGAAGGAACGGGAAGGAAAGGGAGAACGGATTAAAAAAAGCTAGCTCTCTGCTCCGGGGTCCCCCGGCGCGTGCAATCACAGCCCCCCTCAAGGGTGCTATTTTGCAGGCACGTCCGCTTGCTATTGGTCAGTGGCTGGTCAGATGGTACGGTTTCCCTCTGTCCCGCACTGGCACATAGCCACCCAGAACACCCCCCACCCCCCCAACTCAAACCCAATCTCCGATAAACTACTAATAGCTAAACCACTTGGACTATAAAACACAACAAATCATAAACCAAGCAAAAGAGCCGTACCCTCCCAATGAGTTCCTATTTTGTAAACTCAACTTTCCCAGTGACTCTGCCCGGAGGACAGGAGTCTTTCTTGGGACAGATACCGTTATATTCCTCCGGATACACAGACCCTTTACGACACTATCCCGGTGCTGCTTATGGAGGTTCCAGTGTCCAAGAGAAGGCGTACCCATCCTCTTTTTACCAACAAGCGAACGGCGCTTACAGCAGGGCAACCGCCGCTGGTCCATGCGATTATGCGACAGCAAGCTTCTACAGGGAAAAGGACCCTGCCTGCGCCCTCGCCAGCATAGAGGAGCACTCGTTCGTTCTCAGTCAGGATCATCGCAAGACAGACTGCACGGGCTCGACGGGGAAAAGCATCTACCCTGAGGCCGACGAACAGAAGCCGTCAGCGCCGGTTTACCCTTGGATGCAACGGATGAACTCGTGTAACGGTAAGTTAATGCTATCTTTTTTGCCTTTCATTTTTAATACGTAGCTATTGCGTACTATACGTAGCCTAAGTTACAGCTTCACTGTAAAATGCCGGAAGCCCATACAGTGCAAATGCGCCTTCTCTCTACAGTCTCTCTATAGTCATACTGAAAGCAAAGCCACTCCTGTAAAGTTCTGTGAAATCTCTCATATGTACAGTACTTGCTTTTGAGGGTGGACGTTTAGAAATATGTTCGCCGCAAGGCTCATATAATTTAAATCACCGAATAAGCTTCTCTAATTATAAACAGAGGAGCTGCTGCACCACCGCTTGTCTTAATAAAATGACCATTGTTTTTGTGTTGACACATCTGTTGCTGTTTGTGTCTTCTTGTTATAAGAACAATAGACAGTGCGTGGTAGTATACAAAAATGAAATATATTCTGAATGGACTACGCAATAGTTCACGAAACTGTACCAGCAACAGAAGCTGAACGTTCTGTCAATTATCTATAACAAGATATCATTTCCTTCTGATAGCCCTGCCGGTTGACAGTAGTTACGTGTTTAATAAGACAAATAAACCAAAAACCAGCAGCGTGAACAGACATCTTTGTACACGTACACGTTTCAGTCACAAACAAAACTTTGACAAGTGCTCAAACTAGTACTAGGCGCATGGCGTCTATGTTCAGATTCTAAGTTTGATTTGGATCATATAAATAGACCTGTATCTTTTGTTTATATCTGTCACGAAAATAAGGAGAATAACATTTCCTCAGCTTATCCCTCATCTCAAAATAATGGTTTAAGACCTCTTTATTTATGCACATTGAAGTCTAAACCTGTGTGACATATTAATGTAAAATTATTACAAATTATCATAAGAAACACGCATGAATGTATTAAAATGTAATATAGCAAAAATGTGCGATGGTGAAGGCTGTATTTACATGCATAAATAACGCACTGAATAGAGTTTCTTGTCATTATGTCACCCTCGAGCTGTTTTCTCTGGACGCATTTATCATTGTAATAAACACGCTCTCGGTGTTAATGTTTGACTCTTCTCTTTTATCTCATGGACAGGGACCTTCGGTAATGCTGGTCGAAGGGGTCGCCAGACGTACACTCGCTACCAGACGTTAGAATTGGAGAAAGAGTTCCACTTTAACAGGTATCTGACCCGAAGACGCCGCATTGAGATTGCGCACGCACTGTGCCTGACGGAACGTCAGATAAAGATATGGTTCCAAAACCGGCGAATGAAATGGAAAAAGGAGAACAAACTGATCAACTGTTCACAAACCAGTGGAGAAGAGGAGGAGGAGAAGAGGACAGAATGAAATTTTAAATAATAAAATACCCCAAAAGAAAACTATGGCATAGAGGGCACCAGACTCTCTTATAACACAAATGAAGACTTTCCATCAAGTTAGCAACTGTAGCATTCCTGTTAACTCATTGTAATTTTTTTTGTGATTCTTTTTTTACATGTCGTTTAACATGTGGTTTTGTGCGCTCTGACTCTGATTTGCTCTTATGACTGAAATGTCCATGTGGAACGAAGCTATTTGAAATTTGTGTCATATTCGTGTTTATATTTAAGCTGTGTAAGAATAAAAAAGTTCAATTGTACGGAAAATGTTTTTACCTTCTATTTTTTTGCAAGCTAAACTTTCAGACACTTTGACATAATTTATTGAGTCTGGGGGAAAAGCTGTGGAAGTAGCTAAAGATTCAAAAGGAACGTAAAAAAAACAGCAGTCTACAACAGAACACTCTTTACGTATATTAATGTGCACCATATTACATGTTATATATAATACGCGCTGTTTCTTTGCTATTAAAGACATAAATTAAAAATAAAGCAAAACTTTCGCCTTCATGATATGCTATCTGATGACGGTGAAAAAAATGAAATAATTGATCCTCGTTGCACTGTAACGCCTGTGTTTTTTATTATTATACATTTTTGTCAAAGAAAAAACTAGCTTAAACAAATGTAGTGATCTAATGACCCGTAAATGATGCAAAGAGAAATAAGTTGGCGTAAATTAAGTCTGTATGGACAGCGCTGTAAAACTGCACACTTCTACTAAACTAGTATGACACTGCGGATAAATATATATTTTTAAATGTGCTTATATTTGTTTGTATGATGTTTTATTTTACATAGTATTTTATTGATTTCATGAAACAAATAAAACGAACAAAAACTCAACAGTTAGGGATTTGGTTTCGCTTTTCGCACTATTAAGAGGTTTAACATTGACTACTTGGTTCCAAAATACTTCCAACAAAGTGTGAGGTGAGAAGGTTCAGCAGATTTTAATAGATAACCAAAAGAGAAAGCTGACCTGTCGGCGCTGGTCACTCACCCTCAGACATAAAGCCTGGAGGGCTATAAGCGACAATAACCCAAATATCTCAGGTGGAGTTTGCTAATTGCGTCAACAAAATACAACCAACCATCAGAAATGGGTTAAAGAATTATATTTACAGGCCTATATGTAAGCCAGATACACAATTAGTTAATCTATGCACAAATTGGTGTTTACAGAGCTTCACGCTTTTTTTTTCAAATGCTACAAATAGTGGTAAATCTGCTAGTCTTTCATTCTGTGCATTTCCAGACATTAAATATTGCTAAAATATCAATGCAATAATTGGGTCAGTGTATTTCAAGTGTACTTTTCTGGCTTTAACAAAACCATCAGTGTATATACGTTTTGTATTGATTTATATCATGCGTATAACACGAAGCAGCAATTGACACTTTGTCAACAAAACATATGTCTTTTTGGAACATAAATCATGATCTCACATTCCTTATATCCAGTGTCTGACCAGAAACTCATCTTTGGAACTTTTGAAATCACACCGCTTTTTACGTTGAAGAAATATATTTGCGGTAAGACCAATAAGACATACTGACATTTAGGCAAATTTGGTGTAATTCCCCCGATTTACAATTGAATTGATTTAGTGGTAAGTCCTTCATTTATATTATAGGTAGAGACATTTTAATTCGAACCAAAGTAGACTTAGGTTCACACCATCACAACAGTTGATATTCCAAGGCCTAACATTTAATATAATCTCTACGTGTTCCGAGTATAATTATTTTATTTCCTTTTATCCAGAATCACATGATAGTTAAAACTAGATTATATTTTCATATCAAGCATGCATTATAAATTATGTGCAATTTTGTATGTGTAAATGGTCAATAGGTACAACAAACGTTATTAACGTTATTGCCAAAATGCAAGCAAAATAATTTTTATTTACGTTTATAAGATTAAAGTGGCATTCAGCGCAGAATATATGTTGTGAGAATGCAATGAATTTCATTCCCAGTAGGTGACGCTGTCCGCTTACTTCCAGCAAATCCCTGCAATGGGAGGAACACGTTGACTCAAGTCTAACGACTCCCCGTCTCGTCATCATTTGTAACCATAGAGCATGAATTACCTCTTGAAGTCATCAGTGAGAATTTACGACTGGTCAACAAAAGCACGTGATTCTCAAACGCACCCCCACCCCCATATTTGGCCGCATACATAGCAAAAACGAAGTACAGTGCATTGCTATAATTCATTAATACATCATAAATCGTGAAGCACAGCGTTATAACGACCAAGATCTACAAATCAAGCCCTCTAAAACAACCTAAATGAGCTCTTACTTTGTAAACTCGTTCTCAGGGCGCTACCCAAATGGCCCTGACTATCAGTTACTAAATTATGGAACTAGCAGCAGCGCTATGAACGCTTCGTACAGGGACTCCGGCACCATGCATTCAGGCTCTTACGGCTACAACTACAATGGAATGGACCTAAGCGTCAATCGTTCAACCAGCACTGGCCACTTTGGGGCGGTTGGGGACAACTCCCGGGTCTTCCAGTCTCCAGCTCCGGAGACGCGATTCCGGCAGCCGTCAAGCTGCTCGCTCGCGTCTCCGGAGCCGCTGCCTTGTTCCAACAGCGAAAGCCTTGGACCCAAAGGCTCTTCGCCCCCTTCCGACCAAAGCACCACCACTGCGGGTAATAATCTCAACAACAACACACATTTCACAGAAATCGACGAGGCCAGTGCTTCTTCGGAGACCGAGGAGGCGTCTCACAGAGCGAACAACTCTGCACCCCGGACACAACAGAAGCAAGAGACCACGGCAACCTCCACTACCTCGGCGACGTCCGATGGCCAAGCTCCCCAAATATTTCCTTGGATGAGGAAACTACATATTAGCCATGGTACATACGTATTATGTTTATGTCTATTTTTTGTTAGCAAATGCGTACTGGTTTAATGTTAGTGTGGCGTCAGTAACAGCCTTTATTTGAGATATTCGTGAAAGTGCCATAAATCTATCAAGTGTGGAGCCTCGCAAACTGTAGAGAAGAGAATGGGAGCGGGGTGGAAGAGAGGGCAGCGAGGCAGGAAGGTTTACAAGTTGTTGTTTCTGTGAAAAGTTCAGCTTTATGATGTGTGGGAATGTGATTAGTGTTTGAGAACCAGTAATAAAACGGAGATAAACAACATGGGGAGAAGCCGAGGGTTGTGGGTTGTATAAACAAGCCGCGGAAAAAATAACGTATTTGAGTAATTATTACGTATGTTAAATGCTGCTTTATTTCTATAAAGTTTTGAGGTTTACCTAACGAAGGAAAAACAAACGCCTTGAGCCTAAAGTAAGGCGCTGTGCACTGTACGATTTGGTGATTTGCCTGTACACATTTAGGTGCAAAACGTGCCACTCATGAGTATCTGTAGCAAAAAGTTGTTGGAAACTGTTGTTGAAATATTGTGCAGGCCGATTATTGCTAATCTTTATTCCCCTTTGCGTTTTGTCCACATTATTCAGATATGACTGGACCAGACGGCAAAAGGGCCCGAACTGCATATACCCGCTATCAGACGCTAGAGCTGGAAAAAGAGTTCCATTTCAATAGATACCTCACCCGAAGGAGGAGGATAGAGATAGCCCACGCTCTATGCCTCTCAGAGCGTCAAATTAAGATATGGTTCCAAAACCGGCGGATGAAATGGAAAAAGGACAATAAACTGAAGAGCATGAGTCTGGCTACCGCAGGTAGCGCTTTCCAACCATAGTTGTATCCCAAGTCCTGCTACGTGGTGTGCAAAAAAAAAATTACGCGGAAAACGAGATGAAAAAGAGATCTCAAAACATTACCTACAGAGTACTGTACATCGCGGCACCTTTCGGCATGTTATGGATGTTTTAGGCATTTTAAAATTCTACTGTGGTACTGCTATAATGAAACGAAAATTAGTGTTCATATGTTGTTCTTTTATGGTGACTATAATTTTGGCAAGTAAATAAATCTGAAGGGAAAGAAGCTATCAATATAACGCTTGTTGTTCTTGTTATAAATATTGTTTATGTGTCAAGTGCTATGTTAATGCTTTCTTGAGAGTTAGCATGTGAGCTCTTAAATGTTATAACTTATTTACCTATACACGTGTATAACTACCTTTTGAGTTTACAGCTTAGAAACGCATCTGCCCTTGTATGAAGTGAAGCTCTAGTTTAGAGGTGACTGCTGTAAATTTAGCAGAAGCCTATGTTTCATGGTCCTCTGTTTAATCATTGTCTAAGTAATCACAATCGATTTGTCACGTGTTCACAATCTTCTATTATTATTATTATTTTTTTTGGAAAAAAATAAATAAATAAATGGTGTAAATAGACCTCGCTAGATTCTTGTACCCGTTCATACGTGTGTATAGTTGTATTCCAAATATATAATTGTATATTACTGGATCATGTTTATGTTCCAAAAAGGATGTATATATTGAACATTTTTATTGTGATCAGTTGGCTATTTGTAGTGGGCAGAATGAACGGCAATGTGGAAAAAAAGTACTGTCAAACTGCCTGTTAGCATTTTGCCAAAAAGCTTTTTGTATTTGTTTGTAGTTTAACTTGGAGTAAAAAAATAAAGTTCCTCATATTCAAATCTTCTACTTTTCTTGACTATTCTTCAAACACAATCGAGACATTAATGATTGTCAGTGATTGACAGTTATCGATTACACACTCAAATGTTCTCTGAAACTCCAAATTCTGAAAAGTCCATTATGTGACAGAAATATTTTGCCACAATGCAGATCCGTGAAGTTTTATATTGACAATTCATACTCAAAACGCGACAGCGGTCTTACTATTAAGAGAAAACACACTTTAGAATTTTTCAGTAAAACCTGGCGTGTACAGATTACGTTTAAAAAATACAGTTAATTATACGAAGCATACACATTTTCCAGATTGTTTATATAATCTACAAACGCCCTTATTTCTGCGTCCTAGTAAACAAACACTGAACCTTTAAACTTACCATGCGTGCCAAACTGTTCTCTACTTCTAAGTTTTGAGAGCCGAGTGGAGGTCCCCGCAGTGTACCAACGGTCACTTGCCTTCTGTATTTTTGCTTTTCCCTTTGCCCAAACTACACAAAAAGTAGCTATGACATTTACATGTCAAACGGATGAGCGTTTTATCTTGAAGTTAGATCGTAAAAATCGCCCAGGCCACAGACAGATACCCCTTACTGGCTCTCAAAAGTCACGTGGGGTCCATAAAGTTAGTTTTATGGTTTTGGGGAGTTGACAATGTACTATATATTTCACATTCTAGAATGCAAGTGACGGTTTAACTGCTTCGAGGGGATTCTAAAGGGTCAGTTGTGAGAGAAAGAACGTACCAGTAGGCCACTACAGTGCCAGTGTCTAGTCAGTGAATGTCTCTCCGGTTCTAACTATTTGGAGGTGGAAATATGGATACTGGACCGTGTACACTCAAAGTAAGTTCATTTTAAGTCTACATTGGGTGGTGATTTGATCTGGGAAGATGTGGGCAGGAAAGGAGGGGTATGTCTCTAGTAGAAGTGTCAATCATTTTGTTTCTCTGACGACAAGAAGAGGTCCTGTCATTAGATCTGTCTTATGCTAAAACGTTATCGCAACGTGTACTATAGGTTAGTTAACAAATTAGCAAATTAACATTAGCTTTCTCGATTGTCATTTTCAAAATATCGATAAATATATTTTTTTTGTCGTTTTTTGCTATGAAATAGTTTTTTTTTTAATAGTTAAGGGAAGTATAGCATACACTCTGACGGTCTCAGATATATGACAAATATAGTCTAATATATATATATATATATATATATATAATCTGTGTGTATGTGTAAAAAGTAGGCATATATATGCGTGCGCGTGTGTAAAGTAGACTTGCATTTTCACGTTTTCTTTTTTACTTTTTTTAAAAATTCTCATTAACTTTCTTCCCGAGAAGTCTTGACGTGAAAATTTCTTTGGTTAAATACACATTAGAGCAAATCATATTTAAGAAAAGGTGAAAACCATCTCCATGGGCTTCACTTTCTTTCACACACACAAGAGACACACACAGAGACAACAATATGACAATATGCCTCCCCTAAGGTTCTACAAGAAAAGCTTTGTTCCTTCCACGCCCCCGTATTTTTCAGGGAGGAAGTGCGTAGAGAACACATAGTTGTACTTTTTTTTAACGAGCAACTGGAGCAAAGTATCTTGATACACCATGATATCTTCACAGTATAATTATACTTTTTTTAAATTATACTTTCTATACATTTAAATGCTATATTTTTAATCGTTCTGTCAGACCACTTTTGTCGCCTCAAATCAGCTTAGAGTTCCACTTAAGTGTATTGTTTAGAGTCTATTTCGTTGTTACACTCATAGCAGTGCGAATGACCTTTTGCTTGTGTTGTTGTTGTTGCAGCAGAGAAACTAAGACTGTACCTCTAAAAATACTTGACTTGTAAATCATACCAAAGATGTTCAGAGTGTAGCGGGAATGTACAATTACCAAAACTTTAATTACGGTTTTAAAACATAATTCTAATTCTCCAACATTTACCTAATAGTATTTAATTATCTAAATTATTTAATGGATATTATATCTCTTTATCGATATATTAACTACAAATAATAAACAATTTTAGCTCCCAAAAACATCTAAACTATGTGCTATTTCAGTATAAACAAAACTGAGAAAAAAAACTATGTTCAAATGTGACATAATATGTTGAACATTGATTTTCTGCACTCACTTTTAGCTATTTTTCAAGCCTCAGCCTTCATTAGAAAACATTTAGCAAATTATATGTATTGATGTGCATATGAATAACGCTAGTGCTTATTTTGCTAATCGAAAAATTGTTTGTTCTTGCCCGCTCCTCTAAACATCCACATTACCTGCACAATAATACATGTTAAACTTTCAGGGTGTTTTACAACCTACTTTAAATGAGTGTTACAGATTTTATAGCCCTCCATTTGGCATTGCTGTGTGTGAGAAAGAGAGGAGGGAGAGAGCGCGCGACCTCAAGAGAGAGTAGAGTTTGTGTCTATGAGTGTGTGTCCGAGCAACAGAGTTAGGAAGTTTCAGGCCGTAAACAGGAAGGCGAAATTGTGGTCGTGAGCATGAGTCGAGGGCTACCGTTTCATTTTTCATCAGCTTCCTTTTAATGATATGAGTGGGGAGGGCTCCGGCCTGCAAGCGAAAACTTAATAAAAAAAATACAAATAAATCCTCCTGAAAATTACTCAGAAAGTCAAACGTCAGTACTTTCACTATAATCAAGTACTTACTTATAGCATACAGTGAAAATATAACAATGCAAAGAGAGGAAAATCCATATCCCTTGAGTGTTTATATGCGCTGTGAGTAACTAAGGTGACTGGGCGTTAATTCAAGGTGTGTTTGTGCGTCAGAGAAATATTTGCAGGGTGTGTGTGATACGTTTTGACACAAACTCGGGGGATCAAAGACTACAGTTTATGAAAACGGTTTTAAAGGTTAGTCCAAAGACACATACGACTAGTATTACGGTATAAAATTAATTATTTTCCAAGAATTATTTAACAGGATTTTCCAGCATTCTCTGCAATTGAGCATCTGGTACTAAAAATCAATTTCTGAGTTCTTTAGGCTTCAACCATGTAGACGCAGCAATTTTGAACGTTTAAATAGCAATTTTAAGACTAATGCTTTTTGCATATTGATAGGAGCAATCTGCGAGCATATCTCATCCATAATGCATAGGGACGGGATCATCCAGGGGTCAGCAGACGGGAGCTGCTGCGAAGGCGCAAGCGCGAAACAATACAACCAGTCCACATAAAGCAAAATTACGCGATGTTTGTCCTAAAAAGGTTTGCTGATTGATGTTTTATAGCATTATTTTCTTTATAGTTTTAACATCAATTCAATCTGTAATTAGCAAACACAAGATCAAACAATTAAGATTTAAAATTCGCATCGCCTACACCTCATGTCTAAACCACGACTTCATTAGATCGGATTATTCATATAGCCTGGTTTAAGACGTATTCAAATTTACCTTAATTAGATAATAGAAAAGCAGGATAAGCTCATTTAAACTCAACTGCATTTTAAAAATTTTTTTTGAATATAAATAAGTGTTTAATTAGAAAACATTTATAAAGTACAATGTTTTTTTATTGAGGCAAACGTTACAATGAGAAAACAAACTATAATAAGAAATAAATTTTTGTCGAAACTTTCAGACATTCAAACTTACACTTGCAATGACTCAAAAAAAGGCGAAGATAAATGAAAAATCATAAAACGGGGTTACAAGCAACAGATAAATACTTCTGTGTTAGTAATGGGTTATTACAATTAACTTTTTGCATTAAACTTTAAGGCACAATTTTGCTAGACACATTGTAAGGTGATTTATTTATAATTGTTGAACTAATCAGAATGAATCTATAAGACTTTTCTTTCGAGCAATTCTATAAACAGTTTGTCTTAAATATAAATACATTAAGGCTGTTTTCTCCTCCCTACTTCGTTTGACGTTTTCCCCCTTCAGATGTAACTCTCCTCAGTCGCCAGCAGAGCCCGCTTTAGACCAAGATCATGATGATTGAGGTTGCTTAGGTTCTGCTGGACGCCGTGTTTCCACAAAATAATTAGCTCTAGAATATGGTATTTTAATTGTGAACACAGAATACCATCCTAAATTCCACTATCTATACTTTGTAGTCCGGTCCCCCCGTGATGTAAATGATCCTCATAGGACACAACATTTTCTGTGGACATAACATAGTGAGATAGCATGGTTCAATGCATTTGTAGTCAATAAAACAGCATAAAGCTATGGCTTAGGTACAATAGAGGCTCGTTTCCCTTCTCTATGTCCAGAGTAGTGTGGAGGTGAATCGTTGTCTCGTTAGAAGTGGCGCGAGATTTGGCGGGGTCAAAAAGTTCAGGGGTGAAAAGTTTACGTATTGCGTGACTCGGTCGTTGGCTGTCGACTCGCTGCGCTTGACCAATCGCTGGATGTCAATGGCAAAGTGGGAGAGAGAGAGAGAGAGAGAGAGAGAGAGAGAGAGAGAGAGAGAGAGAGAGAGAGAGAGAGAGAGTTTAAACTGTCTCTTTTGAAAAGATTAGAAAAATGATAGAAAGACCAGAACTGACTTTGCAACAAAGCACGTTCCCGTGAAAGAGTGTGTTGGGAAGAAGAAGAAAAAAACTATTGATTCAGGAGGCCTGGTGTTGCACTGTTGGTTTAAAAATGCTGCGTTTTATTGCATTTACTTCTTTACTTCTACTTCAAATAAAGGCAAATATAACCAAACGTTTGATCGGTGTTCTTTAGAAATGTGACTCCTGTCGTTGTAAGTCATAGTAAAATCATGGCAGGTATCATGACAGTTACCTGTTAAAACTAAAGTCTGTTGCTTTTATTAATTGTATTACATTGGTTTCTGAAGAAATGCTACACGATTTAATTGTTTATTGTGTATGCTTCTTTATTACTTTCTCAGCGTTGTTAGTCTAGGATTGTGTAAACCTATACATTTGTCTCAACATAATAGCCTATGCAACTGCAACTGTATAAATAAATAAAAACCAAGAAAATAAAGAAATCGAAATCCATAGCAAGGTGAGAATAAGAAAACTTTGTCATATATTCGTACATACACCGGATTCAAAGTTTGATACTCATATAATATATCAAGTTTGATGATGCAAATCCCTTCTTTTTAAATAAAGGGACTCTATTGCACATTTTGTTTGTTGATCGGTTGGTCACATGTACCACGTTTGAAACGGAAGACCACCTGTGGCATTTTGTTTACTTGTTTAAAATGTCGACAAGTTGCTGTTCCCATACCCACTAGTCGAATAAACAAAAGAAAATTTGCCCAAGAAGCACATTTCCCTATCTTGGAAATCTCAAAAGTAGTGCTTTCGTGCTACACCCCATCATGTAATAACTCTTTAACTAATATTTTAATATCGTATAAAATAGAAAATAATCGAAATAATTGAATTGATCAATAAAATTATACGAATTGAAAAAATTGATCTTTTTTACTTTATACGATACATTAAATATTGTACTAATAAAAATGTTTGGAATTGGTTAATGTTGGGAAAAAAAACCGAGAAACCGGGCAACTGATAATTTGGTCATGAATATTAATTTACCGGCACTAACATTTGGACTAATGGTGGCTAGTTAGGATGATGCGATGCTGAACGACTTGGTATTCTGAGAAACAACGTACGTAAGTGGTGAATAATTATATTAGAAAACTCGTCCCATTTGGAGTTCAGCTAGAGTTCATCGAATTAATTTTCATTCCATTCTAACATGCGCCGTTGCTTGGCAGTGTTGTACCCAGCATTATATACGTTTTATGTGTTCTCGACTTGAACGAAAAAATAGGCTTGTATAGCCTGGTTTTATTATTATTATTATAATTATTATTGTTGTTGCCAATTAATCAATGTTATAACCGTAGCGCAAATATATATATATATATATATATATATATATATATATATATATATATATATATATATATATATATATATATATATATATATATATATATATATATAAATTTGGCGGATACATTTTTTTTATTAAAATAATGAGAACAAATTTAATTTATTGGGTAAGTGCTTGGGTTTAATTAATCCACCATTTCTTTTACATATTAATATGTATAATTTTAATATATAAATTAATATATATCTTATATATAATAAGATATAAATATCTTAATTTCTATTATTAAACGGGTTATTTTTTGTAAAGCTTTTTTTTCAATCGAGGTAGTATTTTACGCTTACGCGTCGAGTTCACTTCAGAAGAAATCATTAGAAATAAACATTTGGTAATTTTAGTTAACAAACGATTAGATAAAAGGCAAATTTAAGAGTACACAAGCAGCCGTTTCATAGTTTGGATTTTAGATGCACGCTGCTCATCTCCTTTAGTGTTCTGAATACAACCAGGGAAATAAAGAATTGCTCAATGGCTGAACTGATTTGTGGGTTATAAAGCCTTTTTGAATGACCCCCTTTCTCGAGCCATTTTTCTTCAAAGTAATGACCTGGGCACAATTCAATATGAGCGCGCAAACTATGCATGCATTACTATAGAACTTTAGAGTGGGAGAGACCCAGAGAAGGGGTGAACCGGAGGTCAGTGCGTCTAACAAATATTAAAATGTACTGGGACTCGTGACACGCCTCGCTGTTTAACAAAGACTGCCAAAGTGCGAGATTAATATGAAAACTTGAGAGTCCACAACAAAATGCCTTATATCGCCCAATGGTATTGTAGAGCTCACAGCGGCTTGAGGCTAACGTGCATTTTATTTTTAGTTGTTTTGGGACAGAGAAGGCTGCGTTGTGTTGGGAAAGCCCCGTCTTCTAGCCAGCAAGATAACAGAAAACAGAAACGGAAAACAGAAAATACGGCGCGATGACTCCTGCGGTCGAAGTTGGTGGCTCAGTGTTTTTTCTTATTATTGCTTTTTCTGAGCTCTTGTGCCGGCTCAAGATTTTCTTGAATGTCTTAATGTCCGCCTATCTGTTATCGTCGCGTGATGTTAAAGAGGAGTACCAGGGGACCCACGGCAATGAGAGGGAGTTGAACACAAAGGTATCACGGCGAGGTCACGGGCTAAACCTGTGGCTTTGGAGAAAGGAGTGAGGGGGGGTTCAGACGGAGGGACTCGCAGGAACGGTTGAAACGCAAAGAAAGGCTTTGGAGCGACGACAATCACCTACAAAGACCGCGTACCGCAAATGAGAGGAGATATGGGCGAGAGAATACAGAAACGCGAGGTGCAACGCACAGAGTAAAAAAGTAAGTAAAGAAAAAGGCGCTTCATTTGCATATCGCCGTGCTCTCTTCTTGCAGGTGTTTGCTTGGGCGGACCACGTGCTCGCGCACACTGTGGCGAGAGTACGGGTCCCCCCTCCAATCATAACGGAGTTATGACTTTGAATTCGAGCCCCACGGAGTTGCACTGTTGCGTGTGTGGGTTTTATATGGTGAATATTTACCTTGGCTATAGTCTCTGAACCGCGGCTTTCAATGCCTGTCGGTGTACACATTAACCCCATAATGAGGCAGATGGCTCGAGGTCCCTATGGCTTTTAGAAGGAGAAGGCTTACGGGGGTGAAGGCGAGGTCGGGGACTTCAGGGGGTGAAAGGGTTAGATTGGACACCAAGGCTGAACTTTCTCCTATTCTGTTAAAAAAGTTTTGCTCCGCTAAAATGTGAAATAAGGTGTGTAGTTTACATGCGAAGTAAAGCTAAAAAATCTAAATGTTAAATTATTATTCCAACAGAGCAAGATGTTTGGAAAGAACAATACCATAAAACAATCAAAATGAAACGAGAAAAAAAGAATCAGGAAAGCTGAAAAAAAAATTAAATGGCAAAGGCCTGTTTGAAGAATTGCTAGAGCTTTGACTGCCAAACGCTAGGGGTGCTACAGATTTCTTTGATATGATAAAAAATAATATGCACGTTCAAACTGCTCAATAAAAAAATACGTTCAAAATCTTTTTGTAGTATTAGTTATTATTTACTAACATTACTAGAATTATTACATGAGTTTTATCTTCCATCTTTCTTTTTTTAAGTTTATCTTTCATTCTTTTTTCCGACTTCTTTGTCTTTAAACCGCAGCAGAACAAAGGCTGGACTGGAAACCTTTGTATTCACACACACACACACACACACACACACATATATATATATATATATATATATATATATATATATATATATATATATATATATATATATATATATATATATAGATAGATAGATAGATAGATAGATAGATAGATAGATAGATAGATAGATAGATAGATAGATAGATAGATAGATATACACGCACACAAAATCGTTTTCAACGTACGTACTTTGAAAAAAGAAAAGGGCAAAAAAAAGCAACATTTGTTTAATCTTTTGGGTGTTTGTTTAGTACTTTTCGATAAATTTTCATTTCTTTTTTTAGGGTACTTAAATTATAAACTATTATATATTATAAACTATTATGAAAATTGAAAATTTCGTTGGCTACAAATATAATTTTACTCGGTTTATAATTATACTATTTACTAGTACAGTCGTTTTGTTTAGCAATGCGCTAAACAAAACTATGTTGTTACACAAATAATGTTGTTCCGTTATTTATGTTGGTTGATTGATATTGTGATATTGCCTACTGCCCCAATAAATCAGATAAGTTCAACTGTTTTAAATAACAAGTAAACTGGTATATCGAAATATTATTTCGTTTTATTGTTTTTTAATTTTTCATCTAATGCAAAATTAAAAACGAAATCTTACCTTTTATGCACATCTAAAAATCATCCTGGATTTATCGGTGCAATCCCAAAACAACGAGTATGGATACATTACATGTTCTTTATATCAGAGCGCTTTTCATGAAATGATAGACCGAGTGTTTGGCGAGAGAAACGCTTCTTTAAGGAGTCATAAAATGTTTGCTTGGTGTCAAGGGGTTAAAGAACTATTGGTACTGTCCTACATGCATATTTTATTGTTTTATACCCTATCACCTCACTATTTATTCGCCGTTTGACTGGTGTTTGCCGGTGGCAAACAGTGCTGACCTGCCATAAACCCCACATGTTTTATTCCAGTAGCTCCAGCTTTATTTTGACCTTCACTGAAATTTGTCGCGGTCGCATTTACTTTCTGGCGTGTGTTCGTTTTACTACATTACAAAACCACTACTGTCTATCGTATGCATTACTATCTGTAAAAGTCTCCGTCTGTAATTATGTTTTTTAATTTTCAAGCATTTTAAAGTAATATTCAGATTTCAAATTAGAGTACACGAATCAATTGATTGAAAGTTAGAGTAGGTGTGCGCTTCGGATACATACATACATATATATATATATATATATATATATATATATATATATATATATATATATATATATATATATATATATATATATATATATAAACCGTGTAAAATATATAGATGTCCTTCTGATTGTAGGTAAATGATGTTACAGAGCCACGAGGAAGAAAATGTCAATTCCTCTGTTCAGTTGAGTTTAGTTGTTATTTTGGGGGGAAATGAAGAAAAAAGAATCTCCAGTGTTTACTACAAACTATTAGAAAAGTTTATAAAGGAAGCACCGATCCATTAAGTGCTGCGACAGATTGCTGATATCCTTGGAGACAGACTGTTCCAGGTGCAACAACTTGACAATGGGAAAGCGCTGTCAAGGTGAGCTGGCTTTCTCAATACCTGTCAAGAAGATACCTGTCATCTATATATACCCTGTAGATCCGGATTTGTGTAAACAGACGCACAGTCACAAATTCGTATCTAGGGGAGTATGTAGTTGATGTATAGGCTACATTCAACTTCAACGGGCAAAGATGACGGCATTTAACCTTTGGTTTGTTATTGTAATTAATACCACGACTGAACGTTTGGTGCACGAACGAAAGATATTTTTGTAACTACTGCATTTTTTCAGTTGTTGTGTAAATAGGAAGAACGTATACGATGTCTTGCGTATTTTGTGAGACCTTTAATATTTAAGGCATTAATTAGTGGCAAAATTAACTTTGTAGAGATCTGCATTGTTTAGTGATTGTTTGATTATCTTGGTTTAAACATTATCAGTGAGCAAGGAGAAATATTTGTTGCTGGTGATAATAGGGGATTGAGCATATAAATTACTATTCATTGTGAGTAGATTTGGCGTACAGGATAAACGCGCTGTTTGGAGAGAAATGACTGCAGACTATGTTTAAATGCAGAAGGTCTCCTTTGTGATTTAGGAGGCTTTGTAACCTGAATTAGTTGATGAATTTTCTATCGATCTTAAACAAGCCTAGATTCATCTCTGACACGCTGCTCACGCCACGACCATTCTCTCACCATTATTAGCGAGTGCATTTAAGAGCCTGGCACACGCGAATTTCTTGCATCACTTTCCCTTGATACCGCTTTTCATGAACACTGGTCTAAATTTTGCAGCATTTTAGTTCGCTAAATCTTAACAGATCTTTATAGAGGTGTAGTCAATGTTCTCAATGTCCAGATAAACTGAGAGACTGGGGGCGTGACTTTCTGTGGAGCTGGTAGAATCCAGCATGCCTTCCCCTTTGTCCGGCGTGTTATTGTTTTGATTTTACCACTATCTCATCAAAGGCACGGTAATGTATGAAAAGTATGTCATTTTGCACTGTTCCGAAATGCAAGTAGACGAGCGCGGTCTAAACTGACTAATCCCATTTCCTTATCCGGGAATCGCGAAGATCCACGCCATTGGCTGACGATGTCACATGGACCCTTAACTTTGTTCACTTGACAGAAAGTAGGAGGGTTCTACGAAACAGGAAAACGAGTAAAGGGATACATATAAATTTTAGTATATTTTGTGTGCAATTCAAAGAAATTAATGGCCATGAGTTCCTATTTGATCAACTCCAACTATGTGGACCCTAAGTTTCCACCCTGCGAGGAATATTCCCAGAGCGACTACCTACCCAGTCACTCTCCGGACTACTACAGCGCCCAGAGGCAAGACCCCTCGTTCCAGCATGAGTCGATCTACCACCAGCGGTCGGGCTGCGCCGACCCACCCTACTCATCGTGCCAGGGTCCGGGGCAGCCTGCCGCGGTTATCTCTCCGCGAGGTCACGTTCTACCCACAACCGCACTCTCGACCCCTCTCCCTGAACCAAGCCATCATTGCGACTCGGTAACTCCAAGCCCTCCGCCAGCCTGCGGTCAGACTCCCACTAGCCAAAACACTTCAACGGTCACCTCAAGGAAAGATCCCGTGGTATACCCCTGGATGAAAAAAGTCCATGTAAACATCGGTAAGTGCAGCTGAACTTCTTTTACTAGTGTGTTTCCGTGCGCAGACAGCTCAGCCACTTTAGAGAGCATAATGTCCGGCGTTAAATCTATTGCTCCTCTTATGAAGTTGCCCTTGGTCGAGATTTACGACCGTCTGTTTGCAGGGCAATATAATTACACCCTCCATAAATTTTTATTGCACTCCTTCTTTAAGCTCTTTCGGGGTCTATGCAACTTTCTCGTTCTAATTTCTTACCGAGAAGAGGTTTATGAGTTATCATGTAATCTATAAGTTAAGTTTTATGTTTCAGTAATTTGATTTTAAGTGACTGGACGGGTTAATGTGTAGGCTACTTTATACTTCCACTTTACAATTGTTAGTAAAAAAAAGTACCGGTAAAGAAGGTTTATGGAGAGGTAAAATATTCACAGTTATGAGGAAGATAATAAAACATTAATGGTAATACAAACAGACGCACTCTTTTATGAACTATTATTATACCATAATTAGCGCATGTACTAGCTGCCATGGTGTGCGTTGAAAAGGAGGCACATGCAATGTTTGCAAAATCGTCAGTCGTTCAAATACAAAGACTTGCTGTTCCCCGTAGTATACATGCTGACCGTGTATTTTTAGAATTTCTTATGCAACGTGTAACATATTAAATCAGCACACATTGTCCCTATCCCAAATGTTATCCTAAACAGACAATGACCTTTTTTGTTTACCATTTTGCATAATCTAATCTTTTAACAGTCGCATATTTACTTGCAAATACATGCAGATAGTTTTCTTAATGTTTTAGAAAAATATTATACTATATTATTATAACGTGTGCATGTGATTTGAAAGTATATCTACCAACTTCACTGTATGTGTGGCTGTGTGTGTGTATGTGTGTGTCTGTTTGTGTCATACTTTTTGTAACGTGTCGCTCTTTCTATCCCAACAGTGAGCCCGAACTATTCAGGGGGTGAACCAAAGCGCTCGCGCACAGCGTACACGAGGCAGCAAGTCCTGGAATTGGAGAAAGAGTTCCATTACAACCGCTATCTGACCCGCAGAAGGAGAGTGGAAATTGCCCATACACTATGCCTATCTGAACGACAAATTAAGATTTGGTTTCAGAACCGGCGCATGAAGTGGAAGAAGGATCATAAGCTTCCGAACACCAAAATACGAAGTAACTCTGCAAGCACTAATTCAAGCGGCGGCCCGACATTGTGCAGCAATCAGAGCCGATCAAGCGGACCTCCGCCAAGTCTATAGCCCTCCACTGATGCCCAAGCACGTACAATTAGAAAAGACACATTTTCTGGAGTGTAGAACGTGGATTTTACCCGCGTTGTGTCTCCCTACTCTCCCCTGCACATTAGAAACAGGGATAAAGTACGAGCAAGATGTGTGGGAAAGGACAAAGAAATGTTCATCTCTTTTAAACACTAAAATGGGTGAAGGCTCGAACACAAATGCCACTACAGATGGGCTTGCCTTCCCAGTCTGGTTCCCATTTTATCCCGCACGCCTCTCCTACTCACTCGCCCCTTCCATAAGCACAGAAGGCGGCAGATAGTTTTCAGATTTGGTGAAGATGGATCCGCGTTTCATCTTTAATCACGCCAAACTCGGCCCCATTTGTCATGTTTACTCTGTGGTACAAGGGATGAACCGTAGGCCTGCCCATTACCTCGACGTCTAGCGTTGTGCTTAATAAATGAGTCGCTCTGTTTTGCCAAGAAACCTTTTGTAACTCCTTTTATTCCCCTGGCTTAAAAATAACTAGCCGAGTGTTTTTCAACTGATATGAAGTTTTGTATTTTGTAGCAATTAGGTTATTTTGCTATTTGCATTTGGAATGCAATGCCAATGGGACTGAGGATTGTTGTGCGTGTGGTCAATTTGTCGCTCATCATAAATACAGGGACTTGTTTCACTCGCCTGTTTAGCGCATTTCAGTTTAAGAACAAATATCACTAATTAGTTGTCATTAAGATTAAATATAATTAAAAGGTTCAATGAAGCTGGACGGCTAGATATGCATAACCAAAACCGGTACAACGCAAAGCATTTTAATGAGAGCACTGCTAAGTACTATTTGAATTACCTCAATTGTATTTTCTGTTTTGTTTAATGAAGTGACACGTTTTAAGTTCTTTTGACTAAATGAAAAATATCTGTAATAGCTAATCTCTGCGTTTGTTTGCAAGATGAAATGAATTTTAAGTTAAGAGTGACCAGGGTTGTATAGAGATAAAGTGCGTATATTGCATGAACAAATACAGAATATCTTTCCTTTATTCTTTATTATGTCATTACCACCCTCGTTTTATTTTATGATACATAGAGATACGCACATACCATATTTCTTTTCTTCTCTTATTTTTATTAATTTTTAATTTGATAATTTTTACATTCCAAAGATCCGTTCTCTCGCCCATGAATTGTAAATTTTCCCTTACATGTTTGTATTTTGTCTCCTTTCTGCTTGTACCTTTCACTGTTTACCTTTGTTATATGTAAATAGCTCTAGAAATTTAATAAATGGCGGAAAAGTATAATCTTTCTACATGTGTCCTGTGTTCTTGTGCTTTTAAAATTATGTACTTATTTTCAATATATATATATATATATATATATATATATATATATATATATATATATATATATATATATATATATATATACCATATGGGGGATTTCATTGTCCACTGCGTTTTGCTAAAAACTATTTCATTTAATTTGGGTTGCCATTCCGCATTTTCGTTAGACTTGTAGCTCTCGCTCGTCTTGAAGATCACTGCATATATCTGGTGATTTATATCGCTGCATTGCGAGTAATCCTGGTACATTACGCCTTGTAATCTTATTCTAAATCACAAAACCCTTCCTTTCTGTCTCGCCTCTCCTTAATTTAACGGTGCACAAACCCTCTGCTCAACGACGCCGTGAATGCGCCTAAAATATGGATCCATGGTAGAAAAAAGCTGAAGTTAAATAGTTTCTCGGCTCGTGGGCTTTTAATGCTTTAATGAGTGTAATTCTTGCACAACAGTTTCGGTACTGTTTGCCAGCGCAAGCTGTGTGTTTTTTATATTACAAAGGAGCGGGTCGGTGCCATAGCTCAAACCCTGACAACCAAATAGATAATCAAGAAGACAAATGGCTTCTTTTGGAAGGCGCAGCCCTTGTATTAATTTTCATTTTCTTTTCTCAGAGCAGGTATTGAAAATATAGAGCCGGAGAAAATAACATTCCGTTTGCTGGCTTGAACTTTACACAAAAGTATGGCCTTAAATTGGTCTTCTTGCATTCCGTGGCACAGAGAAGATTTTCTATTACATGCTTGTTGATATCAGAGAGGCTTTTTCGCCAAACAACCCGCTAAAGCCATTTGTCTGCCACCCTACCCACCAGCTTTATTTAATAAATGCTGTCTGGACACAAACGTCAAACACTTCAATAATAAAAAAAATCAGCTAGGTCAAACACTTTAGGAACAATATACAATTAGAATTGGTGTACAAACTAGGCTACGAGTTTGCCATTTTTCTAAGAGCTATGCAGTGATATGAATATTTAGCACAGCTAAATAACATTTATATATACACATACACTCATTTGTGATTTGGGTAAAATCTTACTACAAAGATAGAATTTGTAGTTCAAATTCAAAATTCAAAATTGTAAAGCGTCTATTCAAAATACAGGCTTCTCCACAACATAAATGAATGCATGTGCGTGTGGCATCTGTATAAAGCTTGGAATTCTATTGTTGTCACATTTTATTATATGTATATATATTTTCCCCCAAAACCTTTTAGCCACGTTGATTTGAATAGGAGTGAACAGATTTCTTTTGAGGGCCTCAAAAGTTCACCGCCATTATTTGCAGACAGATGCCTAAAGAAAAATGTGAGAATTATACAGAAAAATCATTAATCACCTCTTCTCTTTAAACAAGTCTTCTCTCCTATTGTCATTCGGCAGCACAACTGCTCGGACCTTCTGTTAGGAGGGGAGTGAAATCTTGAAGGGCACTTGAAGACAACCCCCCTCCCTTCTCTACCATCTTCTATTCACCAAGTCATGCCACAAGAAAACTTTTTTGGCGAGGGATGTCCCATAAAGAATCTCTTGAAAATGTTAGCGCGAGTGAGAATCTTCACAGGACCAGAGATGGCAGCGTTTAAGGTACAGTAATTTTGTTTTATTTGCAGCACTTTAATTGCTTTATGGCCTTCTCACACTTGGGTGGCATAGGCCCATTTGTTCTGTTGTGGCACGGATGGTTTTATGGCTGCTTTGACAAAAAGTTAGCTTTTGGGTACCGGCTGTCGTGTGTTTGTGATAGCTTTTAGGTGTGTGCTATCACAGCTAAAGTGGCAGCATGTTTTCTTTTCTTTGAGCCTTTGAGATGTTGTGTAAAAATGCAAGCGTCTGTTTGTCCGATCCTCTGCGCGTGAACGCGCATGTGTCTTCTATCAACACAGTGAATATGCATGAGTTGCAATGTGTCATATATACACGTGAGCAAGATTTGCAGTGTATAAGTTAAAGTATACAAGATTAGGTCTTTCAGCTGCGAATATGATATTTTGCCCTAATGTTTAAATGCACTTTATTTCTTTTGCACTTCATTCATGGTTTTTGCTTGTGTCTCTATGCGTTTCCACAACCCAGAGCGCCTTTTCAATTCCACCAGAGAGCTCGTGTGCCACACAGGCGCAAAGTGGTCAGTATCGAGAATAAATAATTCGATGCTCTATTGGTCAGACAGGAATGAAAGATACCAACGAAAATGTCTCGAGAGCAACTATTTGCCTAAAACAAACGACTTGTAGCAAATTACTTCAATTCCATGTTGTTTGCTTAGATGAGCACGAATGCTCCAATACACGCTCACCGCCGTTTAACCTCTGCAAATCAATCTTTTGTGCGTACTGGAGAAAAGGCCAGTGGTTCTGGTTTACAGCTTTCGCCTCCCTCTGCGGACCTGGGTGGCATGAAGCGTGGCAAAAAAGACAAAAATATAAAAACCGATATTGAGGAAAGCTGAGGGATGACAGAAAAAAATCAATTCTTGTAGCAGGCAGTCAGAATGGCAGGAATGGGTTCAACTAGAGGACACGTTTTTCTGACCGATTAGGTCTGTTGCGAAGTCTCAGACTGACCCTTCTGAAACCCTTGACCCGGCGCGGACAGGACAGCGCTATGTGTTACATGGCCAACAAAGCTCTAGGGCGAGTTTGTCATAACAGCGCGGCCAGGGCACTGTAACCCGAGGGCACCGTGCTATCTCTTCTCTCAGACAGTCTAGTAAACTATTGGGGCCCTTAAAATAACAGCAGTCGTGGCCTTGCAAAGACCCATCCTTAAACCTCTCCCCCGTCTTTGGGTTTGAGCCACATGAGAAAGGCCCGAATAGTCACCATGCGTGTCCAGACCTGCAGAATACACAGAGTGCGATTACTTTACGATTTCCTTTATATGTAGTTCAGTAGCTGTAACACTGCGAGAGAGGCCAAGAGGGCCTTCCGCTTCAGAAATATGACGGCTATTTTGTGTGACAACGCCTCGCATTGTATCATGTAAGCCCCCTCCTTTTTGCTCTCCTTGTTCTGGTCTCCACTCCCTCCTTCAAGGTTTGTTGGAAAGCTCTCCGTTTGGCCTTGTACCGCTGATGTGATGGTGTGGTGCCTGTTTTAGCTCACGCCGCTAATTGCGAAACAAATAGCCCTCGCGCATTGCTGAATTATTATTGTGAAAAGCCACGGAGCGGAGGTCAGCACCGCATAGTCACAGAGATATATGGCCCGCGCGCGCCAGCATTGCGGGCCTGGGCTGAGAGCCTGCGTGCGCGCGTTTGTGTGTGTGTGCGTGTGTGTGTGTGTGTGTGTGTGTGTGTGTGTGTGTGTGTTTTAAAGAGACACATATTAAGTAAGGCAAATCACCATTGTTAACATTGCCAGCAAAACGCAACCCCCCTTCTCTACTGCATAACTAATCCACTATTTCTTCAGTATTACTGTAATATTACAGAGCTAACATTACAGAGTTACACATGGCTTACTACAACTATTTAGTAAATATGTTTAATCTCTTGTTTGAGATATGCAGATTACGCGTGCATTTATTTCTTTAACCCTCCGTATCTCTCCAACTGGGCTCCTCTTCATTCGATATTAATATTTAACTAACCGAATGGTTGCTGCGATACAGATTCCATTATTTCCTGAGATAGCGAAGAGTAATGAGTGAGCTTACTAAAGAGGAATATTCAGGTGCTTTATTTGTTACTCTTGCTTCTGAAAACGTGACTCATTTAATGTGCAGATTAAAGATTGCACAAGCAGCAGCAAGTCCTACCGCATATTATTGTTATTTATTTATAACAAATAAAACCACTCATATCACGTGAAAAGATATTAATTAATTATTAATACATGTTTTAAACACTAAACCTAATTCTAGTCTATTGTGATTTTTAAAAAAATATTTACTCTCTTTAATAATTTTGGCGTAAAATACAGGTTTATTCCAACAAGGAGCTGTCCTGCGATTCTCCCTTTCAAAGAATATGTTTTTTTGAAGGCACTACGCGTTCTGCCGCTTTTGACAGATTTACAGTCGCCAATAAAAGAGGGTATGCTCAGTGCCGTAAATCAATCTCCGCCGCTCTGTTTAAACCTAGCCTTTAGCCAAACGTTGTTTACTTAAGCGCCTGCAAAATCTGGGATATTCATTAAGCTATGTTTCTAATCTAATTTCTCTCTCTCTCTCTATAATAATAATAATAATAATAATAATAATAATAATAATAATAATAATAATAATAATAATAATAATAATAATAATACTGCAGACGCGCATTTAGCAAATATTACAGTAACACCAAATGTATGTCCTAACAACAACTAACAAATAAAACATATACAGCAACAGACAAATTTATAATACTAATACTAATAATGATGATAATAATAACAATAACAAAAACATAATTTTATTTTTTATATTTTCATTTTGTGGTGCTTATTCTAATTGTATTTTATTGATTCCGTTTCTAAATTATTTTACAGTTACTTAGTTTTAAACGAAATTTTTAGATTATTTGGCCATTTAACTAATTTGCACTAAACAAGCTGTCCAAAAGCAAATCGAAGAAATTCGAGAATAATATAGCATTTATTTTCAAATTATTCTATTATTATATAAAGCTTCTTATAGGAATGACTAGCCTGCACCTATTTAGCTTTTTAATATAACGAAAAGCGCATGATGACAAAATTCTCCGCTTTTGTCAGAAATCCATGCTATCGTATTCATTTATACCAAAGTCCCCAAAGAAAGCCTAACACGTGCGTTCGTAATGCATTCTGAAATCACACAATTTCTTTCATTCTTACAAAACAGTCAACGCATGCACACCGATACTTTATTCTGCAAGGCAGAGGTGCTTTAATGTAACCACATACAGTTTATCGCATATGTTTACACCTTGCACACTAGAAATGGATCCAATTGAACATTTAGAAGAAAATTGCAGCGGTCAGAATCTTATCTTTATTGCATTCACCTTCTTTGGCAAATAGTATAATTGCATTTGATAAAAACTGCCACGGAGCTGGCTACACTTTAATCGCGCGATTTATTCGTTCCTTCGAGCTGTTTTGACTGTTATTAGCTACAGAAAAAGTCAGTGCAAATTAATCGCTAGACTTATTCGAAGCACACTGCAAGTCAGGCTATTGTTTGACCTTCAAAGTCTCTGTACTGCTCCGTTTCTTTTGACTCAGCCCCAGGTCTATTGTTTCCGTTTTGCCTCAGCGCTGTGCAGAAGGGCATCCTACTATTGTTGCTTAGGGCTCACGGCAGGGTCTCCACAAGAGATTTTTCTCCTTTATTTGTCGCATGTAACCTGTCTTCGCCAGCCAAACACCCCCAGAGAATTAAAAAAAACAAAATTGTGATGATAAAATGACCAGTTTGAAAATTAATTGGGTAAATTTAGTACATTTTCGTAAATTTGGTAAATTTTAACCATGGTTACATTCATTCATTTTTTTTTTTTTTTACAGATTTTTATTCAAAAATATTTATACCATTAACTTGACAACTTTTTGATAAAGTGTCATAAACTCCTGGTTGTAGTGTTAAATACGCTGGCAAGGAATCAGTGGTGAAAATTGGGTATGTGATATCACTTGTAATGCCAACAGCCATTCATCAGAGTGCTTGTTATCGTAAGAATTTCTTCACAGAGAAAGAGTCTCATTTCTGTTTTTCTTTATTATTTTAATATAATATATATTTAAAGCAACTTTACAAAGAATTTATACAAATCATGACATAGCTCGATGAACAATTTGACTGGAAAAATATTGTAAAGTAGAAATAAATATTAAATATACAGTGCTGATAACTAATGTAAACTACTTCATATAAACGTAATTATCTACGTAGATAAAATACACTTATAAAAGAGAGAAAACTTACACAACTTAAATCTTAATTATGACTATTTGCTATATAGCCTACTACCATGTATATTTTACTGTTTACCACATATGTACCGTAACAAACTTTTTATTTTACCTTGTCCTGAAAAGAATGAAGAATTTCATTTTACGAATAAAAGGAACAGAACAGCATGTAGTGTAGCTGTGGAGTGTTGGGTCATAGTAATCCCGCGAGCGTGCAAGCCGTGGTGCCCCCATCCCCCTCCTGGTCACGTGATTCATTAAATAATTAATGCAGTGGTTGCAGAATAGATATGTATTCGTCAGGAATATCGCAGACATGGTCTCCTAGTGTCTGACGTGAAATTCAACTGTCCTTTTAAAAACAAGCCCTATAGCGGAGCGAAAAAAAGCACAGGCAGAGACCCTCACGGAGGCTGCAATAAAACAAATTTGGACGGGGGAGCGTCTCACCGTGTGAAGCTTGTGAGTATACGAGGAAACGGGGAACGCCACTTCGACCGCCGCCAACCGTTCCAGGCTTACCCGACTCCTTGCATTTATTTGCCGTTTTGTGGTGTTGTGGTAAATATCATCCAGAAATACTCATCCTCGCCATCCCTTGTCATGCATGTATCACAAACCCATTCCATCGTTTGAATTCAGCTGCCAACAGGAGTGATGCGACATGTCATAGCATAACACCATGATTCATTTATATCAATATATGTATGTATGTATATATATATATATATATATATATATATATATATATATATATATATATATATATATATATATATATATATATATATATATATATATATATATATACAGCAGCGTGTTACCCTTCTTTTTCTCGCCATCCCATATAAACCGTCTTTCTCCTTTCCTTTACATGTCGCTCTCTCTCTCTCTCACACTATGTACCGTCTTTTCAGCCAGCTACTTCGCTTGATTTATAGTGATATGTGTGTCAGCGGCAGCGGGGCTGCCATTGTGTATTTGTGAGGGAGTTGTGTTGTTTATGGCCGTCTGCGCGATAAATCATTTCTCTTTGAAAATGATGGGCAAGCAACGATATGCGGGAACGAGGAAGAGATTCCCCGGATTACCGTTTAAGCTCGCCGACTTTCTGATTCGAAAACGGCCCGCGAACCCCTTGCTCTCTTCCTTCAGATTTAAGCACCCAAGTTGATTATCGCGAACGATTTACGACAATAGATCAGCGACTAATATGAAGGCTAAGTAGCTGCAGGTCTTGAGTTACTGAATATGCAATTACCAATTAAGGGAAGATTTGTTTAAATTTGGCAAAATGGGAACGCCTCGTCGCCTTGTAAATCTCATAAAAGTGTCCGCGCCCGCCAGGAAACTCATAGCCAGGGGTCTCATACCTGGACTGCAGCTGTTTTTCTTCATGGTGTGAAAACCTAATAGGCGTACTTACTGAGCAGAAAAGGGCAGCTACTGCTTTAGTTTATTCTTAACTAGAACACCGACAGAGTTTAAATTGCATTTAAGCTAAAAGAGGGTCACGGACTAGCCTTTCAAACACAAAGATCTTTTTTTTCTCTTATGTTCTTTTTGAATATGGGACAAGCTAAATACACTGATTTTACCAGATTTAGGAGTAGGCTTTCTGACTTGTCTGAACAATACAAGTAGCTACCAACAGCCATGTAAATGTTAAAAATTCTATTTACAACAGTGATTTCAAAACTGTGAAAACCTAGAATAGAATAGCACAATATCTAGCCTTATTAGCTGGCATGCTATATGAACTAAATCCACCTCATCACACGAAGAGGAGGCTTGTCAAGTGAGCCACTTTACCTGTAGCAAATCTTGTTTATGACGCGTTAATGGTTTGTAGATGGCATTAACTGTGCAATGCACATGCGCTGCTGAGGAAGACGACCAGAAACAAAGAGGTTAATCGAGCTTTATTTTATTCAGATAAACATAAAAATGCATGCATAAGTTCAAGATAAAAACCTAACTTAACAACAACAACAACAACAACAACAACAACAGCAACAACAACAACAACAACAACAATACAACAGCACCAGAAAATAATAACAACAACAATAATAATAAAGCAAACAACAATAATATGTAATAATTGCTGTTATTATTATTATTATTATTATAACGGTTGATGGATGCTTTGCTTTATTGCATTGCCAATGTTTTGTATTCACCTTCTCTCCACCTGGGTATAGAACAAACCTTTGTATAGCAAAAATTATAATAACTCCTTGGCTCCTATCAAATATTAATGGGCACACCGGCATGGCGAGCACGTTCAAAATGTATAATTCTAGCAGCGCACCTTGTTGCCGGGCGGTGTGTCAAAAACAATATCTGAGCTCATTTTGGAGGATGCGCAGGGGGCGAAGAGATGGGACATTTTTTCGTGCAGGGACTCGTCAGGCAGATCTCATATCTGATTTCACGTGTTTAGTGACGGGCGAGGTTGCATAAATGATTCAAAACGCCAGTCAGTTTTGATAGACATTAAATCTCCACATCTTTGCAGGAAAAATAGTTTTAGTATGTGCAGTTATACATTTAGGGTTATCACAAGAAAAGCCAGTGGTGTAGATTATTCAAAATTATGCAATCAAATATATAATCCTGTAATGTTCACTAATTATTAAATAGTATATTAGTGGTACTTCATAAAGATTAGTCGCATGGTAATGTGTCAGAATTAAAATCGTGATGTAAAATTGTTTAATAGCCTCTAAAGAAAGCAAATACTGATAATAATAAATCAAGGTATTATGCGTTTTGATAAACGTTTTCAGACAGGCCTGCAATATATGACAGGAGATGTTTGTGTAGCTTTCTCCTTCTTTCTGCTAGTTCATCACTAGCAAGTTTCCTTAGCCTTTGAATTGGATGTCCGCCATATTGTCCTCTTATTGCATCAAAATCTACACCAACAAGATGGAGCGATGTATAAACTAAGCCTCTGTTTAGCCATCTTAAAAAACTTCAATAGTTTATAACATATAATCATTATAACACTTAAGAGAGTAGGCACAATAATAAAAATATAATAATAAAATATAATAACAGTAGTAGTAGTAGTAGAAGTAGTAGTAGTAGTAGTAGAAGTAGTAGTAGTAGAAGTAGTAGTAATAATAATAATAATAATAATAATAATAATAATAATAATAATAATAATAATAATAATAATTTAGCACGGCTTCGGTATAAGATAAACCTCTTCGTTTATTGTGGATTACATTTGCAGTAAATAAAGAAAAATAAAAAAATAAAAAATAAAATGAATGTCGTGTGTGTGCCACCAAACAATAATGGCTGGACGATTAAAGTTGTGTATTCGCTTTCACTAAATCATAATAGCGTAATAAGTTTTGATCGTGGACTTCATGTCACTAAGCATGGTGACTTAATGCAATCATGTTTTTGGTCACTTAAGTCCTTTTGTCTTTCATTAGATTCGTCATTTTATTAGGCCAGCAGTAGCAGTTGTACGTAACTACGATTTATTTTGTTAGCTTAGGTGAGTTTTCCAGGTGTTTCCCTTGTCTGCTAATGCACGAATAATTACCCATTTGGAAATAAATCAATATCAAACCTCTCTCTAATTCATAACGGTCTACACAGAGCAGCGATTGAAAGCACATGAAAAATGAGCAGAGAAACGCTATCCAGAGGCAACACGCTGGATTCCTATCCATTTGAGGAGCATGGGGAGCGCGATAAGAGAATTTAGCCGGAAATGTTCGAGCCAGTGTCTGCCTTTTCATGCAGTGGCTAAGAATAGCATGGATACTATCATCACACTTTTAAATAGTTATAATTGAACTTCCGTCTATATCTGCCGTGTGTTCGTGTGTGTATGTGTGGGGAGGGGAGCGCACGCGCCTGTTGTTTTATGCTATCTATGCGTGGGTTGTGTACAACCTACAACACAAAAGCCTCGAAGAAGGAAAGCCAAGTGCAGTGACTTGGAGGGTTGCAATGCAATTCTAACAAATACCGGTGATGTGAATTAGGACAAAGTCTGCAAAACAAAACCGACTAAAGTGTGACCTACTAAAATATTATGCAAGCTTATTTTTCTAAACTAAAGAAAATATCAAGTAAAACGCTTTTTCCATCTATCGGAATTTGGCATCGTTCGCTTAAAACGAAAAAAGGAGACAATAATCGTGTTGGATGTCGACAGGAAAGGGAACAATTATCGGAATGAGGTTGACCGTGTTCGCCCTTGCCGAAGCCTGCAGGTTGCAATAACCATATGGCCCATGTGTTGGCCCCGTAGCCGTGCAGTCCCCTATTGGACAAGCGAACCCCGTTGGCTTCTCCACCCTGTGTGTCCTGTCAGTCCACTGGTTCACTAGTTCACCGTGTCAATCCACCCTGCTCCGCGCAAGCAGCGAGAGGCGATCAGACAGCTTGAGGCTAGAGGTGGAATCTTTCGCCTGCTGGTGAGTGGTGCTCCAGAGCAGTCACACGCTAAGACTCAGAGCCTGGGGTTCGGCTGAAGGAAAAGCGCTGAGCTCCCGGAGTATTGTGGTTGTGGACGCCTGTGTGGAATGTGCGCGCATTAACAGTTCCCAGCGCGCTCATGAACGCTGTGATCCACAAGGTAGCCTAATTTTATCGTTTTGTGTAAACCATTGAATCGATAAGGAAGCTATAAAAAGTTACCTTTTCGCATCGATCAACAATTTATAAATCTATAAAACAGTCCTTTCAGGGTAGCCAATCAGTTCCGTCGTTTTGCGAAAGTATTCCAAAAAACAAAGGCCCATCTTCGACGGAGAGACCGGGAGGAATGCTGGATGTCAGGTAAGATTTGCAAGCTTCGAATGATGCCGCATGCCTGGACTCTTCCTTGTGTCCCGAGCTCTTCTTCCGACAAGTCATTAATTATCCGTTGTGTGACCTAGTCATCCCTGGGTGTGCCCGATTTCGAAAACTTTTTTCTTTGTTTTCAAACAACTGAAGATACTTGCTTTCAAACTGGTAACCAACGAGGGCTAAAAAGCTGCCTTATTCCACACATAGCTCACTATATATGGTTTATTGCTCTACTATTCTGTACCTTTTTTTAAACTGACGTTATACCTCATACGTTTATTCATCAGTTAGCCTAATTTCTCAAATAGCCAACTCACTAATTGGAAAAGTGTGGAGATTCGCGCAGAGGTCTGAAAGTGTAAAAAGACAGATTTATGACCCAAACAGAGAGACTGCTTATTCTACTAACAGCTCCTAATTTCAGTCTTTGCTTTGCTCTCCACTGAAAGCGCCACAGGTATCACAAAATGGGCTTATGGCCATTTAGTCTTGTTGTTATTTTTCAATTTTGCAGCTTGTAAAACGACTGGTGTCCCTAAAACCTACAGTAGGCGCAAGCTGTCAAATGTAATAGAGGAGCGGCTAATAATTCAAATGTGGCCTCAAGGTAGACGGCTATATTGAAACATAATGTCTCCTCTGTGTTTCCTGTTCCTTGGTCGTTTAAACGTGGACGTTTTAAAGAAAGAAAATAAGGGAAAACAACAACAACAAGTTTTTATTCTCCAATAGCCTGGTCACATTTTATTATTGCTAAACCCTGTAGTTTTTCCCCGCAAGACATTTGTATCTTTTATACATTTAGATGGATTCATATTATTAGGTTATTAAATATTTTTTATATTTTACAATTTTCATATTAATTGATTTAGAGCAACACAAGACAATAAAATACAATAATAACAAAACACCATCACTACTACTACTACTAATAATGTCCTAGTTATCTGTAGCGTAAAACATTTTTTCTTTTTCACTAATCAAGATGGGTGAAATTGACCCTTGTAACATAGAACGAAGACATAATATAATCAAATGTCAACAAACCTTGACTATAAATCACTAAAAGATTCTGGCACAAATGTTTGACATCAAACACGTAATAGCTACATTGTCACTTGCAGACATCTGCACCAAAAGGTTCTACCAAGCTCACAAAGCAGCCCACTGAGGCAATCTGCGCGCTATGACAGAGTTTGAAAAATCTGTTCTCTAAGTACTACTTTTGGTTTTGTTGTTGCCTTGATGGTCGTTAGCCCAAAAGAGAACTGTGACCAGCGGTTTCCGAGAACTAGTTCACAGATCTCAATAAAACCACAAAACTCTAAGTGAATACAATTTAATTGATTTTATCATAAATCACAGACAAAGAAGGGACCAGTAAGACAGAGCGATTTAAAGTATAGTGCAGTTGCCAAATAAGTCATAAACCTTTTTTCATATACTTTTTCAGTCTCAGAATAGTTTATTGCTGTCATAATTACCACAATAAGATTTTCATGGGCACCCATAGCTGCAGTAGTGTGTGGAGTTGTGTAGCTTTAGTAAAGAGCGTATTTACACAGCGACCACAAAATAAATCATTCATTGACCGATTTAACTTTTCTGCTACTCCTAAAGTAAAAATCCAACTGCAACTATTTCACCGCTAACAGAGTGCATTTTTATGTTCTCTGGTCAGTTGTCTGATTTGTGAAGTTGGCAGTTTTGGGGACCCTGGGGGCATGGGCCTGGGTTGACCCAAAGACCCTGTCTCTTCCCCAGTCAGTGTCTTTATTCAAAAAAAGTTAAACATTATCCATCCTATGCACAGATGGTCCTTAAAAATTAACTTTGTGGAAGAATAGCTGAAAGTTTCTTTTTGATACAAGACCATCCTGGTGAGTACTATTAGATTATGTAGGGTTACAAGGCGTTGCGCAGTAAATCCGTAAGTACAAGTAAATCCGTTTAAACGATATTTTCATCTAGGTAAAGCTTTAGGCCGGATCAGTTAAACAGATCAAGTAGTGTACATATAACATTTACACAGAGGAAACCACCTGACCTAAGAAATAATGAGAATAAGTTCTTAATTTGTTCAATCTTCTTTGTTCTGAGCATTGCATACAGGTCAGTAAGCCAAACGAGAAATCTTTAGTTGATGCTATATGCGTGGGTGTCAGAAACCAAGCCCCCTGTCCATTCACACAGCCTGCGAGAGCAGAAACGCCTTTAATCGTTCAAAGATTGGCCACAGAAGGCCTAACGTATCCAGTGGCCTCACACTGAAGTTTGTGGTGTTGAAAGTTGGATGTCATCCGCCAGACTGCAAGAGAAAAGAAGACATATCTAGCCTCTCCCTGCTTAAAACAGCCTTCTCTCTCGGCATCTGGGTATGCTAAGCGTTCGAGCTCATTACTTTTCAAAGCACTGGAATTCAACGAACGGACTTGATGAAAGCTCGCCATTTCTGTGATGGGGAGGCGATATCAATGTTTTTGCTGTGTGGCACTCAAGAAAACGGTGAAGAAGTCATTAATCGCGGAATATAAAAAGTTATATTTGTTTTGGATTTGTTAGCCTTGAAAGATTTTAAAAGACATTCTGACGCATGCGTGTCACGTGAACGAAGGATCCAGGGCATTATTTTGTATGTGGAAAGAGGGCCCAGTCACTACTAAATCGCCAGTTCACAACCGCCTTGTAAATTATAAAACAAATGGGATGAGGTGGGCTTTGCGCTGACTTCCACAGAAGGTGCCATCCGTGCTTATCAAGAGCCTGTGGACGTACAGGACTGGAGATTAATGAATAAATATAAGACATTACAAGGGGATTCCAAAGTACCTCTGATTGATCATTAATCTGGTGAGTTATCGCACCTCCACGGAAAGGTCAAGCTGCAAACCCAGTGCCAATCTGTCAAAGCCAAGCCGCGCGCCTTTCCTGTGTTTTCTCTTCCATGTTCGTACGTACATGTTGCATGCACATTTTTTAAATTAGGAACTATATCACAGATGGCTGCGACCAAACAGAGAAGTGATGCACTATCCGAGGGTGAGAGGAATAATAAAGTTAAAAATGCAACTGTATTGTGAGTGAGCAGATATGTAAACGAGTTCATTGGGTGCGATAGTAGGTTTACTATATTTAAACGGACTGAAAAATGAGTCACAATCTCCCACAGCCCGTGCATCCACTTAATATGCATTTAAATAAATGATGCAGGAGCCCTTTGTTGCAAAGCCCGCAGTAATGAGCGCATGTGAATCCGGTTGTTTCCTTCCGACCCTTAGATAGCCCGAACAATAATTATACACTACTGAAACACTTTCCGTGGAACAGAGGATAAGCTGGTTCTGGTTCGGCTAAGCAGTTGCTCTCTGGTTGCTTTCTCTTCCATTTTCCTCACTAAAAATTGGCTCATCAGCTCTTCTGGCTGGGAGCTGCCTCCTCCCTTTGTTCTGAGAGCAGCAGCGTTCCTGCTTGCTGGGGCACGAGCACCCTTCACTTTATAGGTAACTTTAGGTTAGTCCAGCAAGGCTGCGGGTCGCTGGTGTGTTAACGGGGACGAATCGACTCAAAAATACCCGGACAGCGGTAGAAACGGGCCCGGGTGCTGGGAATGGAATCGAGCCAACGGCGTGCGTAAGTGCGGGGATGCAATAAATAACTTTATAGCGCTGTAGGCCGCAGAGTCGGGGAGGTCGGGGGAATCCTCGTTTTGATTTATGTGTTTGGGGTAGCTGTCACGAGCCGGCGAACGAAACCGTCCAACGTTTTTATTCCACTTTTAATAAGCGCTGCTATGCAGACCAGCAAGGCCATTTCATTCCATTTCTGTTCAGGCCATCGCCTACTGTATATATCCATTTTCGGTCCTCCGGGGCACCCGTCTGGATTAAGCGCTGTTTATGTCAAGTTTATTGGAGGAATTTATACCAGAATGGTGGGACTCGCTTTATGGTTTTCTTAATGGTCGCCGAACATTATCGCATGTTATATGTAATAATTTTCTATTCGTTTCGTAATTTGCCTGTAATAATTGCTTTGTAAATGTTTATTGTATAATAATATAATAATAATAATAATAATAATAATAATAATATTTATTATTTATTATTATTATGATTATTATTCTTATTATTATTGCTTTGCCAGTTCACTGTGGATAACACAAAGCCAACATTTTAAACATTGCAGAACAAAGAATAGGAAATTCTTTATTATAAGACCATGCATTTAACTGAGGAAAAATACGATTTAATTAAACATTTTTAAAAATCATGTTTTTTTTATATTGTTTATGCTTGTATATTTTTGAGCGTTTAAATAACGTAAGCATAGCTTTCTGTATGAATCGTTTTGATTTTCAAAATACAATTTTTGCTGTCAGTAAATCCGTTAGGAAGGCCAAAGGTTCTGTTTTAAATTATTAGAAATATCATGCTTAATTCAATACATGCTGAAAATCAATAGACGTAAAGGATTTTGTGATACAGCGTAAACATTTTCGTTGGCCTAGAATTTGTCTCTGTATTCTCGAACATAATTTAAGGTTAACATGTCGGTCAACAGTGGCCAACCATCAAATTGTCTTCGAGGTCAATTTCTCTACATGAGGTCTGATGTTCTCTATTGGATTTTTGGCGACCCCGTTTTGATTGCATCTCTCCCTTTTTCTGCTCCTCTACTTACAGTTCCTTCTCGTTATCAAGAAGCTGTATCCTTGCATAAAATCTAGAAGTGATAAAGGACAATATCTCGGTAAGTGATTCAATCTTTTTTGCGCTTGACATTGATGTATACCCTCTGGTTATGTGTTTGAGAAGACTGTATTTTTTCATTCAATTTATTTTTTTAAACATTGGGATTATTATCAAATCTGAACATATATATTTATTATACTCAAATGAACAAATTTGCAAAATCCACATGCTTTATTAAATTGTTTTAATTTTAATTACATTTAAGCATTCCAATATAATGTTTTTGTGCAATAATATGTAATGCAAAAGCAAACAAATGCATGTTTGACTACATATACTAAACAAACTTTGTATGGCAATTATACCACTGTATACTACAGACCTTTTACAAATCTTTCTGTTGTATGTTTTATTTATCGATGCACATTTCGCATATACGTTGTGTTAAAATATATACAAAGAATGTTGTCCCTGGGAAAAAAGTGTAATCCAAATAGTCTATGAAATCTGCATTGCAGTGATACAGTAAATTGCGTTTACGTGCGGTTTTCATTTTGGGGGTTGCTCATGCGAAACATTTATTTGCAGTCTTTGAGAAAGCGTTTGACACTGAAATAATTGCTTGGCAAATGGCGAGTCACAACTCACAGTAAGTCCCACGCTAGAATAACACTCACAACATGTTTTTTCCATGTAAATAAACATCCAAACAATAACATTAACAGCAGTCCATTAATTGTTTAGCCAAAAGGCTAGTAGAGAACTTTGCTGTATTGATGCATGTCATATTAATCTGAAAATATTTATTAATGTCATTATTTTTTAACAACAACACGAGTGCCCTATATCAATGTGACACGGTATTCGTCTTTAAATTGCACCCACAATAGTGATTTAAAGTGACTTATAGCAAAAATTTGCATATGTTTTTTTTATTTTTCAAAATGTATCAATTTGCAAAATGTTTTCAAAATGGTAAAAATACACACGACATTGACATTGAAGATATGAAGCACAAACTAATATATTTTATAATGTAAATAGTAGGTGTACAATTTAATACTTCTTTAATATCCATTTCCAACATCTATACAAAAGATGTAAAATCCTTATAATTGAATTCATTATATTAAAATTCAAAACGAATATCCAGTGATCCACTTGAGGTCGGATGGAGTGTCCGGAAGTGTCGTTTCTTCTGGTTTTTAGTGATGTACATCCATGAAAATAATGCACCGAGATTGCGGTTGTCTTTTTTTGTATTCCAGTCGAAAAGAAAGCGAAATGTAAGATCCATCTTCGCGCAGCTTAATATGCTGTGCTTTTTTAATGAAAATTAACAATATTACTCCCAGTCCATGAAAGCCAGCATGCCATAATCCGAGCTGTAAATTCGTTCCTCTGTCTGAACAATAACAGTTTGTTAATGTTTATATCAAAGCTGAAAGATGGCAAAATGAAAGAGTAGAAATAGTGTTTTCTGCATTTCGTTGCCTCAGCCCACGTGTTAGTTAATTAGTGCCCTTTTAAGTGGCTCCCCATTGGATCCTTTTAGCAAAGGTTGCAAAATAAGGAACAATGCCGTTTAGTAAAAAGTTGCAGACACCTACATTTTTGCCTTGTGCCTTCCTCCCACACCGTTGGTGATGCTCTCTATTCAAGCACCTAGAAGAAATGCATCTTTTTAAAGTTGCCTGTTTACAGCTGCCTGTGTATGGTGGAAGTCATAAATCTTACGTAGCCATAAACGACGGGGGTAGTGTCCTGAATAATAAAAACAGTGAGAGAGTAAGAGAGAGAGGGAGACGTTGTGTTTGGCTTAAGGAGAGAGAAGTAGCTATATCGCTTGAACATTTTGGTGCTGTTTTTTTCTTATTTCTTCCATTTTGGTCTTTCGTCGGCTTCCTCGTGTCCTTTTTTGCATTTTTTTTCTACTCGCAATTTTCCTATTCTGTCCTCCATCTTTAAAGGACATGTTGATATTTCTGTCTCCAGCCTTCAGTAAATCATAAGGAATTCAGAAACTCTCTCGTCTATTTTTTAAGATGCACGCGCCATCCATGAAACTCGCAAGACTTCTGTGACCAGGACTCACCGGAGCTTCTTAATATATAAAAATATCTTTCTTTTTGGTGTTGTTTTCACACCCCTCCCTCAGGTTTCAAGTCCGCCTGTTGTCTGTTCTCTTGTTCTTACACCCCCACCTCATTGGTTTTTATATTTTGCGCATAAGTTATTATACTAGTTGGGTGTGTTGGCAGGGATGTGATGAAATATTAACAATACAGATAGAATGTTGTTTCTGCCTGAAGCTAGAGGCAAGCCGGAGCTGAGAACGTACTTCCTGGTAATTTAATATATACTGGTAGAGTAAGAGAGGGAGAGAGAAATGGGTCCCCTCAGTTATAGTTGCTTACTAAACAATGTTACTAGAGCATAATAGTTAAACCACAGTGAAAAAGACTCGGAGAAAAAACTCTTCAGCTTCCGCCACAGACCTTTATCTTGTCCCGAATGCCTGCAATTAGCATAAGTTTTCACTGGTGACGCTGTTTGATGGGGATTAACGCTTGCGCGTCTCACATCCAGCCTGCTCCGTTATTTCCAATAGCTGTAAAGGCCTGGTGTTGACTACATACAATAACCTAGCAAAGGCGAGCTAATAATACCAGCAAGACCCAGGCCCCGACATGAGACGAGGAGACGTTGCGGCGAATCGGGAGCCCACCTCGGATTATGATGTTCAATTTTGCGCCTTGAGGAAAAGGCGAGGGGAAATTGAAGGCGAAATCTGAGGCCATTGTTATCTGCGAGCAGGGCGTACCAGTCGACAGGGCGGCCAGGAGCAGTGCTGCCTGTCCATTTGCAGCCCCCCTCGCATACCTCAGATCTTTCATGCTAGACCGTCTCCCCCTTTCGCGAGCCGAGGGGAATCGTCCAGCAGCGCCCGCACTCTGGCGCGGGGCAGCCGTGCTCGAGATACCCGGCGTTTGACGCGTACTGTCTGGCTGGAATATCGAAACTGCTATGAGCTTTGGGCTTTTTTATTGATTGCAGCGTGGCCGAATGTGGAAAATATGATGCCTGCCCGCGCATCTCTCGTCAGAGGCTAAGGTAAGCTGGTCTGAAATAGGCTATCAGTTTGTGAATGGCGGTATGTGTGTCCTAGTGATTTATGACCGTATGACTCCAAACGCGGTTCAAGAAGAGTTCACAATGCTTTAAGCTTCCATTGAAGCTGGAGCTTTCGTTCGCTACCCCTAAATAAATGCACCCCAGATTGTGTTATCTGGTCTCATTTTGGCTTGGTTACATAACAAAGGAAATTTTGGGGTATATTTGTTTTCATATGTGCTTCGGAATGAAAGCGTGGATTTATTTTCGAGACTGAGGTGGTGTTTTTACGCGAGCAAACAGACTGCCGTGGTAAAACGTCAGTGTGAAACATTCAAATGATTTTTAACGATTTCAGCAAAACCTTCGATTGGTCCTAAGGTGTGTTTTCATCTGATATTGAATTTGGACGTTCAGGCCTATTCTTTCCGAATGTTCGTGTCTGTAATCGAATATTTATTTACAATATTTTGAATTAAATTTAAGAACAATCCTTCGAATACTCAAAGAATTAGCATGTAACTTATTTTTATTTAGCAAAGAAACGCACAGGTAATGTTATATTGTTTTGTTGACGTTTGGGCTGGTCTTGCTCCTACTACGTCCGCTCTCGACTCTGTAATTGCGTTAGGGTTGAATCTACAGAAAAGTTGGTTATTGTGTTACCGTAACAAGAGGGCCAAGACATTACGTGTTCCATTTAATGGAACTACGATATGAT